>NC_039293.1:3577114-3938622 GCF_003368295.1 Carassius auratus | reverse complement strand
AAAAACTATACAGATATTTAGAAAACTTTATTGAATTTGTGAGGGATTTTTTCTTTCAGATTTGGACAAAGTGCACTCAAAATTAATTTTAACAACAAAAAATAGAAAGGAATCTCTCCAGGGTCTGTCACGATCAAATCTTTGTTAAAATTATTTCTTCACATGCTGAAGTCACAGCTATAAGCACACGTCTGTTGATTATGGTGCTGATTTGTAGACATTGTGACATGTGTCCCGAGCTCTAATCAGCGTCGCCCTGGAAACCGAGCAGTCACACCTGCTCCTGCTCGTCACGGGCTGAGCGGCCACACCTGCGCACCATCAAGAGCTGCCATCTTAAGCACAACAAACGAACATAGAGGTGAGAGATGTCTCCACGAGACCCGGCTAAACCTATCTATCGGTCTTATTTACAGAGAGCAGTGTGTGACCGCCAGCCTCACCGCACACGGGAGAGCACAACGGACCCACACCGCCACAGCGCACAGACCGAAGAGGAAGCCGAGCACCCTGCACCAAGCCACCTCACGCCACCGCCTTCTACCCAATATTTATTAATAAAATCCACCCTTCGGGGAATTCACCTGCACCTCCTTGTCGTGCCCTTCTTCACCCCGCCACACTGGTGGAGAATTCGGGCAGGAGAGTTTAGAAGACACCGACGTCCCCTTCCCACGCGGTGTTTCCCCAGTTGGACTTGTGGCGCTCCTCCCCCGGCGATGGAAGAAATCTTGAAGCACTTCACCGAGGTGAGCATCCGCCAGCAACAAATTATAGAGCAAATTATGCCCAGCTCTTCAATGAGTGGGTCTTCGATCCACGGCAGCCGGCCCGAGCTCAAGCGGCCAACCTCTCCCGTCTCGCGCAGCACTGGTTACTGGCCGGGGGTCCCACTGCACACCAGGTAGCGGAGCGTGTCATCGTGGATCGCCTCCTGCGGGCCCTTCCCCGCCCGCTTCGTCAGGCAGCTGTGCTAGCGCTACCCATCATTGAGGTTCCCTTCGAGCGGATCGGGATGGACCTAGTGGGGCCGCTGCCGAAGTCCGCCTGGGGGCACGAACACATACTGGTCATCGTGGATTATGCCACCCGCTACCCAGAGGCCATTCCCCTCCTAAAAGCCACTACCAAAGCCATCGCCCAGGAACTCGTCATGCTGTGTAGTCGGGTCGGCATCCCATCCCAGATACTGACTGACCAGGGCACACCGTTCATGTCCCGGATGATGGCAGACCTCTCCAAACTCCTGAAGGTCCAGCAGCTCCGTAGCATGGTGTACCACCCCCAGACCGACGGGCTCGTCGAGCGGTTCAACCAGACCCTAAAGCAGATGCTGCGCCGAGTGACAGCCGAAGATAAAATGGACTGGGACAAGATGTTGCCATACGTCCTCTTCGGTGTTCTGGAGGTCCCTCAGGGACCATCTCCCATCTTCAGAGTTTGTGTTGCTGGGTGATTTGAACTTGGACATGCTTAATGCACCGGCTGCTCTTCAATCTAGGATAGACGCTCTCAATCTTACACAAATCATGAATGAACCCACTAGATACAATCCTAAATCCGTAAATGCGGGTACTATCATAGATATCATTCTGACTAATATGCCCTCCAATTATACCTCCTCTGTTTTTAACCAGGATCGGAGTGATCACTGCATAATTGCCTGTGTTCGTAATGGGTTTGTGGTGAAACGATCACCCCTCATAACTGTCAAATGTTCTTTAAAACACTTCTGTGAACAGGCTTTTTTATTCGATCTGTCTCGGGTACCTTGGAATGGTATCAAACTCATTCCATCAGTAGATGATGCCTGGTTTCTTTTTAAAAATACTTTTTTAACTATATTAAATAGGCACGCTCCTTTTAAAAAACTGAGAACCAAAAACAGGTATAGTCCTTGGTTTACCCCAGACTTGACTGCTCTAAATCAACAAAAAAACATCTTGTGGCACATTGCATTAGCATCAAAAAGTCCCCGAGATATGCAACTTTTTCGGGAAATCAGGAACAAATACACACAGTCAGTTAGAAAAGCTAAGGCCTGTTTTTTTAAACAGAAATTTTCATCTTGTAGTATTAACTCTAAAAAGTTCTGGGACACTGTAAAGTCTATGGAGAATAAAAACATCTCCGCCCAGTTGCCCGGAGCATTGAAGTTTGGGAACACTGTTACCACTGACAAATTATTGATAATTCAAAATTTGAATGAACACTTTGCTGCTGCTGGTCATGCTCTTAATGTTGCTTCTGATCCGGCTAAGAGTTTTGTACCATCCACAGCAACTTGTTTAAGTCGCCCTCATTTTTCTTTTACACAAATACAGACAGCCGATGTGTTGAAAGAACTGCTAAATCTGGATCCCTATAAATCTGCTGGGCTGGACTATATAGATCCATTCTTTTTAAAATTATCAGCTGAAATTATTGCGACTCCTATTAGCACCATATTTAATCTCTCGTTGGTATCATGTGAGATTCCCAAAGATTGGAAAGCTGCCACGGTCATCCCCCTCTTCAAAGGGGGAGACACTTTAGACCCAAATTGTTACAGACCTATATCTATTCTGCCGTGTACTGCGAAAATATTCGAAAGCCTAATTAATAAACAGATTCTAAAATATTTTCAGTTCCACCATTTATTCTCAGCCGCGCAATCTGGTTTCAGAGCTGGTCATGGATGCACTTCTGTCACGTTAAAGGTACTTAATGATAATCATAACCTCTATCGATAGTAAACATTATTGTGCAGCCGTCTTTATTGATCTTGCCAAGGCTTTTGACTCGGTCAATCATTGTGTTCTTATTGGCAGAATTAATAACCTTGGTTTCTCAAGAGAATGCATTGCTTGGTTCTCAGATTATTTTTTAGACAGAGTTCAGTGTGTAAGATCAAAGGACATGTTGTCCAGTCCTGTGGCAGTCTCAATGGGTGTGCCTCAGGGTTCAATTCTGGGGCCAACCTTTTTTTCTATATATATCAATGAGGTTGCTAGTGCTGCTGGTGATTCGTTAATCCATTTACATGCAGAAGATACCATTTTATATACATCGGGACCCTCTTTAGACTCTGTGTTAATTAACCTTCAGACTAGTTTTAATGCCATACAACATGCCTTTCTTGACCTTCAACTGCTTTTAAATGCTAATAAGACTATATGCATGCTTTTTAATCGTACACTGCCCACAGCTGTTCATCCGATTATCCTTACTACTCTTGACGGGACTGAATTAGAAAAAGTGGACTCCTATAAATATTTAGGTGTCTGGTTAGACAGTAAACTTAATTTTCAGATTCATATTAATTATTTACAATCGAAAATTAAATCTAGAATCGATTTCTTATATCGTAACAAAGCCTCTTTTACTTATGCCGCCAAATATGCCCTTGTAAAGCTTACCATCTTACCGATCCTTGATTTTGGTGATGTTGTATACAAAGTATACTGGATGTAATTTATCACAGTGCTATCCCTTTTGTCACCAAAGCACCATACACTAGTCATCATTGCAATCTTTATTCCCTTATTGGCTGGCCCTCACTACATACTCGTCGCCGAATTCACTGGCTCCTGGTCATCTATAAGTCTTTATTAAGCTTATCCCCTCCATATCTCAACTCACTGGTTACGGTAGCAACTCCAATTCGTAATACGCGTGCTAGTAGGTATATTTCTTTGGTCATTCCCAAAGTCAAGTCCTCTTTTGGCCGCCTTTCTTTCCAGTTCTCTGCTGCCAACGACTGGAATGAATTGCAAAAATCTATAAAATAAGAAGTACCGATGGTAACTTGATTGGATACTTTATTTATTTCTATGTGTAACTCTGTGTTGTCACACTGTTTCTGCCTTATCTTGGCCAGGTTGCAGTTGTAAATGAGAACTTGTTCTCAACTGATTTTACCTGGTTAAATAAAGGTTATTATTATTATTATTATTATTATTACCATCAAGAGCTGCCATCTTAAGCACAACAAACGAACATAGAGGTGAGAGATGTCTCCACAAGACCCGGCTAAACCTATCTATCGGTCTTATTTGCAGAGAGCAGTGTGTGACCGCCAGCCTCACCGCACACGAGAGAGCACAACGGACCCACACCGCCACAGCGCACAGACCGAAGAGGAAGCCGAGCACCCTGCACCAAGCCACCTCACGCCACCGCCTTCTACCCCGTATTTATTAATAAAATCCACCCTTCAGGGAATTCACCTGCACCTCCTTGTCGTGTCCTTCTTCACCCCGCCACAACATGAACAGATCTTACAGAGACGCCAAACCTGTTTCTGTCTCTTCATGTGTTCTGCATCATGTCGTTGTGTTCATCGTGTTTTTCTTGCCTTTTTTTGGTCACTGTACTTTCATTATCAGGGTTACACACTTTGTTTACTCGGCTGGAGTGATTTTTTGATGGGCTTGATCAATGTCACACCTTCATATTTATTTTATATGTGGCAAATTACTCAAATACTTTACATACTAACATTGTACCAGATGCACATTTTAGAAACTGTCCCAACTAACTTTCCCTTTGTTGCTAGTTTGATAGCTAGCTAATATTACCAGACAATCAGATTTCCTGCAGATAATTTATTAAACTATTAAAAAAAGGTGTGGTATATAAATAGTATAGTCATGGTACTGTATACAATGCTTGTTTAAACACAGTTGTAAAACAGGAAGAGAGTTTAAAAAAAACACTCAGTTATTTGCATTAATCAATGACAAGAATAATAGAAAAATGCACTCAAAACACCTGGACGATGCAAAATTAAATAAATTAATAAAATTAAATTTTATTTAACATTTAAACATATTGGTCATGCTTGATTCTCCAGCAACACGCCGCATTAATCTTTCAATTTAAACTTTCCATAATATTTGCAATACAATTGGAAGATTTATGCTTTTAGGAATAAAACGCTTCATAGAGAACTGGAACAAATGTGTTCGTATTTAAGAGGCCAAGACATTGAATCATATGTTTCACAAAAACCACATGATTGTTCTGGACTTCAGTGATGATGTAACCAATCAAACTGTAGAAAGGGTTAATATAATTTGGTTATTTCTGAACATATCCTGTAATGTATAAAAGTGTGTGTATTCTTCTGGTCGTTGAGTTGCTCTGCTGTGTCTGAAGTGACTCCGGGCTTCATTCTGCATCAGAGATTCAAGCACACACCTGGGGCAATCAAAACTTTACTTTCACTTTCATTTTCATCACGAGAATCACAAAGACCTGCTGCTGGTAAATGTTTGAAGAGGGTGGAACGGTTCCTGATCGTCTTGTTCACCGAGTCAGACAGGAGCATCAAGATTTTTTTAGGATGACATTAAAAAAATGCATTCAACCTGAACACGAGAGAACACATCTATTGACAGCAAAACAACACATGACACATGACATTTATTGGGTAACACTTTAGAATAGGTAACACCTATTAGTTGCTTATTAGCATGCATATTACTAGAATATTAGCCATGTATTAGTGCTAATTAAGAACATATTAATTTCTTATTCCACTTGAGCTTATTCTACATCCGTAATCTTACCCAATACCTAAACCTAACAACTACCTTACTAACTATTAATAATCAGCAAACTAAGAATTCATTGAAAAAAATGTCGTAGTTAATAGTTGATAAGTGTTACCTATTCTAAAGTGTTACCATTTATTGTTAGTGTTTGAAGCTCACAGAGTCTCTCCAGGGTCTGTCACGATCAAATCTTTGTCAAAATGATTTCTTCACATGCTGAAGTCACAGCTATAAGCACACGTCTGTTGATTATGGTGCTGATTTGTAGACATGAACAGATCTTACAGAGACGTCAAACCTGTTTCTGTCTCTTCATCTGTTCTGCATCATGTCGTTGTGTTCATCGTGTTTTTCTTGCCTTTTTTGGTCACTGTACTTTCATTATCAGGGTTACACACTTTGTTTACTCGGCTGGAGTGATTTTTTGATGGATTCATCATGAAGTGGAGTGGCCCGATTCACTGATCTCACCCGAAATATAATGTCTGATATTAACCTTGTGTCATTAATACTTATTTAGTTTAGCACGGGCATAAGTACTTACAAAGATGAGCTGCAAATGATAACTTTACACTGTTTTGAAATTGACTCATGACATCCAATGACTTGCAATTCATCAAAATGTAAATGTCACAACTTATAATCACACACCTTATGAATTATTACAACACTACTATTACTACACTGGTTTCATTGTGTGTTTTGGTGATTTGTCAATATTATATTATAAACAATCATGCCAATAAAGTACACAGATGTTGAGAAAATATATATACATTATTTAAAGTCATAAAAAAAACAGGAAGAAAGATATTGAAAATATAGAAATGTTTTGTTTCTTTAAATGACATAATTACCCCAGTAGATGGCGACCAATGACTGTCTTATGAATATGATGAGCGAGCATCTCAAACAGGAACAGGAAGTTGTGCAGAAATGAATCGAGCCAAGATATCTTCATATCTACAAATCCAAGCCACCATCTCTTCAGAACAACCTTAAAGAGCGACAGTTTTACTTCTGTCTGGGATTTTATTAGGTGCAGAAGTGTTTGTTTCTGTATTGCTAATGTTACGATGAAACAATGTTTCAGTCACGTGAGATTTCATTAGATGGTCTGAGAGCATAAAAGACAGACAAACAGCAGCAATGAAACGGTTAATGAAATTAGCTGCAAATATAGAAAGCAATAGAAATTGCTGTTGGCTGTTGTGAGAAATGTCACCAGCCGTGTGGATGCTGTGTTTAGAGTCAAACCACAAGCCACTGGAGATAATATTCAAGACTAGACTATAATAAAATGCTGATGAGACTGTAATTAATGCTGTCCAGGGCAGTGTTACTGGAGTTCAAATACTGTTTTAATGTAGTTACACACACAGTAAAGTTAACAGGACAGAGAAGAAAGTGAAAGAAGACATTGTGAGAGTTAACAAAGACTCCTTTTTGATTCTTAAACTCAAAGCAGAAAGATGTGCTTCACAAACATGCAGCTCAGCAAAACCATTTGAATAAACACTTAAACAGAAATACAGTAAATACATAAAACAGTAAATACATTCAACTTTAAAAAGTTGATCTGCTTCTACTGACATCAAGAGAAATCTCTCTCTCTATGCGCTGTTATAATTCATACAGTCTCTAGTGAACTATCATGTACAATAAATGAATATCTGTGACACACTGAGATCAGAACAGATACAGTTTCTCCAGGACAAACACAGAAGACATTATTACTGACTCTCACTGCAAAAAAACACTTCAAATATATTCACTGGAGTAAAACATCACATAAACAATATCTGCACAACTCTTATCATTCAGACTGGTTTAAACACACCTGAAATAAATTCTGATTTACTGCAAAAAAATTATCTTTATTTATCATTTAAACATAATGGTGCTTGATTCTCCAGCAACACACCACATTAATCTTTCCATTTAATCTTTCCATAAAATGTGCACTATATATGAAAGATTTTATTTTTGGTTATATTATATTAAATAATATTTTAGAAAAAGTACAAAACCAGTGTTCAAGTTCTTCTGGTCTTATCCTGATTCACTGTGGTCTATAATATTCCTGTGAAACGGAGAATTACAAAGACAACAGATAATTTTATATTTAAAATATGACATTTCAATTAAATCCAATGTAAAATACTTTATTGATTATGATTACATTCAATATTGCCAAAGCATTTTTACAAAAAAAATAAATAAATAATGATAAAAATGGAAATATTTAACATAACAATAACAAACATCAATAAAGTAGAATTAGAATAAGGTGAAAAGCACTGAATGAAATAGCATAGAAATGTAAACACAGGTCTATGGAATATATAAATGTCATATAAACATATATAAACAAAAATGTATTTCGTCTGTGTGTTAGTTATGAATAAAAAAGTGTGTCTCTGTCTTACAAAACAATGACAAGACAAAATCAGCACAAACAAATGTAGCATGAAAACTAGACGATAAACATGAGCAAAAACTGAATATTTAAACGCTTAGTTCACTACACGTTTGGAAACTAACTTGAAAATTATTTTGCTTACATTTTAGAATAACAGAAAAGTCTTAAGACCTATAAATACAACTTGAATAATAGGAAGTATTTAGTAAATATAATAATACTAATATGCTTTTTAATTGAAAAGTAAATACATAAACATGGTAAGGATAAGGATTTTAAACATTTTTTGAAAACACAAGTAAGTATTTTTGAATGTTGTTCATCTAAATATAAACACATGCAGTATGGGATTTTCATCTACAGATGTTGAGTTTATCCAAACACCATCATAAGAGAAGATCAAGCACAACTCATTGTGTTTCAGTCTCATGGGGTTAACAGTAAATTATTGTACACATCAGACTTACACAAGCAATACTGTACCCTCATTATCAGTAATCAGCTTATTTTGACCAGTTATTATCTTACCGGTTTACATGATGAGTTATTCTGACTTTTATATGAACATCACTTGGTGTTTGATTCAGATCTTCTCCCCGCAGTGTCACAGTTTTTATTCTGTCTCTCTCTCTACCTATATCTCTGAGTCGATATTTTATTAACTTCAGCCCAGAATATTTCTGAAATTTGTCAATGCTCATCAAGTATTTATCAACGGTTTTGTCTTCTTCTGGTTCCTTATTGGGTATCACATAGCATTTTGGCTTTTCTACTGTCCCATCCTTATTCTCCACAATGATCATCTTAAAGAGGTGAGTTGGGATTATCTTCCTTCTTCCATGAAACACAAGTTTAAGTGTAGGTCTCAAGTAAAGTGGTCCAGTGTACACATGGACATTGTGGATATTTTCTTCTTCGGTCATTTTTTTACATCTGTTCTCCAAGGTTTTCCAATTGCTATTGTTTAACGTTTTATTCTGTGGTATAAGGTTGCTCAATAAATAAGTGTCATCATATGCTTCCCGACACCACCTGTGATTGGAAGCTGCAGCAAGATGACCTTTGACATAGTCATCTCCAAATGATATTTCCTTACAATTGTCCTTTAAAGTTTCCCTGTTCAGTATCTCATACACCCATTCAGCATTCCCGGTGAACTTATCAAATGACCTGGCATAAGATCTTGTTGTATTTACAGTATTGCCTGAAGGAAAGCCATTTATTAACTTATAGCGAGATGTGACATATGTATCTGAACGATCTCCTGCTGTTGGTGCATTATCAAACATTTCTAAGTATGGGATACGTATGAACATGATTTCATCTTCAATAATCAAATGTTCTACATCAGAAGAACTATTCCCAATGGCCTCAATGGCCTCACTGGCACAACTTTGTTGTTTGAGATAGCTAGATGTTTGGTCATTTCTTCCAAAACTCTGAGCGTCTTCCAGTGGCTCTAGTTGAGCTATCCTTTGAGTTGATCTCTCTTCAGGATCTTCTTCTTTTGATCTTTGTCTTTGTAATATCTGCAGCACTATCACAAGAGCCCAGTGTAAGGTACCATCAATTCTTCGTGTTTCTTCCCAAGCTCGTTTGATATCATCCTCTGACCAGCAATCATCATGTTCCTTAAAGTCACATTTTTTTTCAATCTCTGTTTTAGTTTCACACAAGATCTCAAACACATTCAAATATTTTAATAAATCCTCTAGTATGAAATCTAATTTGACATCAGGTGGGTTTCTTCCTCCTTTCTCAAGAGTGGATTGATTATTTTCAGAAGATTCAGGAAGTTGATTTTGTACATTGATCAAACTCATCATCTTGATGTAACTGAAGAACAAAGTTAAGGAACAAATCACCCTTGACCCAGTCTGGTTTTATTACTTCTCCGAGAGCTTCAACTAAGAATCTTCTCTTCTTCCTGGCTGAAAAATAAATAAATAGATAATAAAAATAAATAAATGTGATCTGTCAATTAAACTTCTGTAGCTCTGATTGTACCACAACACACACACACACACACACACACACACACACACATTTTTCATACAATTTTCACAAGTTCCACACTTTTTCAGACTCAAATTTCCAGACTTCTCTTATTTCATAGTGAAAAACTAATGATTTAAGATGTAAAATCACAGGTTCAAATTCCCAATGCTGAAATCTGATGTTCCCACAATACTGTTGTCACAGTGCCACAATTTCACTAGTCTGTACCAATAGCAGACAAATGTCATGGTTCTCCATAGCAGAAAACTACATTAACTATTTAGCTATTTTATCTATTTGAAAATAATAAATTAGTTAATCATTATGCTAATACACACAGGCAACCGCCAGTCCTGCAGAATGACTTTTTTATTTATTTTAAAGATCTATGCACACTATGCTTCAAGACATTTATTAAGACCATAAAACCATTTAGCATTTGACAGCAGTGTGTGGAAATGTTCTCTTTCACGTTATACTGCAGTGCATTCATTTATTTTTATTGCTGCTATATTTATTTTATTTATTCATCTACATCTGATTTTGGAAACAAACAAAACAATTTGCATGTCTTAATTTAATTATTGTGCGGTGTTTTGGTCACCATGTTTTGAATTATTAAATGCTGTTCGATTTTTATGTGTTACATGTAATTGTGTGTTGTTTTTTGCAAAAAAAATTGAAAATTGAAAACTTAGTCAAAGGCCGAGAATAAGTGTGTAGTTTTGCAGATTTGGTGTGTGCTTCTGGTGTTTGTGTTAGCTTTCAGAAATTGTGTGACAAGTAAAGATTTTGTGTAAGCAGTTGGAAAAAATGTAAGGGAAAAAGTAATTTTGTTAATAACAGAACTAAATTAAAATCATTACCTTGTCTTTCCTTTAGTAGAAATGAATAGAAAATCTTATAAACATCAGTGTCCAGTACAAGGTCCAGTATGATCCAGAGAAATCTGCGGAATTCATAAACACTGTTGATTAAAAACCAAGCTGTGCATTGTAAATAACAACGTTTTATACTTTAAATTATTGTGTGAATAGTAAAATAATTTTGAGATTTCGAGTTTCCCCTCCCTTGCCTCACAGTGCTTCAGTCCAAATGCCTGCTTTGCACTTTTACATCACCTACACACACACACACACACACACACACACACACACACACACACACACACACACACACACACACACACTAACGCTATTTGTTTTTGTGTAAAGTGTGTTCATCCCATAGGCGTAATGGTTTTTATACTGTACAAACTGTATATTCTATGGCCCTTCACCAACCCTACACCTAACCCTAACCCTCACAGGAAACTTTGTGCATTTTTACTTTCTCAAAAAAACTCATTCTGTATGATTTATAAGTGTTTTGAAAAATGGGGACATGGGTTATGTGTCCTGATATGTCACAAAAACAAGAACACACACACACACACAAACACACACACACGTCCTGGATGGGAGACCTCCTGAGAAAACTAGGTTGCTGCTGGAAGAGGTGCTAGTGAGGCCAGCAGGGGGCGCTCACCCTGTGGTCTGTGTGGGTCCTAGCACCCCAGTGTAGTGATGGGGACACTATACTGTCAACAAGCACCGTCCTTCGGATGAGACGTTAAACCAAGGTCCTGACTCTCTGTGGTCAGTAAAAATCCCAGGATGTCTTTCGAAAAGAGTAGAGGTGTGACCTCGGCATCCTGGCTCAATTTGCCGATTGGCCTCTGACCATCATGGCCTCCTAACAATCCCCATATCTGATGATTGGCTTCATCACTCCGTCTCCTCTCCATCAGTAAGCTGGTTTGTGGTGGGCATTCTGGCGCAATATGGCTGTTGTCGCATCATCCAGGTGGATGCTGCACACTGGTGGTGGATGAGGAGATAACCCCCTGACTATGTAAAGCGCTTTGAGCGCCTAGAAAAGCACTATATAAATGTAATGAATTATTATTATTATTATTATTATATTTTTATTTGAGTATTGGTACTTTGGATACTCGCTTCAGTATCGATACTTCAGGATCGATTCACCCATACAAACAGGATACCATTCGGTAGCACAAATGTAGTGATCATCCTGATATTATCTGTAAGAAAGACCCACTAAACACAGACACAAATATAACAGTCACACAAGAAGAGAAAATACTGTACCAGACAGAACAAAGTCATTGTTCCGAAATACTGAAAGAAATCCATAAATACTGAATTGGTTTTCAATGGTATTTTCTTTTCCTTTTACTTCTGTAAAATACATATTAAAGGAGTGTTTGTAAGCACAGCACTGTGTAAGGAAACACTATATTGCTGTTGTTCTATAAGCTCCACCTGCTGTCAGAAAGTAAATTTGCATGTTCATCAGAATCAGAAATTATTATGGAGTTAGATTAGTCTCAATAATTCACGCAAAAGACATAATGCACACGTGCATATCAATTCATATGAATGAAACCCTAATTCAACTGCAAAAAAAAAAAAAAATATATATATATGTATATCGCCTTGGATTTGTGTGTGTGCATTTTTTGAGATTTTCCTGTCAGCTGACTCCTCCCACAGAGGTCACTCATACTCTTTAGCCAATTAAATCTGAGCTTGTCAATTGATCAATCATAACACGTTGTTGTGCATATGAAGCGTGTGCCCTGGGCATGATAACCTGGATGTTACGTCATCAGCGCAAGACCACAGTTCAAGTTATGATTCAGCAGAGGTATGGGCTTTAGTAAAGGTGTTTTGTTTAAGGGCACCTAAGTCATGGTATTGCCAGCCTGACTCTTAACCCACAACCCTAGGGTTAAGAGTCAAACTCTCTAACCACTAGGCCACAACTTCCCCACTAAATACATTGAATGGGAAAATAACTACCCATGGCTGGAATGCGTGTGGGACAATGAATACAAGACCAATTGTACCATATGCTGTCACGTTTTTTTTGTTTGTCACGGCGGAGAGTGTGATTTTAAGCAGCATGCATCAGGCGATAATCACAAGAGGACGCGTGCACAGGAGGAGCGAGGTCAAGGTTCCTTGTCCGTCAGACTCCAGAGGCTATGCAATCATGTGGATTTTTAAAACTCAAATATTGTTGATAAGAAAGTGATTATATTAAAAGAGATAGTAAAGGTTTAGCCTATAACATTCCATATACATCTCCCCAGTGTTCCTGTCTCCCGCTCCCTCATAATGTGTCAATCAAGCATTTCTGATGAGTTTCTTAAGATATCTGGAAATAATTTAATTAATAATTGTTTTTTATGTATTCTTGTTTTGCACAGGAAAGAAGGTTAATTATAATGGAAGTATAATTACAAAAAGATATTTGCACTACACTTCCTTAAAATGTTGTCTAATTAAAATATATATATATATTTTTTTGTACTGGAAAGAACATTCTAGAAGTCTAATTTTATTGAATAAGTTTGCACATTATTTTTCTTTAAATGCAGTCTAAGCCAATGCGTTTTGAATGTTATATGTTGAATTTAAGTTAAAATTTAAACTAAACAAATCCATGGTTCATTGTTGGCAAAATGATCATAATAGTCTTTATATTTCACATCTATGTGGTTCAGTCTTGTTTACTGATTAGGCCTACTTTGCTATTCTATAAATATATAGGCCTAATAAGTTGTATTATAATATGCTATAATGTATTAAATATATTTATCTAAATGTATTAATTAGTTTCCACAATATTCACCAGAAGTCATCATTTCAGGGATTATTTTTCTAATTTTTCTTCCGTGGGGGCATGTCACCGGGAGAGAATTAATTTAGTAAATGCTCGTTTTGAGACCATGGTGAACTTGAGACGGTTTTGCACAGGGCACTTGACTCGAGTTCAGACCCTGAGGTGTTAAAGTGACAGAAGCTGCTAATAAAGCTGCTGTCGCCATTTGTGTCAGTGTTAATCAAACATCAGAAAGAAAGTTATTTAATGCCCTTGACTGAGTCACTTTTGTAAAATAAATAAGAATGAATGTTGAATTTATAGTGAAAACTATGTATTGTATATTTGATTACTTTAAACAATATAATATTATTCAGTGTTTAAGTTTTTCTAGTAGCTATTTTCTTGATTGTATATTTTAAAGGAATTGGCAACTGTTATTCTGAATGATTCTAGATCATATTTATCTAAAACAACTTTAGCAGTGTTTTAGAAAAATGCAGGGGCGGTTGCTCTCTCTAAAGTGGTGGGGGGGCCCTGCAGTAACTCATGGCCCCGGGCCCAGTGAGCACTTAATGCATCCCTGGGTGCTTTTAGTCTCTTTGTGAGGAAAATGAATAATACAGCATTGGGTTTAAGCCTATGCTTATATCCATCGGCACCTGTAAGCTCTTTCAGTACCTGTGGTTATCATGTCAGTATTTTAATGTTGCGGTACAAACAGTGCCAGTAGCTCACAGAGTGCAAATGATCTCCTTTATCAAAATAATGTAATAAATGTTAAAACTTAATGTTAAAATGTTATGTCATAAATAATGAGTTTTTGGAAGTGAATTAGAATAATAGTAATAAACACATAAATCATAAAGTCATAATTGATAATACACTTTTAAAAGTGCCACTATGAATGTCTTTTTCTCTTCTTTTTTTAGACCTCATCACAACAGGATTTATTTTACTTCCTTCTTTCTTTCTTGTTTTTTTTTTTTTTTGAAACATTTGAACAGTCTTTACAACGATCTGCTGCTGTTTATAAGATTCATGTAGTTATTGTGGGAATTGTCTTGGTTTCACAGATTGTTTGAAAAGGTTGCACATTTTATTATTATTTAATATTACAATATGTTGCTTTATCTTCTGATCAGAAACATCTTGTGTGTCTTTACTCACTGTATAAGTCTTTTACAGTCACTGTGAAAATAGAAAGTTGTTTATTATAACACTTATGTACTTTTAAAACAGTCTTTATTCCCACATCCGCTATCGATTAGCATTTTATTTTGCTTTGCTGTTCCTTGTTCTGCGTTACAAATTCTTATTTGTCAAAACTCATCTGCTTAGCTGTGAATTTACTGAATGAACTCAGTGTGATGTCCGAACTGATTGCACTGTATTTTACGCACTCACTGTATTTAATGTAAAATCACTTTCTATTTCTAACTGTTTTAAATTCATTTTAAATCAATGTTTAAAGTTTTTAAATTCCTTATTTTACTTCGTGATTATTATTATTATTTTAATGATTACTTTACTTTCTTTTATGTAAAACACTTTAAATTACCATTGTGTATAAATTGTGCTATAGAAATAAACTTGTCTTGCCTAATAGAATGTAAATAGTAAGTTGAAATGGAAATGTATTTAAGGACATTGAATACTTATGACTTTTTTATGAGTTTTTCTTACTTTCTGTTTTATGCTCTTAATATAACACGATCATATACATTTGAAACATGAGGCATTTGTCTTACCTTATATGATGGAACAACTTCAGTGGTGTGTCTGAAAGAGTGATTGATGTGTTTAGTGATTAAATACACATTAAACACACAGGTTTGTCCTCCAAACAGAAGAGTTTGAGTTTCTCACTCAGTCTGTGTTCACAGTTTGAGTTCCAGTGATCTAAACTCGACTTATAAAACTTTCTAAATGATGGTGTCAAGAATAGATCACCAAACATCTGCTGACTGTTCAGAAAAAGACGTCTCAAAACTCCTTCTTGAAAGTGTTTCTGCCCCTTCTACTCTGATCGCTGATGCTTTTGTTTTTGTGAAGACTTGAAGAAAATCACCACAACAGGAAACAAGACTTGAGATTTACTTCCCGATTAGTTCTGCACGAAGATAAAGCTTCTGCATCTTTGTCATCTTTCCTGTCTGTGTCTCATGATGTTTGAGTGTTTGCTGCCTTATATGGCTCTGAATTATCATTTACAATTAGAATAATTGTCTGATCGTATTAATGATGTCTGATCTTGAAAACATTCATAATTATATATACTATGCATGACATCTTTGTTATGGTCTCTGAACTATCCCTCTTGTCCAGTCTAACCAAATAAAGGTGTTAAATATTATAAATGGTGGTGCTAATGACACAGATGATGAAATAATGTTGGTCTTCGAGCTCAATCATGTGTTTGATTAGACATTAGGATTTTAATTCCACTCTGGTAATAAATGCTGAATATCTGAACAGATTACACAATCTTTTCAATGGTAATAATATTTATTATAGATGAATGAAAATTAAGCAAAAACAGTATTACTAGTATATATATATATATATATATATATATATATATCAATTTTTAAGTTTATGTACAGAAATGCATATTGTACAAGAAATGTTAAGCATAAGAATGTATAAAACTAATTTCAAGCGTAAGCATTGAGAGCAAAGATTTTCAAGTTCATGAGAAACGATTCTGAAAGCATGATGTGCATCTATATAAGCACAAACAGTATGGGATTATTAATTAATAATGAGACCGTTGTGTAACAAGATTAGAGGAAACTGGTGTTTATTGAAGGTAGCAGAATACAACAGTAAGTGAATGGAGATTGAACAGTGGGTATCAACTTGCCGGATGGGGTGACCAGATTGATTGAGGATGGCGAGCACAGTGGAGGATGGTGAGCACACACCTCGGCGATGGTGAGTAGAGATGATGTACACAGATGATGTAACGCTGGAGAGTAACAGGGATCACAGAATTGAGAAGGTAGATTGCTGAGAGAGAAGGTAAAAACAAATGGTTAGTATAAGCAAGTAACTAGCCAGAGAATGTTCCGCTGAGTAGTCACGAGATCGGACAACTGAGGATCCAAGGTGTGTGCGTTTATAGTGCTGGGGAAGATTGATAATTGAATAGTGAACATGTGCTGATGATTAATACTCAGGTGAGGGAGTGCGTTGTGATGAGCCTGACCGACTTGTGACAAGTTGCAGACTTGGTCAAATTAACTTTTCATCTTTTCATCTTTACAAATGATCAGTTTTCCAAAGACACTCATAAACACAACTCACTGTGTTTTCACTATAAGTTCTGATCAGTAGGCGTGTTTCCATTACAGATTTGCAATATTGTTTTTAGTTTTATGTAAGCTCTCAAACCTGTTAAAAAATGACAACAAACCTTTAGTTATGTCATCAAAAGTTACATCAGGTGGGTTTCTTCCCCCTTTCTCAAGAGTGGTTTTATTATTTCCATCAGATTCAGAAGTTTGATTTTGTACACATGTTAATAACTCCATCGTGATGTGAGACTTAGAAACAAAGTTCAGGAATGAAGCACTTTTGACCAAATCTATGGAGCAAAAAGAGTATCAATAAAGATAAATGCACACACTACATTCACATATGCACACACAGGATTCATACATGCACACACATAATTCATAAATACACACACAGGATACACAAATGTGCACAAAATTTACAAATGCACACACAAAATTTAAAAAGCACAGAAGATTCACAAATGCATACAAAATTCAGAAATGCACAAAAAATTCAGAAAAACACACGCAATTCAGAAATGCAAACAACATTTACAAATGCACTCAAGATTCACGAATGCACAGAACAAGATTCAGAAATGTATTTCTGATGCACACACACATATATCTTGATTTACAAACTGCTTGCGGTCTGTGAACTTCACTGCATTTGTGTGTGAATTTTGAGACTCCTCTGACTTGGCTCGACACACAAATGCCTTTTTTTAAACAGGGAATGATCAGCAACCAATCAGATATCTACCTTCTTTTAGCCAATCACAAGAACGCACTCCATGTGGGGGATTGTTTACTTATAAGCCAATCACATGAAGGCGTTCACACAGCGTGATATGCCTGTGGTGCGACATATTATAGCCTACTTATTTATGAAATAGTATGAAAATACAGATGTTTAGATTACAATTCAGGTTTATTTTTTATTATTTTTTTTACAAAATATAAATTAAAAAATGTCTCAATACATATAGCCCAGACTGTGACTGCAGAAAAAAAGTTATCCATGGATTCATAAATTTGCAATAGGCAATTATTTCATTTTATTGAATTATTTTAATGAAAGTAAAATAAAACATTTTTTTAAATATTTTAATATATCTAAATATTCTTTTGGATGCAATATAGAAGTCACTTTAATTATAATATTCGGTCCCTACATGAAGAGAGAGTCAGTGATCTGCTGTGAGAGGAAAGTGACTCTCCGGCTGCGCAAAGTGAGTTGATCGCTGCGTGAGGAAAGGGAATCGTTCGTTCAACTTTGCTGGGTGAGGAAAGTGAATCGTTCGCTGAGGAAAGTGAGTCGCTCGCTGCGTGAGGAAATTGAGTCGTTCGCTGCGTGACTCGTGAGGAGAGTGAATCGTTCGATGAGGAAAGTGAATCGTTCGCTGAGGAAAGTGAGTCGTTCGCTGCTTGACTCCTGAGGAAAGTGAATCGTTCGCTGCGAGAGGAAAGTGACTCTCCGGCTGCGGAAAGTGAGTCTCCTGCTGCGTGAGGTAAGTGAGTCGTTCGCTGAGGAAAGTGAGTCGTTCGCTGCGTGAGGAAAGCGAGTTGTTCGCTGAGGAAAGTGAGTCATTCGCTGATTGGCTTATAGTAAACAATCCTCCACGTGGGGTACATTCCTGTGATTGGCTCAAACAAGGGAGATATCTGATTGGTTGCAGATCATTCCCTGTTTAAAAAAAGGCATTTGTGTGTAGAGCCAAGTCAGAGGAGTCTCAAAATTCACACACAAATGCAGTGAAGTTCACAGACCGCAAGCAGTTTGTAAATCAAGATATAGTGTGTGCGCATCAGAAATACATTTCTGAATCTTGTCCTGTGCGTTTGTGAATCTTGAGTGCATTTGTAAATGTTGTTTGCATTTCTGAATTGTGTGTGTATTTCTGGATTTTGTGTGCATTTCTGAATTTTGTATGCATTTGTGAATCTTCTGAGCTTTTTAAATTTTGTGTGTGCATTTGTGAATTTTGTGCGCATTTGTGTATCCTTTGTGTGTAGTTATGAATTATGTGTGTGCATGTATGAATCCTATGTGTGCATATGTGAATGTAGTGTGTGCATTTATCTTTATTGATACTCTTTTGGCTCCATACAAATCTGCTGTAATTACTTCTTCAACGTCTTCAAAGATCTTCTCTTCTTCCTGGATAAAATAATGTGAACACTTCTGGTGAGAAAGAACTAAATTCTGCTTAATTCAGATATTACGTCCATTCAGTAGAGACAGAAAGAAATACTCACATCAACAGGTTTGTGATCTGATAAACAGAAACGTCTGCTGCTCTGATTTTATGTCAGTTCTGTTCTGCTCTGAACACAACAAACACACATGTTCAAAAAATACTTATACTGTAATGTGCTCTTATTTATGCAAACAGAGCTAACTCAGTTTGTTTTGTTGTAGTTTTTTACTAAGAACATTGTTTTAATAAAAACTAAAGTCATGCCAACTCGAATACTTTATTAAGAAGGAAGTAATTCTGCAAAACCTGCTGTTAAAAAATAAAAGTAACACTGAAGCAGTTGTTCATAGACAGTGAAATGCTTCATTTAAAAGAGAGGTAGCTGTATATTTGTAAAAATTATTTGATCAGTTATGTTTCATCTCACACTCTCAAATGATAAGCTTCTTTTCTGATCTGAAGTCTTGAAATGTGTTATTACACTAAAGATTATATTCTCTTACTGTTGTGTTTCCACTGTCTCTGTTTTTCATGAACTCTTATTTTGATATTCTTTTGTCTGTTTCTGCCTGTGTTCAGTTTCTGTGGTTTTAGTTCCTGTTTCCTTGTTACCTTGTATCCTTCACCCTGTCTCGTGTGTATTGTGTGACATTACATTATATATTGTGTTCGCTTTATGAGCAATCTCATTTATTAAACGTGTTTTTATCTACATTCATCTGCGTCATCAAGCCAGCATGTGACACTTGTAATAGTTTTAGATACGTATTAAAGCAGACAGGGTTAACCTTGCAGTAGCACTCAACTCATCAGACTTTAAAGGTCCTTTATCCCTTTTGTCAAAATAAAATAAATATTTTATCAGGAGTTGCAGACCAGAGCATAACATTGACATCAGGGACAATGAATGAGACACAAGGCAGTTCACTCCGAGTCAAGTCTACTGTGTTCATGCATCTTCTTACACAGCATTTCTATGGTGTGTAAGGTGTTAGTCAAGAAGAGACTGAAGAGAGAAAAATAACTCCTTATACAGGTGTAAACAGAGACACTTCTCAGACATGTACAAAAACAGGAAGGTAAAGCATGCAAACGAAATAGCACATTTGGTTACTGTGGCAGTGCTCTAAGAAAAGGAAGCGGTTAACTTTACATTAGCTCACTTAGATGCATAAAACTATTGTCACGTTATCTAGACTTTTAGGAAATGTTTAGGATGTTTTTATCATAAAATATATTTAATATAATGCAGACATTCCAGTATAAATGCTTTTTATCCAGAATCATTTTTATATATTACAGAAATTACAGAAACATTTAACCTCAATATATATATTTTGAAACATGGTAATGTTTAAATATTTTGTTTATGTGTATTCATGTCAGACATTCAGAAGAGAAGTGCAGCAGATGTAGCATCCTTCTTCAGGAAGAGTAGCAAGAAGCAGCCAAATGAATCTAAAGCACAGGAGAATATTAGTCAGGATGAAGGAAGAGAAAGAGAGAAAGAACAGACTGACCCAGAGAGTGAAGAAGGAAGCACAAGCCCAAAAAGAAATGCTAGGTCTACTGCTGGTATAATATCTGTTTGCATGCAAGAAGTGATTTTGAAATCAATAATATCAAACTGTTTTCAAAAACCTTGAAAATCTGAGACTGATTTGTGTTTTCTAGCCCGTATGCAGACAATTCAAGATAAAGACACTGAGAATGAAGAGAAGCAAATGTACCTGAACCTGCAGGTAAATTATATATCACACATACTGTACCATTAGAAGTCTGAAAGTCTTACTTTTACAGATCGATTAAAGACCTGATGCAAATCTTAGGTTTTAAATAATCCAATCACTTTTCTTTATTTTTTTTTATTTTTTTTAGTAAAATAATTTAAATAGCTATATTTTCTCATGTCACCGTTTCTGTATTGTTCCACATCAAGAGCTGATGGTCCAGTCCAGACACACCTTAAAGTCTTTCCCAGCACTCTCCAGTGAGACAGACGATGAAACCATGTCATCTTATTCAATTTCAATTCAGGAAAATATATACATATGTACATAAATAAAAACTGTAGCTGAAGTCTTGCTGTTAACTTCAACCCAGAATATGAAACTTTCTAGGAATATTACATTTCTTTGACAACATGACCCAATTGTTAAGAAGAAATTGGCGAGGTCTTAAAATGCACGTCATCTTATTCAAAATGAAAGTTTAGACACATTGGCAGAAATGGTGCATGTCTCCATTATAAATGAGGTCAAGGAAAGTGAGCTGTTTGCCATAATGGCTGATGAATCTGAAGATACCAAAAAAAAAAAAAAAAAAAAGGAAAATAGAAGAAATAGAAGAACATCTTTTTTTGGCACTAAGATACTATCAGTTAAGGATAGCTTCTTAAAATGAAATTTGTTCTCTGATTGGCTAATTTGCTGCTAAACTCCTCATATGATCGCTGCGAGATGCTTCTGAAGTAGAGTGTTGAGAGCGCGAGCCGCCTATTATAAGCGTTTTGTGACTTGTATTTCCACTAAATTTAACACTTTAGAAATTTAATAAAGTAGAAAGTTGTAGTTTATGGTCA
This sequence comes from Carassius auratus, assembly GCF_003368295.1. Lineage (NCBI taxonomy): Eukaryota > Metazoa > Chordata > Actinopteri > Cypriniformes > Cyprinidae > Carassius > Carassius auratus. The sequence goes on along the minus strand of NC_039293.1, from coordinate 3,916,933 downwards.
GCAATAACTTCATGTTATCTAATTTCCAAAATATCTGAAATAATTTCGGTTTATTTTATTTATTTAGAAGTTTTTGTTTTTTTAATAGCAACATCTGGCAACATTGCATTGCCGCACTAGTCTGGCAGTTATCAAAAAAGGCATTTTTTTGTGATATGCTATTTACACTAAGTGCAAATATCTATAGATTATATTTATACTATATTAAAATAGCAGGATTTTCTACTATTTATACTACTTACTGAAAAAAGTGGCAATTATCTGCTCCTCAGTAGCCTATGGTAGTACATTATAAAACAGTATGCAATAATAACTTATTGAGTCTAATTTAATGGATGCCACCTTATTGGGACAATAAAGCCCTCCATACACCTACCCTTAACTTTTTGATTATTTACTTAATTTGCATTGAAAATAAATGCTTTTCTGATGTGATTTGAAATTTGAAAAGGGAGAATTTTTTTTTCTCCATAAGGTGGATTCGAACCCGGGTCGATCACGTCAAAATATGTATGATACTCGTTATACCTTCTGAGTCACTGGAATTTAATTATCCAAATTATTAGCCCTAAACTTTGATGAAATAAATAGGGTATGTGGGGTAGGGTATAATGTCTGAAGTGTTAGAACTCTTGTGAACGCGCTTCACAGCAGCGTTTTTTATATCCTAAAAATAAAAACCCTAAAGAAAAGTGATTGGATTTTTTCTATATTTTGTTCCATTATTCAAAACCTAAGATTTGCATCAGGTCTTTAATCGATCTGTAAAAGTAAGACTTTCAGACTTCTAATGGTACAGTATGTGTGATATATAATTTACCTGCAGGTTCAGGTACATTTGCTTCTCTTCATTCTCAGTGTCTTTATCTTGAATTGTCTGCATACGGGCTAGAAAACAAAAATCAGTCTCAGATTTTCAAGGTTTTTGAAAGCAGTTTGATATTATTGATTTCAAAATCACTTCTCACATGCAAACAGATATTATACCAGCAGTAGACCTAGCATTTCTTTTTGGGCTTGTGCTTCCTTCTTCACTCTCTGGGTCAGTCTGTTCTTTCTCTCTTTCTCTTCCTTCATCCTGACTAATATTCTCCTGTGCTTTAGATTCATTTGGCTGCTTCTTGCTACTCTTCCTGAAGAAGGATGCTACATCTGCTGCACTTCTCTTCTGAATGTCTGACATGAATACACATAAACAAAATATTTAAACATTACCATGTTTCAAAATATATATATATTGAGGTTAAATGTTTCTGTAATTTCTGTAATATATAAAAATGAATCTTGATCCTAGCAATAATACTGGAATGTCTGCATCATATTAAATATATTTTATGATAAAAACATCCTAAACATTTCCTAAAACTCTAGATAACGTGACAATAGTTTTATGCATCTAAGTCAGCTAATGTAAAGTTAACCGCTTCCTTTTCTTAGTGCAATACCACAGTAACCAAATGTGCTATTTCGTTTGCATGCTTTACCTTCCTGTTTTTGTACATGTCTGAGAAGTGTCTCTGTTTACACCTGTATAAGGAGTTATTTTTCTCTCTTCAGTCTCTTCTTGTCTAACACCTTACACACCCTAGAAATGCTGTGTAAGAAGATGCATGAACACAGTAGACTTTACTCTGAGTGAACTGCCTTGTGTCTCATTCATTGTCCCAGACGTCTGTGTTCTGCTCTGGTCTGCAATGACTGATAAAATATTTATTTTATTTTGACAAAAGTGATGAAGGACTTTGAAAGTCTGATGGTAATCAGTGTTGAGTGCTACTGTAAGGTTAACCCTGTCTGCTTTAAATGTTTGAAAATTAACAGTCACACTACTTATTACATTTTAAACAGGGTAACTCGAATCTCTATCTTGTATCTAACTCCTATCTCTTGTAATTTCTAACCTATTACATTTTGTAACTTCAAAATTGCATATTTTAAAAACAGAATTGTGATTAGAAAAAAAACTAGAAAAAAGCAAGAATTGCAATATTTAAGTCATATGGTCTCAAAATCAAATTAAATAAGAAAAGAATAGAAAAATAAAACAGTAAAATAATACATAAAGATTTTTTTTTCCCCAGATGCTGAATATACATGTCATCTTATTTAAAAAACAATACAGGAAAATATATACATATGTACATACATAAAAACTGTAGCTGAAGTCTTGCTGTTAACTTCAACCCAGAATATGAAACTTTTTAGGAATATTAAATTTCATTGACAACATGACCCAATTGTTAAAAAGAAATTGTTCAGAACATTGAACATTGAACATTGAACATTAAGAAGAAATTGGCGAGGGTCTCAAAATGCACATGTCATCTTATTCAAAATGAAAGTTTAGACACATTGGCAGAAATGGTCTCCATTATAAATGAGGTCAAGGAAAGTGAGGTGTTTGCCATAATGGCTGATGAATCTGAATCTGAAGATACCAACAAAAAAAAAGTAAAAGAAAAGAAAAGCTTTTTTTGGCACTAAGATACTATTATCAGTTAAGGAAAGCTTATTAAATTTTGAAGCTGCAGAGTGTCTTAATGCTGCTGGACTGACAGAAGATAATAATCCATATTCTTCAAAGATATGGTCTACAGTAACCTGGGTGGGGAAGTCTATGATGGCGCCTCGGTGAGTGGCAAGCACTCTGGTGTTCAGTCTCGTATTAAGGAGGTGGCCAAGCAGCCATTTTATGTACATTTCAATGCCCAGTGCCTTAATTTAGTGTTAGCTGACACTGTTAAAGCAGTCCTCCAAGCTAAATGTTTATTTATTCTTTTTTTTCAGTTTTGTACAGAATGTATTTATTCAAGTCTGGTTCCTGCAATCGTAACAAGTGGCTTAAAGCGATAGTTCACCCAATAAAGAAAATTAGATGTTTATCTTCTTACCCCCAGGCATGGCCGTAGCCAGCTATGAGGTCACTGAGGTCCAAGACCTCGGTAAATTTTTAATGTTCAAAAATGAAATTTGTTCTCTGATTGGCTAATTTGCTGCTAAACTCCTCGTATGATCGCTGCGAGATGCTTCTGAAGTAGAGTGTTGAGAGCGCGAGCCGCCTATTATAAGCATTTTGTGACTTGTATTTCCACTAAATTTAACACTTTAGAAAGTTAATAAAGTAGAAAGTTGTAGTTTATGGTCAGCAATAACTTCATGTTATCTAATTTCCAAAATATCTGAAATAATTTCGGTTTATTTTATTTATTTAGAAGTTTTTGTTTTTTTAATAGCAACATCTGGCAACATTGCATTGCCGCACTAGTCTGGCAGTTATCAAAAAAGGCATTTTTTTGTGATATGCTATTTACACTAAGTGCAAATATCTATAGATTCTATTTATACTATATTAAAATAGCAGGATTTTCTACTATTTATACTACTTAATGAAAAAAGTGGCAATTATCTGCACCTCAGTAGCTTATTGTAGTATATTTGTTACATCTGGTGCAGAAAGAAAGGTAGAGAATCCAATAGCGAGTTAATGACAGAGATTAATTATACTCGGGCACTCGTGAAATGTTAATGTCAGATTCGCTGTGTGAATCACAGATGAGTTAAGACGGGCTCTGAGGCAGGCAGGCAGGCAGGCAGGCCGGCTGAGGATACCACCGCTCAGGACCGTGACGCAGGGAAGCAATGGGCGAACCGGACTGGCGGGATCCAGGAATTCGAAACGGAGAGTGAAGACCAGAAAGCACATGAACAGCCTGAACCCCAAACACATTGAAACGAACTGACAACACGGGTGGGTGAGAGACAGGTAATTATAGCCCCGGTGATGAGTGCAGCAGGTGGCGGTGATCAGAGTGATAGGAAATCAGTAACCACGCATCCAAAAAAACCGCACGCAGAGAAAAGGTGAAATAGTGAATTTGTGAAACATGACAGTACTCCTCCCCCTAGGAGCTCCCAGGAGGACCTACCTGTTGATTGTAATCATCAATAAGGGAGCGGTCCAGTATGTCCCTAGCAGGAACCCAACTTCTCTCCTCCGGACCGTAACCCTCCCAGTCCACCAAGTACTGAAATCCGCGTCCCCTCCGTCTCGAGTCCAGAATACGATTGGCCGTATAAGAAGGCTCCCCATCTATGAGACGCGGTGGTGAAAAACAGGTTTCAATTTGGAGACATGAAATGCGGGGTGAACCCTCCTGTACGCAGGAGGTAGTTGGAGGCGGACCATCACCGGACTAATGATTTTGGTGACCGTGAATGGGCAAATAAATTTGGGAGCCAGTTTATTACTCACGGAACACAGAGGAATGTTCTTGGATGAAAGCCACACTTTTTGACCCACTACGTATACGGGAGGCTTAGACCGGTGGCGATCAGCTTGGGCCTTGGTGCGTCTTCCCACCTGGAGCAGAGTCTCGCGTGCTCTGTTCCATGTGTGACGACAACTGTGGACAAAGGCGTAGGGGACCGGAGTGGAGGGGACCGTGACCACGGACTCCAGACTGGGAAAAATTGGTGGCTGGTAACCTAAACTACACTTAAACGGAGATAGGCCCATAGCCGACACTGGCAACAAGTTATGTGTGTACTCAACCCAAGAAATTTGCTGACTCCAGGAGGAAGGGTTCTTAGAGACTAAACATCGCAACACTCTCTCAAGATCCTGGTTGGCCAGCTTGGTTTGGCCATTGCTCTGGGGATGGAAACCCGAGGACAGACTAACCATAGCCCCCAGTAATTTACAAGATTCTTGCCAAAATTTTGATAAAAATTGGGGCCCCCTGTCGGAGACCACATCCATCGGAAGACCATGTAAACGAAAGACGTGATCTACGACAGCCACCACTTTCTCCTTGGCAGAAGGTAATTTGGGCAAGGGAATGGAATGAACCATTTTCAAGAACCTGTCCACCATGGTCAAAATGACCGTCTTGACCTGGAGGGCGGGAGGGCGGTAATAAAATCTAGAGCGATATGTGACCAGGGTCTCGAAGGAACAGACAGCGGCTGGAGTAACCCATCTGGGGAGCGATTGGAAGTCTTACCCATGGCACAAAACGAACACACCACAAAAAAGCTCCCGGATGTCGCAAGCCATACCAGGCCACCAGAACCATTGCTTAACCAAAAACTTGGTTCTATTAACTCCTGGATGACAAGCTACATTGGAACCATGGCCCCATCTAATAACGTCGGACCGAACTCCCTCTGGCACAAATAATCGACCCGGTGGACCACCGGGCAGAGGCGTTACCCCTTCTAAGGCCGTCATGACCTTCGATTCGATCTTCCATCTGAGTGTGGAGATAACTAGTCTCTCAGGAAAAATACACTCGGGAGTAGACGGGTGTTCGGAACGGTCAAGAACACGTGATAAAGCATTTGGTTTGATGTTCTTAGAACCCGAGCGGTATGACAGAGAAAAATCAAAACGTCCAAAAAAAAGGGCCCACCAAGCCTGCCTAGAGTTGAGTCTATTAGCCGATATGATGTATTTCCAGATTCTTATGATTGGTCCATACTATAAAAGAAACCCCTGACGCCATTCTTCCAATGCAAGCTTGACCGCCAACAATTCTTTGTTGCCAATGTCGTAATTGCGTACGGCTGGTGATAAGCGGTGGGAATAAAACATGCATGGATGCATTTTGTTGTCCGAGGAAGAGTGCTGGGAGAGAACCACACCTACCCCCATCTCTGACGCATCCACCTCCACCACGAACTAACATGATGGATCAGGGGCCACAAAATGGTAGCTGAAACGAAGCGGCTCTTCAGTTTGGAAAATGTAGCTTCGGCTACACCAGATCACTTGAACGTCGTTCTGGGGGAGGTCAACGCTGTCAGAGGCGTGGCTAGTTGGCTGAAATTACGAATAAAAAATCTGTAAAAATTGGCGAACCCCAGAAACCTCTGCAGGGCCTTGCGGGAATCTGGGATTGGCCAATCCACCACAGCCTTAACCTTGTCAGGGTCCATGCGCACTCCCTTGGATGACACAATGTACCCCAAAAATGGAACTGACTGTGCGTGAAAAACGCATTTCTCCGCCTTGACAAAAAACACATTTGTTCGCAACCTCTGGAGCACTAGTCTGACGTGCTGAACATGTTCCTGGAGAGAAGAAGAAAATATCAGAATATCATCCAGGTAAACATAAATGAGCTGATCTACCATGTCTCTCAACACGTCATTGACTAGTGCTTGGAAGACAGCAGGGGAGTTGGACAGCCCGAAAGGCATGACCAAATATTCAAAATGGCCCCGGTGGGTATTCAATTCTGTCTTCCATTCATCCCCCTTCCTTATGCGGACCAAATGATAAGCATTACGTAAGTCCAGTTTTGTAAATATAAATGCTCCATGCAGCCACTCGAAGGCTGAAGACATCAACGGCAAAGAATAGGTATTCTTCATATTGATGTTGTTCAGCCCTCGGTAATCAATGCAAGGTCGCAGAGATCCATCCTTCTTACCCACAAAAACGAATATAACTTGCCCTTAGGCGGAGACATACCTGATATAAGGTCTATGGCACAGCCAAAAACTTGATGATGGGGAGGAAGGGAAGCAGCCCGGGACTTACTGAACACTTCCTTCAGGTCGAGGTACTCCTTGGGCACGTTAGACAAATCCACCGTCTCCTCCTGAAACACAGAACTAGACACAGACGAATGAGCAGACACAAGACAAGAGGCATGGGACTGATTACTCCAGGTGGAAACGGAGCCTTAGCCCATGTCTACCCTGGGGTAGATGAGCCAATTGAACATTTTACTTTTTACACCTGGTTTTAGAGAAAACCATGTTTATGAAAAATAAAATAAAAAGCCTTACATACTGTATGTAAATAGTTTACAGATTACAGGTCTGTGCCAGAAATAGGAATCAGAAAACATGTTAAAATAATGAAATACTGGTCTGCATTACATATTTAAAACAAAAAATATTTTTTTTACTCCAATTTCAAAATGCAAGGCAAGTCTTACATATTGTGAATTGTATTTTGGTTTATCTGCATTTGTTTTACAATAACAATCATTTTTAACTGTTCATAATGTTTCGTCTGAATTTGTGTTGACTTTTGATGAATAACTTATGTCAAATTAAATAGTCCACTTGCACCACCTATTGGTGTGAAACTGTTTTTGGATTATACACATTACATTGTTGTTACATTTATGTATTTTTAAGTTTGTTGGCACACATTTAAATTGTTGTGCTTAATATTTTAACAATACATTTTATTGTAATTACTGAGCTATGAACTTCCTTTGATGTGCAGGTCTATGTGAATTTATGTTTACATCCCCTGGGTACATGTTTTAAGCTTCAATAATGATCAGATTTGTTTATTAAAAGTGACATATTTTTAATTATTTTATTAAGAGAAGGGATGGTTTTAGATTCTCAGTTCTCATATTTACTGTAGTAGATGGACTCAGAAAACAGAAGAAAACAGTCTGAAAGTTGGCAGCTGGAGTTGTCCACAAGACAATGAACCTTGACCCCAACCTCAAAAGATCATAAACAACATTGATGGCACAATACTGTTTGTACTTTAAACTTGTAAAAAAAAAAAAAAAAAAAAAAACACCTTAAGAAGAAACACTGGAGAAAGTACGAGGATTTACCACAGCAAAGTTTTTCCAAAAACACAGCTTAAAGAAACAGAAATTTATACAGTTTTAAAATAAGACATGCATATATAATACTGAGTGGCTCATCACTCACAGCTACCTCACTGTCATGAGACTTTTTGGACATGAGAGTCAGTTCACTGGGACACATTTCTAATAGACATGCATCTCGTGGTCATCACTGATGGGTTGGGTATAGTTTTTTACGATACTCATTTATACGATACAAAATTTTCTACCTATTAGATTGTGTTTTATTATTGTCTACACCTCCAATACGAAACCTACCCCACACAATAATACAAATACAGTAATTATTGTTGTTCAACGTGACAAAAATTAGGCTACACAATAGTGATGTGTACATGCCCAGTAACCACAACTGTGTCCTATCTAGCTTTAATAGAGGGCCCAACGACCACGAAGTTGTTGACTGAATTTCTACAGAATTAGTACTTGTTTTAATAAATGCAATGGTGCCCATGATCACAGATGGCAGACGGATTTATCATATGAGGGAAAATAGAGCCACATTTAGTATGTTAAAGTAAATAATTACAGACTCGGATCTAATGTCTAATGAAATTCAGTTTTTTGTGATCACAGAGCAGGCCTTAAAAACAAGCCGAATAGCCTGAATTTCTTATTGTTTATGCATATTTGTATTTTTATTTAATTTAGTTTTTGTAAACTTAATTTACATTTTATTTATTTGTGTTTCATGTATAGGCATATATATTTACTCAAGCTCACGTCCACTGCAGTAAAAAAAAAAAAAAAACGTTTTAATATTTTTACATATGAATGTTGAATGTGCTACACTTAATACACACTTGCGTTTAACTATTGAAATTGTCATTTTATGTGCATTTTATGTGCTGTCTCTTCACCTGTCAAATTACTATGCCTAGGACCCCAAAACCCTGCGGGCCGGCACTGGTGCAATGTATTGTTTATCTGTGTTATTCAATCATGGTATTTTCATAATTATTAAGTGTGTTTATAATTGTTTAGAATTGTTTATAATTGTGTGCTAATAAACATTTATTTTCTTCCTTGTTTCGTGACAAGAAGCCACATCAGACCACAAAAGGATGCATTTGACTGGTGTTGTGGAATAAAAACATTATAATGTTCTCTTTTGTTGGACAACAGGTTTATGTAGCTAGCTAAGACTACCTGTAGCCATCAGAGCAAGTGTGATTACTGCATTCACACACTCCTCAGATGCTCTCGTTTCCTGAGTTGTGATTTTTCTAATTATTCTGACATTACATGAATGCAGTATAATTGAGCGCGCACGCATGTTGATGATCCTTTATACTGTATGTCTATGTTTTGGAGCACCAGAGAGCAAATATTTCAATCGACATGAAATTGAAATAAAATGAGGTGTGAATTGAAATGAGGCATCGACATCTGCATTCTGATTAGGTCTGGTACACCAGGTTTTAGTATCTGACCCTGCCAATGATCATCTCAAATAAAACCGTTTCCATCTTCCAAGCTATCTTTCTGCAATGGTGATGTCACATGTGCGCGCACGTCCTGATGATTATGAAAATAAGAAGTTTTAGTTTCTTAGTAAATAGTTACCCTACTCGTTAATGGGGAAAGTAATATTATTAATGTTACTAGTAACACATTATTGCACAACACCGATGATCAGTCCAAACATTACAACATGTTACCTTTTACTCTTCACTTTTTTTCTCCTCTTTACAGAAATAATGGGGTATCTACACACCTCTCTCATTTTGCTCCTCCTCTTCTGTTCATCGAGTGCTGGAAAAACTTTCTTTACTCATCTCGGAACAAAGTGTATAGACGACTGCAAGTACAACTTGTACGTGTACAAGTGCAAGAGTATTGATAAAGATTGAAAATGTCAGTAAATGCATTGTTCACCTCAGAAAGAAAGGAACTTCCAGGGTAGATATTGTCAATATTACAGTATGTGTGGGAAGCATGGGAAGACTACTACTGGTGCAAAAGTAATAGGTTTACTTGGGGATTCTGTGGGCTGGTGATAGATGACAAGAACCATACTGTAAAAAAGTAATGTTTATATACATTAAACAACTGACAGCTAGATTTGCATGAATAAAGCTGTAATTCTACAGTGCAACTACTATAATCTGAAAAAACAGTTTATTCACATAAAAATATTAACAGTACACACTATTTCATGCTTAATTCTGCAAAGCTGCTGTGACAGAATCTGTATTGTTAAAAGCCCTATATAAACTCTATGCCTGGCTGTACTGAAGCTCTAGAATGAAACTCAGCTCAGCTCTGTCATAAGGACAGAGAGAAGAGAACAGAGACACTGCTTACATCCCACAATGCACCACACAATGCACCACACACAACACAGTACTCGAACTTCAAATCAAACTCTGTATGAGAACCTTAAACCATCCCATGATGCTCAGTGATACTGAAGTTCAGGAGGAGATGAAGCACTCCAGCTGTGGGTGATCTTCATCTGGGGTGCATTTCCCAAAAACAGTATGGTTGCAGTTACCAATAGAGTTCAATAGAATGTGCGACCATACCTAACTAACAATGCTTTTCAGAAACAAACCACTGAATGTCACTGGGGTCTCCTGGACAAATGCAGAAGTCTAACACCACCATATATGATTTCAGTTACAGTCTGTGCCTCACACATAGCCTCATAGGCAATGCATTTTACAATGCATTTTCGCAGAGGTGAGCAATATAGCTAATCACAGACATTTGTTGATTTCTAAAAAGCAATGGCCAATCAGAGGAGTTTAGGTTGGAATCCATGCTCTTGCCGCTCCAGTCACAAATTTTTTTTTTTTTTTGTTTTTTTTTTTTTGTCCAGTGCTGAGTTTTATCGCGCTTGTAACTTCTTTCTAACATTACGCCAGCTATGACGTATATGGGAACTCCTCCCTTCTCCACTTTCGCTGAAATCAAGCTGGGGACAGCTGGCCAATTGACGCGAAGCATGCAATACTGACAGGTCAGAAGGCAGTATAAAATGCATGGGCGTGAAAATTACATCAGAAACATGACTAAACGCTAACACAGCTGATCAAACAGCAACCACGGTGGCTAACGTAATGTCTCATTCCCTCATCTCAGGGAACTGAGGATACGATAGTAACCAGAGGCATTCCCTTTCAAGGTGTCAACTCAACATTACATCATCTATGACGTATATGGGAACTGTATTAAATACCACTGTGACAGCTGTGAAGATAAGCCCTGAATGGGGTCAATTACACCCACACATAAGCAGGACACTTCTAGTCAATAGCCGCGTCGCTAAGAGTACTCGCATCTGATAGGTGGAACTAGACCAATGAAACATCTGCTCCGACCCTAACAAAATTTGCTTATCTCCATGCAATGAACACAAAGGCTGCACTGAATATGGAAGACACAACACAATGAACACTAAAGCATTAGAGTAGACACAGAGTCGATAGCGTTTAACAAAGAGTTAGCAGCCATGGTAGCTACTGTATAGCTGGTTATAACAGTTCACAACAAATGAATGAAACTTAACTCATCAAAAGTACATGTGATACGAAAGGAGGAACGAAAGGAACGAAAAGCAGCAAAGCAGCCACATACACCTTCAAGCACAAAACATTGCGACACGGAACAGGTAGAAGGTGTGCACGCCTCTGTAAGTGTGCTCGGCACTCGTGAGTGCAGAGCATCCTGCTCATTTAGGGTCCCCGCAGCGGCCACACATGATGGTTCCACAGCTCGGGCTGGGGTGCCATATCGTGCCATTCGCCTGAGACAGCCGGTCCTTCCTGAGGGGGATTTGCCATGGAGGAGCCACCAATAACTCTCTCAGGTCCACAAAACAGGGCTGATTCAGCCAGTACGGAGCCACGAGTATGACTGACGCTCTCTCCTCCCTGATTTTGCACAACACCATAGGCAGAATCTACAACGGAGGGAACGCGTAAAGCCTGGCTTCTGGCCAATGCACTGTCAGAGCATCTCCCGGCAGCGGGGAGTGAGATAGTGAGAAGAACGTCTGACAGTGTGTGTTCTCACTTGTGGCTAACAAATCCACTTCCGCCCTCCCGAATTGAACCCAAATCTTTGAACTGATTCTGGGTGAAGCCTCCACTCTCCTTGAGGAATCCCTTTCCTTGAAAGCATGTCCGCTCCACAGTTCAGGATACTGGGGATGTGCGCCGCTCTTATGGAGAGAAAGTGTCAGTCTGCCCACAACTGGAGACTTGCTGCCTGTTTGAATAGAGCCCTGAAATGCACGCTGCCCTGGCGACTTATGAGACCACAAAACCATGTTCAAATGAGACCACAGATGTGTTGTCGGTTCGAATCAGTACATGTTGACGCCCAGTTTCGACCGAAAAATACTGTGACAAGTTTAAGGCACTTGTGTAAATATGCTGTAAATGCGCTGATTAAGTCAATCAATCACCTTTATTTATTTAGTGCTTTAAACAAAATACATTGCGTCAAAGCACTGAACAACATTCATGAGGATAATGCAAAATGATAGTTAAAGATTCATCATTGAATTCAGGTATGTCATCTCTGTTCAGTTTAAATAGTGTCTGTGCATTTATTTGCAATCAAGTCAACGATATCGCTGTAGATGAAGTGACCCCAACTAAGCAAGCCAGAGGCCACAGCGGCAAGGAACCGAAACTCCATCGGTGACAGAATTAAGTATTAACTAAATCAAATCAATATTTCGCATGACCAACCTTTGCATTAAAAACAGCTTTTGTCCAGGTACACTTGCACATTGTTTTTCAGGTAGCTTTACAGGAAGGTTTTCTCAAGTGTTTTGGAGATACGACCACAGTTCTTCTGGATTTAGTTTGTCTCACTTTCATTTGTTTCTTCATGTAATAACAAACAGATATGATGATGGTGAGATCAGATCTCCATGTGGAACACTGGCTGTTTCAGACTGATTGGCAGGGCCAAGCCAAATGGAAGCACTGAATACTGATGAGCCGTGCCTTCTAAAGCAAATCTCAGGAAGCGCCTGTGGTGTGTCGCTATTTGAATCTGGAAGTACGTGTCTTTTAGATCCACTGAGGTGAACCAATCCCCAGGCTGTATCTGTGCCAAGATCTGTTTCAACGTTGACATTCTGAACAGGTCCAGAATTGGACGTAGTCCACCATCCTTCTTTGGCACCATGAAGTAGCGGCTGTAAAAACACGCTTTATCGCTCCTTTCTCAAGCAGACTTCTTCTTCTTCTTCTTCTTTCGTGTGTCGTCATCAAATGTCCAGCTCAGTAGAACTCAGCCACGTTCTCATCTCAGGTCCCACGTCGAAGAGGCCGGCCTCCGAAGGTGGTTTATACAGTGGACAGGTGGTGATTATGTGCTCAGCGGTCTGCTCTGGCTCCCCACACTCACACACTGCTCTGTCCTCCAGGCCCCACTTCCTCATCGATGCTTTGTAACGTCCCACCCCAGTTCGCAGGCGGTTTAGCAGAGTCCATTGCCGACGTGGCAGATCCTCTCCTTCAAGACCGCCTCCAGGGTAAAAGATGTAACGGTGGATTCGTGAGGGTCCTGCTGACTCCCACTCCTGCTTCCAAGCTGCCGCGAGCCATGCCTCTGTAGACAGGTCCTCAGGGATGGACCTGAGCAGGTCTTGTGCCGCCTTGTTGTACGGGTGGCGGGACTTCAGTCTATGAGGAGGCAGTGCTGTTGTGGTGGTATTGTGCAGGATATGCCAGTTGCATCTTTGGGCTTTCCTTGCAAGAGCGAGGGTAGCAGCCTCTCGTCGGAGGCCGGCCGGGGCAATTCCTGCTAGTGTTGGCAGATGGTAGACAGGGGTAGAATTCAGGCAGCCAGTTATAGTCCGAAGGGCGGTGTTTATGGCAGTGTCGACTTTCCTGGCGTGTGGGCTTCTGCACCAGGCTGGGGCACAGTATTCAGCTGTGGAGAAGACAAGAGCTACTGTTGATATTCGAAGCACCTTGGCAGTTGCACCCCAGCTAGTACCAGCGAGACGTCGAATTATTGCCACCCTTGATGACACTTTGGCCATCACTTCTTCAAGGTGTTGTTTGAATGTTAGAGATCTATCCAGGCGTACGCCAAGGTACCGTGGGGCTTGCTGGAACTCAAGACGCTTGTTATTAACGAATATGTCCAGTTCCCGTCTGGCCTCACTGTTGTTCAGATGGTAAGCTGCTACAACTGTCTTGCCGATGCTGAGCTGTAAACGCCACTCACGCAGGTAGGCTGCCAAGGTGTCCATGTCCTGGTTTAGGCTGGCCTGTATCTGCTCCCATGTTTGTTGTCTCATCATAATGGCCAGGTCGTCAGCGTAACCATATTTCCGGGATGTTGTTTCCGGTAAGTCATGGATGTAGATATTGAATAACATCGGTGCAAGGACAGATCCCTGCGGAACACCATTCCTCAGCCTTCTAAGCCTGCTGTATTGACAGTCACTTGTCTTTAAGGTGAAGCTGCGGTTCGTCACCATCTCAATGATGAACTTCACCATGTGCCGGTCGGGAATGATCTTTAGTAGCTTTAGGTGGAGTCCGCGGTGCCAAACGGTATCGTAAGCGGCTGTAAGATCAAGCAGCACTACTCCAGCCTTCTGTTTTTCCTGAAAGCTGTCCTCAATGTCTTGGGTGAGCAGTGTCACCTGGTCAACCGTTGACCGACCGCGCCGGAAGCCAGCTTGTTCCCGTGGGAGTTGAGGGTCCACTATTGGCTCGATACGATTATAGATCAGCCTCTCCAGGGTTTTAAATGGAACACAGAGCAGTGAGATGGGTCGGTAGGATTTGGGGTCTTCCGCAGGCTTGTTTGGTTTTGGAAGGGCTATAACAGCAGCGCGGCGCCATATCTTCGGGAGCTTGGACCTCCGAAGGCATGTCGAGTAGAATGAGCAGAGCCATACAGATGTTCTTACACTCTGGTGAGTCACAAACTCAGGGTGGATGTAATCATGGCCTGGTGCTTTCCCTTGTTTGGTCTTACTCAAGGCAGTCTGGAGTTCAGCTGTTGTAAATTCCCCTGACAAGTTGGCGTCCACACTAGCTGCTCTATACAGGGAAGTCACCTGGTGTGATATTGTGCGGGCAAAGTTCTTATCAGCATCAGGGAAACAGCTGTTCTTAAGGAGCTGGGATGCGATGGCATTTGCTGTTATTGGGCACCGGGAGGTCGATGGTGTTCTACCTGTCAGCTGGTTTATTGTCCGCCACGCCTTACGGCTGGAGTGGGTGAAGTCAATTGACTGAACTACTTCTATCCACCTTGACCTACGGGTGGCATCTAGCTTCTGCAGAAGTACCGTTGCAGATTCTTCAACTTCCTCCCTGGAGCTTGCCTGCTGGTGGACATGCAGGAGGTGGCTGCATTCTCCATCCCAGCCCGGGATGTAATTTGTGTTAAAGCCACGGGGGATGGTTTTCCTTGCTGCCCCAAGGAGTACTCTGCAGTAAGCTGCATACCCAGCATCCACATCAGCGTTGTCTGGATCTGGGAGACAGAATGATGCTTTTTCTGTCTCCTCAGTGAATGACTGCCAATTTGCCTTACGAAAGTTCCATCTCCTGACGGGTTTCCCTACAACTGGCTGCACCAGGGATGGGACCTTTATTATGGACGGTCGGTGGTGTGAGCGGGGGAATCTATCCAGGACACGTCTATCTGGCTTTTGAGCCGTGTGCCACACAACGAAAGCCAGGTCCGGGTTGGTGTGGGTATTCCAGCGTGCTGAAAAGAAGCTTGGAGGTTCTTTGGGGTCGAATAGCAGCAACGCATTGGCACTGGAGGCCCATTGGCTTAATATCTCTCCATTTGGTGTAGTATGGCTGTAACCCCAATCTATGTGTTGGCAGTTAAAGTCCCCTGCATAGATGGCGGGTGCAGGTGCCGGTGGAAGTGATGCCATGGTCAGCATTGATGGTGGGGGCTTGTAGACATTGACAACCGTTGTGGTCTGCACCTTAGTGGACAGCCATTCGATACTCGAGCCTGGTGGAGATTGGCCAGTGGCTGTCCAACTAAGGTTGTTCCTTACAAAGGTTGCAAGTCCGTGCTGTTTGCTGTGGGTAGACCCAGCAAGCTGGAAACCGGGCAGCTTGAGGATGTTATCACTGTCACGGTGTGTCTCCTGGAGGAGGACGGCTGCTACTTTGTGGGAGTCAGCGAGGTGGTAGATGACTTCCATTTTGGCGGTGGTAAGGCCCTCTACATTAAGTTGGAACACCGACAGACCTTGGTACTCGATGGTCGGGATGGTCACTCGTCCTGACATGGACGCACCATGTCCCTTCGGTCTCTTGCACCTCGGTCTGCCAGCTAAGATGATGACTGGTTGGCGACATTAGTTTCGCAAGCTGGTCTTGCACCATTTCTTGCTACTCACGGAGGGGGCCACGTGAAGGCTGTCGTCATCTCCAAGCAGACTGAGGAATCCTTGTCTCAGAATGGGAAGGTTTTGGGGCAAAGTCAGTGACAGGACCACCCCATTGAAGCGGAGTGGGGGGGTGGGGGGTGGGGGGTCTGTGTTTGAACTAAAGAGAATATCTGTGCTGAATTATTCCCAATATAACTCCACGTGTCCAGGAAGAGAGTGTTAGCTCTATGGCCAGGGTAGCAACCGATGCCATGTTTTGACTGGAGCCCCGTCCCCACAAGGCTAGAAGCAATGGTGGGAGGATGGCTCGCGGCGGGTATTGTGTGGTCATTATAGGCCATTATTATCATGGGTTGTGGCTCTGCTATGCTCTGAGACTGAGCGAGTGACACGGTGTTTGGTGCAAGAGGAAGAAAAAGCGTACATGTTTTTATTGTGTATTTTTATTTGTTTATTCATTTATTTTTACTCACACATTAAAACAGCATTTGAACCCACATAGCAATCGTCGCACATAGAAGCACGGGGGACATGATGCCTTAAACATTGCCCTCTTAACAGTCTGTCATGAAGATAGCTGGGTAGCCGAGGATGGCGCCCTGGCTCTCTCGCTGCATGGGCTCCTCCTCTGACCCTGATGTTTCCTTCCAGGCCCTGACCACTGCTTGTTTCGGCTGAAATTAGCATCCGGGTCTGGGCGGGGCGCCACAGGGGGCTGTCTAGCTGGTCCCTGAGCCTGGCAAGGTGCAGAAGAAGACCGGGACCTTGCAGACATTGACTGGAGTGAGCAACGGGGACATCACGTGGCTCATCGCCTTGGCGCACTTCTGCTTCGTGGAGAAACACTCCGTCACCAACTCTACATTGTCACCAAAGAGGCCGAAAGGAGTTACTGTAGGGTTTAAAAGCGTCTTGCGGTCAGCGTTCTTCAGGTCAGCTAGGGTAAGCCACAGGTGCCTGTTAAGGATGACCATGAACACACACAAACACACACACACACATATTCATATGGTGCTACTGGGCCTGAGTGTAAATGAGGAAACGTCAGCGCCGGCACTGCCACACATTCACAACGATGCAGTAGAGACTGTCAATGGGAGGGTCAGAGAGTCCTCAGATTTCATCAAAAATATCTTAAATTGTGTTCCGATGAACAACACAAGGTTGAGTAATTAGTGACAAAATTTTTGGGTGAACTATCCCTTTAATTGTTTAACAGTATTACAATAAATCATGACAGAAGAAACCATTATGGCAAATTATTTGTTCTACAGCATATGAGAAATAATAGGGCACTAAAAACAGCCTGAAAAATCTTAAATATATGTTCATCCTAATGATCTAGAAGTAGCAGAAGCATTGAGTTTTCAGAAAATGACAAATACTGTTGGACAAGATGTTAGAGATGTCTTTAACTGTGGTCAGAAAAAAAAAACTATGCACACAATGTTCCAGTAAGCTAATGCAGAAACTAAACAATTTCTTTTAAACAAACTGAGTCAGCAAAAGAGAAATGACAGACTTGTGTATTATTAACATGCAGGAAAGTACAATGTTTTAACATACAGAAGTTTGAAAACCCTTTGAAAATATCTAGCTCATTCAGTAGTGGAAAATACACCTCATGACATCATCAGTCTGCGAAGTAACAAAGCCTGTAGGATATCTGGATTAAGAATATCTAAAACATCTGGATTGTTTAATGGTCTAGAGAGTTTCACCGCTGTCTGTCTATCAAATCCAAACACAGCACAGAGCGGCTGAGTGAATGTGGCCTGGAATCTGTGTAAGAGACTCATTGTGTCAGAGACGCTGTAGAAGGACAAAATCCCTGCGCTGTGATCCACATACACTCCTATTGTACTGGAGATATTGACTACAGGAAGGACAGTCTCTATGTTATTGTACCAGAATGAGCAGTAGTCTGGAGAGCAGAACAGACTCCAGGACTGATCGTTACGTCCAACAGCACACTCAGGACCATCTCCCTTTCTGCTGATGCTCTTATATGTCACTCCTATATCTACTCCTAACCTCCCATCACCAGTCCACTCCACCTCCCAGTAACAGCGTCCCGTCACACTCTCTCTACACAGTGCCTCGGTCCAACAGTCAAATCTGTCTGGATGATCAGGATACAGCAGACGTGTGTCAGAGTAAGTGATCACTGTGTTTTCTTCAAATAGACGGAGAATATAATTCACTGAGTTCAGATCCAGGGTCAACAGACGGGAATCTGATGGAGATAAACACATAATTACTCATGATTTACATCAATTATATAACATATAAATGGGTCTATTCATTAGTATCATCATTTCATAATAATTTTAATTGGGTGTGTCTCTCTGACTCTGTCTGAAGTAATTGATAACTCAGATAAAAAAAAAACACTGATTTCCTTATTTTACATGAAAATAAATGTTATTCATTTGGCAAATTTATTCAAAACAAATATTACTGTACAGATCTCTGCAAAATATTGTCTGCTGATTTTAATCCTGCTCCTGAGATAAAAACTCTTTCATGGGACAAAAAAGGGCATTTCACATAAAAGCTAGCATATGGTATTCATTTAGGGGTAAAATTAAATTACAAATTTGTGATGAGCAATATACTGTTTGCAAATCAATTTGTATAAATTTGTATGAATTGACCACCTTCCCATGAGATCAGGTTAGAATGCACCTTAAATCACTCTTGCAGTACTTTTAGGATTACTTTATTACTTTATTTGTCCCTAGGGAAATTTGTCCTGGACATAAGGGCTGCCACATACAAGAATACATAGGATTATAATAACAGAACAACAAAAGCAACAACCAAGAAAAAAAAAATAACTTAAGTGCCTACAATACCTGCAACACCTTCATTTCACCTCCAGCTTTTGTCCTGAGTTTAGAAAATTCACCGATAAAGGAATGAAAGAGTTTCTATACCTATTCATATTTATTTGTGATTTCAGCTTAACTGATAAGTTACCAAACCAAGCCACAATTCCATTAAGTAAGACACTCTCTATCACAGCCTGATAAAATAACATCAATACCCTTTTATTTAACACCAAACACCCTGAGTCTTCGCAGAAAATAAAGTCGCTAGTACATACAGAACAAGACAGTTTACAGTCAATATACACACCCAAGTATTTGTACGAATGAACCTGGGTAATAAAACTGTTATGGACCAGTAGTGGAGAATGGTCCCCCAGATGCCCCGGGATCAAAAATCATTTATTTCTGGGGGGGTTTTTTTTGTTTGTTTTTTTTACAATGAGATGATGGTCCTAACACCCTTGTACAAACTTTTCAACCTCCAAGGTATAACTGGAAATGTCCATATCCATATCCATAAATCCCAAGATTGCAGGGAATGAATTAGTAAATCGTGTGCACAATTTATAAATCGAGTGAATTAAATAGTAAATCGAGGGAATGCAATAGTAATCATGTGCACGTTTTAGTACATTGAGGGAATGAATTAGTAAATCATGCACACGATTTAGCCAAGGCCTACTATTTTTTCTTGCATGTCATGTGCGGGGCTCCGTAGAAAGGCACATGCCTATGCCTATAATGTTTCCAAAAAACAAAAACCCCAGTTTACATCTCACTCCAATGATCTTATATGGTTCTGGAATGAACCCCTGGCAAGATCATCATTATTTAGATGTGTTTGTGTGTATTTTTATTGTAACTCACATTGTAGGAACTCCTTCCTAGTCGTAAATTGATGATTCGGGACAATAACCTGGACGGTTTTCACTATAGACATCAAAGAATATGTGTGCATCAGTGCAAACTCTTTAATTCCCAAGTCAAGAATTAAGATACTACCATTTTATATTTATTGAACAGTGCTCAACTCTTTTCTGAGAGTAAAACAGTAGCCTATTACCTGTTTTAGATAACCTTTCTATTTCATCTGTGCAGAACTGCTGCAGTTTATCTCTGAGCTGAGAGACAGTCTTCACTACTTCATCAAAATTGGGACGAGAACTGACAGTGAAGCTGTCTGTAGATCCAGAGAGAGAGACAGATGGGCAGCTCTATAGACACAAACACAAAAACATTACCTCTGTGCAATTAAAGAAGCCTGTAGTCTTCAGTCCTTTATTTAAAGGGTAAGTTAACTCAAAAATGAAAATTAATCTGTGTTTTATTCACGCTCAAGCCTTCCTAGGTGTATATGACTTTCTTCTTTCAGACATATCCAATTAGAGTTACATTGTAGCAGGTGGATGTTTCTGTTTAACAGTCCAAGACAAGTTAAATAAAGCCATGCAACCATAATAAAACGTGTCTCACACCGCTCTGGGGCATGCATAAAGGCCTCCTGTAGCAAATCCATGGGTTTTTGTATTCAGAATCATTCCAGCGGATGTAGGATGTATGTATCACGTGTGCACCTCTAAGATATGCAAGTCTCCTCATGGCTTATATTGATATCCTCCAACATTTTTAATTACAAGTACTCTTTTTGTGCTTCTAATTCAGGACCGCCGTTTGTTTTCGTTCTTTCTTTGCATTTGTCAGTATTCATGCAACATCGACATCATCTGCCGTAACTTCTTCCACGTATGATAGATAGCAGAAGTGATAGAATAGTGTTTATTACATTTGAAATATGGACATTTTTCTGACAAAAATGCATGGGTTTGCTACAGGAGGCCTTCATTCACTCACTGGAGCCACATGAGGCACATTTTATTATGGTAAAAACACAGACTTATTTTCATTTTGGGGTGAACTAACTCTTTAAGAAGATCTCTGTTACCTGGAGGAAATGAATATGATCATCTGTGTTTGAAAGCTGTTTTCAGTTCAGTCTCTTTCCACCTCAGGTCATCAAGCTCCAGCTCCAGTTGAGCCAGTCTTTGTTCAGCTTGTTTCACTGCATCTCTTTCCTGATCTCTGATCATCTTCGTCACCTCAGAGAGACGATTCTCAATGGAGCGGACGAGCTCGGTGAAGATCTTCTCACTGTCCTCAACTGCTGTCTGTGCAGAGCGCTGTTACAGGACACACAACACAATAAAAACATATTTATCTGATTATCAATTTCAGTTGTCAGTTTAAAAAAAAAAAAAAACATCATTATACAGCATTGCTTTTGCACCACATACTGTAGTTCTAGGAAGCCAGCAGGGTCGTTCCTACCCTGGTTAGGTATGTTTTGAAGCTGGGATGCTGATTTGAGCTGGTTTATGCTGGTCCTTTGCTGGTTTAAGCTGGTCCTTAGCTGGTCATTTGTTGGTCCTAAACTGGTCCGACCAGCACATGACCAGCACATGACCAGCTAAGGACCAGTTTAAACTAACAAAGGACCAGCTCCAACAGTATTTACAAATGCCAAAAACCAGTGAATGGAGGACACTGTGTTTGAAGCTGTTCTTGTTGTGTGTTGAAGGTTTTGTGATAAAAAAAAGATGGAATGTAAATTAATAATTTAATTTAAAATACATTCCTAGTTCCTGAGGTGGGAACACACCAAATTCATATCCGCCAATACTTCTAGAAACTTAAAAAGGTTCCTCCGGTGCGAAAGCGCATATTGTTTCTTCCTGGCTCCTTTACTTTCAGAAGTGTGAAGGAGACTTCTCAAACTTATCCAAACTCACCTTATGAGACTCCAGAGCCTCTCTCATCCGCTTTAGATCCATCTTTCTCTGCTGGATTGTTTTCTGGATGTTCCTCTGTGTTTCCTCTAAATGTCTCTGCAGAAAACAGATATTTTAATATGTATAATTATATATATATATATATATATATATATATATATATATATATATATATATATATATATATATATATATATATATATAAACAATATGTACAATACAAAAGCAATGGTATTTCATATTGTACTTTGATATTACAATATCATAGTATGATAATTGATATTGTACATAAAAACTTTTAATTCAATTATATATATATATATATATATATATATATATATATATATATATATATATATATATATATATATATATATATATGTATATATATATATATGTATATATATATATATATATGTACAGTGGGGATCGAAAGTTTGGGCACCCCTTGCAGAATCTGTGAAAATATGAGTTATTTTCAAAAAATAAGAGAGATCATACTAAATGCATGTTATTTTTTATTTAGTACTGTCCTGAGTAAGATATTGTGCATAAAAGATATTAACATTTAGTCCACAAGACAAAAAAAATGCTGAAATCTCTTGTTTGTTCTGAACAGTTAAACTGAGCAGCATTCTTCAGAAAAATCTTTAAAGTCCTGCAGATTCTTCAGTTTTCCAGCATCTTTGCATATTTGAACCCTTTCCAGCAGTGACTTTCAAATATGCAAAGATGCTGGAAAACTGAAGAATCTGCAGGACTTTAAAGATTTTTCTGAAGAACGCTGCTCAGTTTAACTGTTCAGAACAAACAAGAGACTCATGCACAACCATCACAAAACAGAAAGACAGTCGAGGATCATCAGGTAACAGAACACAGTATTAAGAACCAAGGGTTCCCAAACTTTTGAGTGGGGTTATTTTAATAATTTCAGCAATTTTTTTGTCTTGTGGACTAAATGTTAATATCTTTTATGCACAATATCTTACTCAGGACAGTACTAAATAAAATATAACATGCATTTAGTATGATCTCTCTTATTTTTTGAAACTTACACATATTTTCACAGATTCTGCAAGGGGTGCCCAAACTTTCGATCCCCACTGTATATATATCATTGAATTGAATTGAATTAAAAGTTTTTGTAAACAGAGGGAGTGTCAGCCACATTAAAAAAAGTCAACAGCTTAAGTCATTTGTGGATTAATGCGTATTGGAGATGCAAACCGTTTAAAACGATTCAGTTCGATTTGGTGAACTGGTTCAAAAAGATCCGGTTACATCGAATGATTCGTTCGCGAACTGGATATCACAAGCTGCTTTGTTTTGAACTGTCTTACAAAAGACACAGAAGAGAAGACAATGCTGAATAAAGTCATAGTTTTGGACCAAAATGTATTTTCGCTGCTTCAAAATATTCTAACTGACCCTCTGATGTCACATGGACTACTTTGATGATGTTTTTCTTACCTTTCTGGACATGGACAGTATACCATTCACACAGCTTCAATGGAGAGACTGAGAGCTCTCAGACTAAATCTAAAATATCTTAAACTGTGTTCAGAAGATAAACGGAGGTCTCACGGGTTTGGAACGACATGAGGGTGAGTCATTAATGACATAATTTTCATTTTTGGGTGAACTAACCCTTTAAGTCTGACTTTATTTGATCAAAAACACAATGTCTATCTTTCTAAAACACAATCAGTTTCCCTGATTGAGAGAAAAATCATATACCAAATGAAGAGAGAAACAACATTTACTTCACTTAAAATTCATTTAAGAGATACAGTTTTGAGCAGTACCTGTTTTTCCGCTCTTGCCACTCCAGTTGATACCGTGTCATGATTTTTGTGTTCGTCCACTAAACACAGCATACAGATACATCGCTGGTCAGTACGGCAGTAAATCTCCAGTATTTTACCATGTCGAGAGCACATCATCTCCTGCAGTCGTCCAGTGGCGTCCATCAGATCGTGTCCTTTACCTCTGAACAGACTCTCATGCTGATCAAGATGATTCTGACAGTAAGAGCTACGACACTCCAGACAGGATTTCACTGCTTTCTGTTTAATCCCAGTGCAGGAGTCACACTGAACATCTCCAGATCCAGTGCGATGAACTGCAGGAGCAGCAGGAACAGGAGCAGACTGGAGTCTCATTGTCTTGAGCTTCTCCACCATCTCAGCAAACACCACGTTTTTACCCAAAACAGGTCTTGGTGTGAAGGTCTTTCTGCACTGAGGACATCTGTAGATTCCCTTCCAATCTTCCTCATCCCAGCAACTTGTGATGCATCTCATACAGTAACTGTGTCCACAGGGAACCGTCACTGGATCCTTCAGCAGATCCAGACACACTGAACAGCAGAACTGATCCTCAGCCCATGAGATACTGGCTTCTGCCATTTTACTGTGTGAACACACAGAGAAAGACGATATGCACTGGAGCTCAACAGTTGAGATCCTTATTTTAAGGGAAAGGGTTTATATATCTCCCTGATAACATACCTGAGAAACAGGTTTTTCTGCAGGGAGTGACTTACTGTAACTTTTTGTTTAAAAACTACACTGTTTAGATGACACAGTGGTTTAAAATCCAGTAAACTGTTTATGAACTCTGTATTCTACTTTATTTGGTTCTAATAGTACTAGCATCACAAACTACACCACACAATAATATAAATTATGTAACGGCACAATATCATAACTGAATCATGATTGAGACATGAGAGAGACTCACTAATGTGAGCTAAAGTAATTCATCATGTACATGATGAAACAAGCACAATGAGGAAAATTTTTCTTAAAATATTCTAAATAATTAAAAAAATAAAAAGTAGAACAAGCTCTGAAATTTTAGGAACGTTTATGTTTAGGAATGTGGTTGGATGAGATTTGAAATGAAGGAAGATAAACTATGAACACAATGTTCCGGTAAAACAGAGGTATGCACTATAAACACAAACAAGTTTGTTCTATAAACACGGTAATGTGTTTATACTCAATCCACTCATCGCACTGTCTATTCTCATTCATATCACTTCAAGGACGGCTTGCTAGTCTCTGCCTGGACTTCTTGCAAGTTTGCCATCATTGCCAGCCTTCGTCCTGTCTTCCCCATGTGCTACTCCTAGGAAGGAAAAGTGACATTGTTTAAATTTTGTTACAAGCCAAGTTACCCTCTCAGATTATGAGATACTTACCTGCTGTCTTGCATCACTTCACTCCAAATGAAAACCTGTTTAATAAAGAACCCTGTTGCACTTACCTGAGTCACTCCACACAGTTCCAGATAATTTTTTCAGTGCCCCAGAATCTAGAAATATTTTACCTATAGGGCGAGGGTGCCCAAACCTGCTCCTGAAGAACCACTGTCCTGAACAGTTTAACCTTAATTAAACACACTTGAACTAATAATGGCCTTCAGATTCATTTGACAGCAAAAAAAAAAAAATGTTAAATTGACTCCATAATTTAACACTCCATTTAGACAAGCTTACACAAGTTCTTACCATTGAGACTGGTAATTGAAACTGGAGTAATTGGAGACAGAATCTGTCTCATCAGCCAGTTGATTTAAGAGGCCAAACAGAAGAAAGGAAATTTAACAGTAGTCTGGCTGGATCTAATGAATACTTATGGATCTATTCCACATTACCTCATCCAGCTTGGACTCGACCATTACTACATCCCAGCTGTTATTCAAGAACTGATCATCAGCTATCTAGGGGGATTAAACTGAGGTTTACATCAGCCCAGTGAGCAAACAACTGGCAGGATCTCCAGAAGGGAATCCCAATGGTATGTATCATCTCCCCTACCCTCTATAACATGGGCATAAACCTTCTAATAATAGCAGCAGAAGGCATTACCTGTGGCCCCATCCTAGAGTCAGGCATTATTCAGTAAGTGCTCCAGGGTTTTATAGATGATCTAACAATAACAACTGTGACACATGTTCAAGCGAGATAGGTACTGGAAACATTGGATTATATAGTCACTTGGGCGAGGTTGTCATTTAAGACCAGGAAATCCAGAAGGCTAGTCATCAGGAAGGGCAAAGTCATAAGTAAGTTTTGCCTGCAAGTTCCAACCATCGAGGACAGCCCTATAAAGTGACTGGGGAAGTGGTTCAATGAATCACTGAAAGATGGTGCCAATGTTGCAGACACTGTGAAGCAAACAGAAGAGTGGTTGAAGAAGATCAATAGGTCCAGACTCCCTAGAAAATGTTAATCCTGGCTGTATCAGCATGCCCTTCTGCTCAGGCTCCTAATCTGGCTCCTAACAGTCTATTAGTTCCTTCTAACAGTTGTGGAAGCCATTGAGAGAAAAAGTAACGAGCACCTATGGAGGTGGTTGGGATTCCCCCAAGCTTCTCTTCAGTGGGCCACTACATTCGATCAGGACCACTGCAGCTCCTTCTGTCGTCTGTTGGGGAGGAGTTCAAGGTAGCAAAATGCAGTTGCGCTAAGTCTGAGAGATTCTAAAGATGTCCGGGTAAAGCAAGCAGGCATCACAAGATCAGGCCATAAATAACACAAGTGTGTTAGTTTTTATTATTATTCATAACACAACAATACATGTCCTTATATACATTTTATATTATAGTAAAAAAGGCAAAAGTTTTTTTCATTTTAAAAATTTTACAGAATATTTATTTTTATTTGTGTCTGGCAACTTGAAAAATGTATTTTATTGGGGTGTAAGCGTTTAATTATATATAAGCATTTCACAGATTTTCTGTCAGTACACCATATTTATACAAATTAACCTTAAAGGGATAGTTCTACCACAAAATGAACATTATTCTATGATTTACTCACCCTCAAACCACCCTAGGTGTCTTTCATACAAACATAATCTGACCTATATCTAAAAATATCCTTGCTCTTACAAGCTTTATAATGGTAGTGAATGGTGCTCACAATTTTGAAGCCCAAAAAGTGCATCCATCCATCCATCTTAAAAGTAATCCATTCCAAAAGTAATTAATACTGTCTATATTGCTCAGAAGACTCGTTTGCAATTTAGATTAGTTCACAATATAAAATTATATTATAAAATTATAATCTCAGACTTCACAAGAATCATGTAAACTCTATATTATTACTTTAGTGGCCAACTACATTTCAAAATAATGTCTTTTTGACCGAATAGTTAAAGCTTAATTATTCTCTCTACCTGACTGACACTAAACACCACCAATAACCTGCATCAATCAGCATAACCAGCTCTATATCACAAGTGCCGAGGTCTGGGTGATCTGCTACAGGAAGCTTTTTTTATTTCAGCTCTGTGTCACTCTTTTCCACATACAACACTGTGGTGTTTGCTTCCGTGCATTACACCACACCGTGTCTTTCTAGGTTTGTTTTCCACAGAAGAAAGCAAGTCATGCATGTCTGGAACAACATTAATACATTAAATATTAAAGAAATGCATGACTTTTCACTTTTTGGGTTTCATGTGTTTTTCAGGCCCGGATATCACAGTTTAAAAATGACATGATATTTCCAGGTTTTCCATGATTGTAGCAGCTCTGAAAATATCTGAGAATATTGTGTATGAAATTAAGTGACTTGATATTAACTTCAGCTATTGACTATAATGGTAAGATCCTCAGAGGGGAAAAACCTATAACAACGGAAGAAAGGAAAGACCGTGTCAGTGAAGGTGGTTGTGAATGTGTGTAGATGTGTGTTAGTCACAGGATCAGAGAAGGACACTGTTCCTCTGTCATAGTCCAGATCCACTCTCACACGCTCAAGATCCTGTTCAACAGGAAAACCTGATGGTTCAAATAATCCATACCACACACACCACACATCAGCGCTAAAGAAATCACGTCCCTTCCTCTGGTTTGATGCTGTAGTTACTCCAAGATTCCAGCATTTGCTTTTTTAATCTCCACGTCCCAGCAGTGTGTTCCTGAGCTAAACCCCTCTGAACCCAGAACACAAGAATAATGGTCAAATCTCTCTGGGTTATCAGGAAGAGGTTGTTTCTTCCAGCTGTGTCTTGCACAGGTCAGATCATCAGACACGATAAGATCTGGATTTGCAGTGTTAGGATCCAGAATCACAGGTCCTGATGAGACACAATCAACAGATGCTTTTATGAGACTTGACCAACTGATCAAACACATCAGAAATCTGTAAAATCTTCACACATTTTCAGCGTATGTGTAAGAACACAGTTCTTCTGGAGACTCACTGTATTGGACGATGTCCTGCATCTTCTTCCAGACTCTGAAGGGCAGGTTTCCCAAATATCGTGGCACATTAATCAAGGCTCCAGAAGGTGTTTGTGGATCCGGCTGTGAGATCTGGACTCTGGAAGAACATTCAGGATCAGAAATGACCTTTGACTTCAGAAGCAGAGAGACCAGAGACACCAGAAGATCACTCACCTTTCCATTGAGACTGGAAACTCCTGCAGAACAAACACACCATTGATCATCAACAACTCAATCAATCAATCTATCTATCTATCAATGATCTGAAGTCAAACCTGTAGGAAACAGACATCACTGGCTTTCATCCTCTCCTCTGTGTCTTTGATTGTCTGTGAAAGAGCTGAGATGTGTCTGTTGATCTCCTCCAGCTTCTCCTTCATCATCTGCTTCTTCTGCTCCTCTTCCTCCCTCAGTGCAATGATTGTAGCTTCTTCTTCATCTCTGAGAAACTGATGAAGTTTCTCAAACTGCTGTTTAATCTGACGCTCTGTGTGCTCAGCTTGAGACTGAAATCAAACCACACTTCAATCATCTCAGTCAATACACTACAAATGTCTTTACAAACTATGAAGTCATTTATGATTAAGATTTTCTTGGTTCTTGATTCCCATCCTGTCATTATAGTCATAAGCCTAAATGTGTCCCACATTTACGATTATAAACTTGCTGGGCATTTGAGTCTTGATTCTGTTTCCTCACCTTGATGTGTTGAACTGTTTTCACACACTCTTTTTTCATCTTCTCTCTGTGTGTCAGTTTCTCTTGTAAGGTCTTCAGTGCTGTATTGAGCTCCTCCTACAATTTGACAAAGTGTAAATCTCTAAAACATCGGTTGTGAAAGTTATTTTCAGGCTTTTCAACATATCAATTTCTATGATTGTGTTTAAATTTAGTACATTTTAAAGCTATTAAGTATAGATTTGTACTTTGAATTATATGAACGCTTTATTATTATATTTATGTAGACAAAGATTTCTATCCTTGCTTTTCTCCACTAGCAGCCATTAAACCAGGTTTTAATGATTTTGACATGAATTTTGATCAGACGAGGAAAATTGAACTGTTTCCTTAGAGTCTACTTGTGTTCATGTATTAAGGACAAGCTTGTGAAAAATAAAGGAAAACAAGAGCATAATTGCAATTGAGAGGTAATGCATTAGACAAGACTGATTATTTATTTATTTATTTATTTGTTGTTGTTTTTAATATTGTTTATTGTATATTTTGGTGTTTTTATCTGTGAAATAAATGTTGAAGTTTGTTAATGAACCTTTGTCCAGACACGTCGTGTTATAAAGCTATAAAAAAAAAATCAGCGCCTGCATAAAAGTGATAAGGAAAGCCATTTTTAGGACTTGTAATTTGCATATTTGTTATTCAGTGGTGCATTTTTTTTCTACACATAATTGCTATTTGCAAGTTCATTGCAAATGTTGTACTTGGAAACAAAGCAGGAAAAAAATACAAACATATTTAAAAAACAAAGAAAAAAAAAAAAGCCATCAAAATCATTAAACTGTCCTACCTTGTAAGAAGAAACGACTTCATTAATGGGCCTGAATGTGTGATTGATGTATTTCTGTGAATCCCTGCACACTAAACACACCGGCTGTTTGTCCTCCAGACAGAAGAGTTTGAGTTTCTCTCCGTGTAAACTACACACCTCCTCAGATCCTGATGAAATCCTCTCATGTCTCTCCTCCGTGAACGACTCACACAAGTTTTTTAGCACTAGATTACATGGATGTTCATCTCTCGAGGATCTTCTCCTGCAGAGAGGACACTCTTGAGTTTCCTTGGTTTTCCAAAACTGTAGAATACAGTCTTTACAGAAACTGTGACTACATGATAAAACAACAGGATCCTTGAAGATTTCACAGCACACGGGACAAGAAAGCTCTTCTGCAGATACATTTAATGAAGCCATTTTCACTGTTGTCAAGAGATCCACTTTTTTGAATGTTCTGTTCTCCACTAATCACCGATTCCTTTTTTTTTTCTCCCAGAGACACAGAAAGGAGGCAGCAGAACAGAAATAATGAGACAGTCTCTTCCTGGTAAGTGTTGTAATGGGGGGAGTTTATGCACTTTTATTATCTTGCCTGTTTGTATCTTACGCTCTTTGACCCTCTGCTGCATGATTTGACTCTGATCTCTGGATTGTGTTTTAGAATCTGAATGGATGGACAGAGTCAGTTCTGTGTGAATAGTCCTCATATAAAGTCAATGACAGAACTGTAGAGTTGGCCTCTTCACACCATCAGTAACATGCGGTGACAATGTGACATGATCCTGTTCATTTCAGTGGAGAACTGTTTACTTCTGGTACAGTGACTGTTGGCAACAGAAAGTAGGTGTTGTTCATCTGGTTAATGATTTAATCCATTTAAAATAGTGCTGTAGTTTAGATAAAAAGTTCTCCAACCTCAGAATGTAACTTCTTACAATGAGAAAACTAGTCAAATCATAATGTCTTATATGAAACCGGTTCCAGAAAGTTGGGACACTGTACAAATTGTGAATAAAAACAGAATGCAATGATGTGGAAGTTTCAAAGAGGCATCCCCTTTTCTTTTTTATAACAGTCTGCAAACGTCTGGGGACTGAGGAGACAAGTTGCTCAAGTTCAGGAATAGGAATGTGGTCTCATTCTTGTCTAATACAGGCTTCTAGTTGCCCAGCTGTATTAGGTCTTCTTTGTGGCATGTTCCTCTTTATGATGCACCAAATGTTTTCTATGGGTGAAAGATCTGGACTGCAGGCTGGCCATTTCAGTATCCGGATCCTTCTTCCACGCAGCCATGAGGTTGTAATTGATGCAGTATGTGGTCTGGCATTGTCATGTTGGAAAATGCAAGGTCTTCCCTGAAAGAGACGACGTCTGGATGTGAGCATATGTTGTTCTAGAACTTGGATATACCTTTCAGCATTGATGGTGCTCATCTTTTCAGATGTGTAAGCTGCCCATGCCACACACACTCATGCGACCCCATACCATCAGAGATGCAGACTTCTGAACTGAGCGCTGATAACAACTTGGGTTGTCCTTGTCCTCTTTAGTCTGGATGACATGGTGTCCCAGTTTTCCAAAAAGAACTTAAAATTTTGATTTGTCTGACCACAGAACAGTTTTCCACTTTGCCACAGTCCATTTTAAATGAGATTTGGTCCAGCGAAAACACCTGCGCTTCTGGATCATGTTTAGATATGGCTTCTTTTTTGACCTATAGAGTTTAAGCTGGCAATGGGAATGGCACGGTGGATTGTGTTCACCGACAATGTTTTCTGGAAGTATTCCTGAGCCCATGTTGTGATTTCCACTACAGTATCATTCCTGTATGTGATGCAGTGCTGTCTAAGGGCCGAAGATCACGGGCACCCAATATGGTTTTCCGGTCTTGACCTTTACGCACAGAGATTTTTCCAGATTCTCTGAATCTTTGGATGATATTATGCACTATAGATGATGATAACTTCAAACTCTTTGCTATTTTTCTCTGAGAAACTCCTTTCTGATATTTCTCCACTGTTTTTCACCGCAGCATTGGGGGAATTGGTGATCCTCTTCCCATCTTGACTTCTGAGAGACACTGCCACTCATAGAGGCTCCTTTTATACCCAATCATGTTCCCAATTGACCTAATAAGTTGCAAATTGGTCCTCCAGCTATTACTTATATGTACATTTAACTTTTCCGGCTGCTTATTTCTACCTGTCCCAGCTTATTTGGAATGTGTAGCTCTCATGAAATCCAAAATGAGCCAATATTTGGCAGGACATTTCAAAATGTCTCACTTTCAACATTTGATATGTTATCTATATTCTATTGTGAATAAAATAGAAGTTTATGAGATTTGTAAATTATTCCAGTCCTTTTTACTCACAATTTGTACAGCATCCCAACTTTTTTGGAATCGGGTTTGTATCTTAATCTTATTGCTAACAACAACAAGACTATATATATAATTTGTGACTGAATTGTCTGAAGAATGCTGTGTTGCTGGTGGTGTAAATGAGCTTTAGAGATTTAGATTCATAGATATAATTATATACTATATATAAATTAGGTTCATTTATATTTGGACACAGGCACAGTTTGTATTATTTTAGCTGCTCACCAAAACGTATTCAAGTTACAGTTATATAATGACTATGGGTTTAAAGCTTTAATTTGAGGCTATTCTCATCAAAACTGGAGGAAAGGTGAAGGAATTACAGCACTTTAATATATATATATATACAGTCTTGTTCAAAATAATAGCAGTACAATGTGACTAACCAGAATAATCAAGGTTTTTAGTATATTTTTTATTGCTACGTGGCAAACAAGTTACCAGTAGGTTCAGTAGATTGTCAGAAAACAAACAAGACCCAGCATTCATGATATGCACGCTCTTAAGGCTGTGCAATTGGGCAATTAGTTGAAAGGGGTGTGTTCAAAAAAATAGCAGTGTCTACCTTTGACTGTACAAACTCAAAACTATTTTGTACAAACATTTTTTTTTTTTCTGGGATTTAGCAATCCTGTGAATCACTAAACTAATATTTAGTTGTATGACCACAGTTTTTTAAAACTGCTTGACATCTGTGTGGCATGGAGTCAACCAACTTGTGGCACCTCTCAGCTGTTATTCCACTCCATGATTCTTTAACAACATATTCACATTTCTTGGTTTTGCTTCAGAAACAGCATTTTTGATATCACCCCACAAGTTCTCAATTGGATTAAGGTCTGGAGATTGGGCTGGCCACTCCATGACATTAATTTTGTTGGTTTGGAACCAAGACTTTGCCGTTTTACTAGTGTGTTTTGGGTCATTGTCTTGTTGAAACAACCATTTCAAGGGCATGTCCTCTTCAGCATAGGGCAACACGACCTCTTCAAGTATTTTAACATATGCAAACTGATCCATGATCCCTGGTATGCGATAAATAGGCCCAACACCATAGTAGGAGAAACATGCCCATATCATGATGCTTGCACCTCCATGCTTCACTGTCTTCACGGTGTACTGTGGCTTGAATTCAGAGTTTGGGGGTCGTCTCACAAACTGCCTGTGGCCCTTGGACCCAAAAAGAACAATTTTACTCTCACCAGTCCACAAAATGTTCCTCCATTTCTCTTTAGGCCAGTTGATGTGTTCTTTGGCAAATTGTAACCTCTTCTGCACATGCCTTTTTTTTAACAGAGGGACTTTGCGGGGGATTCTTGAAAATAGATTAGCTTCACACAGACGTCTTCTAACTGTCACAGTACTTACAGGTAACTCCAGACTGTCTTTGATCATCCTGGAGGTGATCATTGGCTGAGCCTTTGCCATTCTGGTTATTCTTCTATCCATTTTGATGGTTGTCTTCCGTTTTCTTCCACGTCTCTCTGGTTTTGCTCTCCATTTTAAGGCATTGGAGATCATTTTAGCTGAACAGCCTATCATTTTTTGCACCTCTTTATAGGTTTTCCCCTCTCTAATCAACTTTTTAATCAAAGTACGCTGTTCTTCTGAACAATGTCTTGAACGACCCATTTTCCTCAGCTTTCAAATGCATGTTCAACAAGTGTTGGCTTCATCCTTAAATAGGGGCCACCTGATTCACACCTGTTTCTTCACAAAATTGATGACCTCAGTGATTGAATGCCACACTGCTATTTTTTTGAACACACCCCTTTCAACTAATTCAACTAATTGCCCAATAGCACAGCCTTAAGAGCGTGCATATCATGAATGCTGGGTCTCATTTGTTTTCTGAGAATCTACTGAACCTACTGGTAACTTGTTTGCCACGTAGCAATAAAAAATATACGAAAAACCTTGATTATTCTGGTTAGTCACATTGTACTGCTATTATTTTGAACAAGACTGTATATATTTTTTTTTTGGTACATTCTGAGAAAAAAAGTTTGCACTAGTGAGTTCAGAAACACAAAAAGGCCTGGAGGTCCACGGAGGACAACAGTGAGGATGATCAGAGAATCCTTTGGTAAAGAAAAACCCTTTCACAACATCCAGCCAAGAGAAGGACACTCTCCAGGAGGTAGATGTGTCACTGTCGAAGTCTACAATCAAGAGAAGATTTCACAAGAACAAATACAGAGGCTTCACCACAAGCTGCAAACAAGGCCAGGTTAGACTTTGACAAAAAAAAAATTCTTAAAACAATAAGCCAGACCACTTCTGGAATTGCTTTCTTTGGACGGTTGAAATTAAGATCAACCTGTACCAGAATGACAGGAAGAATGAAGTATGGGGAAGGCTTGGAGCAGCTCATGATCCAAAGCACACAACATGATCTGTGAAACATGGAGCAGTGTGAACATGAGTGAGCATGGCTCCCAGTGGCACTGGGTTACTGCTGTTTATTAATGATGTGGCAGGTGTATAGAGATGTCTGCCCAGATTCAGTCAAATGGAGCAAAGTTTATTAGACGCTGGACAATGTACAAATGTACAGCAAAAGCAACCCAGGAGTCTCTGAAGGTAAAAAGTGGAAAATTCTTCAATGGCCAATCTAATCTCATGATTTATAAAATGAACACTTAAAAATAGCCTTCAGGGAACATTCTGGGAACGTTCTCTCTAGGTTATGAAAATAAATCCTAAAATAACCTGCAGGGACCATTCTGGGAAGGTTCTTTTTAGGTTATTAAAAAAGAACCTACAGGGAACATTCCCAGAACGTTATTTGGTTCACAAAAATAAAAAATAAAAACCTGCAGGGAACCACATGGTAACATTAGGGGAATGTTTTCATGGTCAAACCACTAATGGTTAAAAGTTGATTGTGTTTAATGGTATTGTGGTGGAAACCATTAGAATTTCTGTGATGGTTTCTTTTTTGTTGTTTTTTTCAGCAGGGTGGGCCGATCTGGATTCAGGTTAGGAGCAATACTACAGTCAATCAGTAATGGAAAGTTTTTCAGTCATCATTTCTGAGGATTGTGTCTGCTGCACAGTGAATTCAAGAGATTATATTTCCCAGAAGTCCTCCAGATGTTCTGAGACCAGTGTGGCTTCATTAATTTTGTATGTGTGCATCTGGACCTGCACTGACCGTCCACAGGTGCTCTCTCAATGCTTCAGTGTTCATTTTTGAGTCAGCTATACATTTTCACCTCTAGATGTCAGTAACATCTCACTGAAGCTACTATTTTCATGAAGCATTAAAGTGCGCATTCAGTTTAATAATGTTTAGGTTAATTTAAGAATATATGATTCAGGGATATAATAACTTACTGGGATTTTACATTTTCGTGACTGTATTATAGAATGTAATGACTACAATATATAAATACATGACATTAAAATTTGAGTTCCATTACTTTTCCAGACTTGCAGATCAGTTTTAAAATGCTCTGATATTTCCAGGTTTTCTGTGAGCGTGGCATTCCTGAAAATCTGGATATTTGTGACAAAAAAAAAAAAAACAATT
Organism: Carassius auratus; assembly: GCF_003368295.1. Classification (NCBI taxonomy): domain Eukaryota; kingdom Metazoa; phylum Chordata; class Actinopteri; order Cypriniformes; family Cyprinidae; genus Carassius; species Carassius auratus. The sequence goes on along the minus strand of NC_039293.1, from coordinate 3,881,670 downwards.
GGTGCATCAATTTTTAAATGTTTTACTCAAGCTTTTAGTTTTTTTTAAGACAAGTGGGGGTTCAAATGTTTTTCAGGGATAAATTCTAACAAAATGCATTTAAAAACTTTATTTAAATGCTCCAATGATGCAATTAAATCTCAGAGCAAATAAAACAAATATAGACCAAAGATTGATAAACCGACTCAAGACGCTTCCTTTGTAAATGTTTTATTACTCTTTATTTGTTGGTGTGTTTGAAGTTGAGAGATTCTCCAGGGTCTGTCGTGATCAGATCTGTCAAAGTTATTTCTTCACATGCTGAGGTCACAGTGAAACATCCGATTGGGTGTTTGGGAGACACAAGCAGCACCTACAACCCAGATTCTGCATAGTCCTGCAAGTCAACAGAGATAAGTGTATGAAATAGTCTGTAGTAAGCACATACCTATATTAATCGTCTAAAATGCAGAAGCAGCTAGAATGAAAAACTCTATGAATCTGTAGCAGGATCTGAAGCGTCTCGGCTCTCACGAGATCAGAGAGAAAAGAACAGAGACCCTGCTGTACTGTAGCACACATCCTACACCCTACAATGCACGACAAGCAACGCAGGGCTCTAGTTGTGTGCACATTCAAAATAAATTAGGGGTCCAAAGGACTGCTAATCTAATGCTAATCAAACTAGCATTCAGATAGCATGTCCATTAACATTCAACGGGAGTCAATGAGAGATGTTCAAAGCACAAAATATCTTTACAAAGTAATAAACTTTCATTATAATTTCATTGTATTATTAGTAGTAGAAGTTTTCTTAAACATTAAGTTGCATGCGTTTAAGCGACTTTACGCTATGTCCACGTGGTAAACACGTGGTAACTGCGCTCCTGTCGCAGAAGACAAATCGTTTATATAAACTCTGCACCGTTTCAAGATCTTAAAATATGTATATATCTGCACCGTTTCAAGATCTTACAATATATTTCCACTATAAACAATATTATAAAAACAACCTGAATACCGTAAATCCAGAAACTCCAACTCAGCACGAACCGACCTACGCGTGTCTGTGTGGCGAATGTCGGTTTGAGCGGAAACACGTGCCTTTAAACGTCTGGCTCATTAATATTCATTACGCAACGTGACGTACACCCAGTAGGAATAGTCCCCCTTGTTCCCATAATGTTTGAAAAATTTAAAATTATATGTTCCCTTAATGTTAGCATAAGGGAAAACTTTTAAAAACATTTTATAAATAGGAAATTTTTAGCGTTTGCATGAAATTCAGAAAAACATAATGGGAACGTTAGCAAATCTTCAAATATTTCAGAACTCTTTACTTTATTTGTATTTTTCAAATCTAGGATAGACTTCCATAGACTCTTAAAATATTATAATATGTGTTAGTTTTTTTTTTTATCAGTGTTGACTATATGGTTACATTCGTTCGTGTAACTGTATACAATAAATACACCAAACAATCAAAATTAATAAATAAACAAAGTGAGGAATCTGTGCTGAAAATCTATCAATAAAACCAGCATTTTTCCTCATTTGATCACAAGTGCTTTATGAATGTTTTCGAAATAAAATTAAATTATTTTAAATTGCCAATCAATTGTAATAAAGATGCGTGGTAATTCATTATGCAATTTTCATATACATACAGCATCATCCATGTTGTATGCTTGCAAACACTTCACGTATGTTCTGAAAGGGGACTTTTATTTTGACAGCTCTCGCGGTCAGAGCGTCTGATGATGTTTGTGTTGTTTTCTGCTCGTGCTCAGACTGCAGCGATGCGCTTCATCCGAGTCTGTTTTTATTCCCTAAACCCGTCGATCACAACGATATCGTGATTTATCCACCAATATCTGTCTTTGCTCATCGATGGTCTTAAAATGGCGAGCTCTTCCTCCAGACCTTCAGTTCAAGGAGGCACAGGTTTGATATCATGTTATTAATCTGCGCTATTATGTTTATATCTCACTGACACGACTGAAGCTTTGAAGACAGATGTGTGTCTTTAAACATTAATGTGTTTGAGGTTACATTATCAGGTCTACCATTGAATAAACCTATTCAGTGTCACATGGCTATAATAAAAATGCTTTATAATAAGATATTGAATAATGTTAGACAGCAAGTACCCAAGTAAATCCCTTCATATATATATATATATATATATATATATATATATATATATATATATATATATATATCATTAATCTCGATGGTAACAACATTTTCTTCAAAATTCTAAAATAAAACTGCATAACAGTAGCTATGTTAATGTTGCAAAAACAAAGGTCACCATTGTAATTTTTAAAGTTGTAACTTTTTCAAACCTCCATTATTCACGCTACGATCCCAGATATTTAAGCACAGATCCACCCCCCTCATTCATCTGTATGTGTCTCCTCAGAGACGGACCGTCTGCTGACCCCTGTGATGGGATACGGCTCCGGGGATCTGAACGGTGGGCGTCCCGTCCTGGACGTGAGCACCCCGGGGTCACAGCCGCGGGCCGAGGAAGAGGAGGAGGCCCTGAGGAGGAAGCTGAAGTACTTCTTCATGAGCCCGTGTGATAAATACAAGGCTAAAGGCCGCAAACCCTTTAAACTGGCCCTTCAGCTGCTCAAGATCATCATAGTCACTGCACAGGTTAGTGTGTAACAGTGTAACATATACATATATGTGTAATATATTAAGCCTGTGCCTGTGTTCATGTCTCTGTGTGCGTCAGCTGGTGCTGTTCGGTCTCAGTAATCAGATGGTGGTGGCGTTTAAGGAGGAGAACACAGACTCCTTCAGGCATCTGTTCCTCAGAGACTATGTGGATGATCCGACCGAGCCGCTGTGTGTCCACACGCAGAGAGACGTCTATGATCACATTCACTACGCCATCAAGCAGGTACTGAGCCACACACTTACATTAATTTATATAGTTATACTAAAACTGTTCAGGGATGCTTTAAATCGGTCAGACGTGACGGTAAAGACATTTATAATCCTGCTAAAGATTTCTGTTCATCAGAGAATCCTGAAGAATAAACTGTATCACTGTTTCCACATAAATATGCAGCAGCACAACTGTACTCAACACTGATAATAATCAGAAATGTTTCTTGAGCAGCATATTAGAATGATTTCTGAAGGATCATGTGACTCTGAAGACTGATGCAGAAAATTCAGCTTTGATCACAGAAATAAACTACATTTTACAGTATATTCACATAGAAAACACATATACAATTGGGATAATATTTCAGAGTTTTACTGTATTTTTGATCAAGTAAATGCAGCCTCAGTGAGCAGAAAAAAGGCTTTTCTCAAAAACATTAAACTCCATTTAAACTCTAAACTGTTGAATGCGAGTGTAGCCTAGTTTCATTAATGAAATGAGTTGAACTCACTAAAGACGTTAACATTGATTGCTACAGTCAGTGTTGTTTAAGGAACTGTTGGCTAAACAGGATGTTAGCAATATTAGCACATCAGATGAATGATGAAACACTGACCTTCATGTCGAAACGCTGAGCAGCGATAAAGATAAAGAAAGTGATTATTTATGATGCTATATCTCTTTATTTTAAGATTATTTTCTCAAATCAGTGCTAGCGTAATGCTTACTGCATTCTGTACAGTAAATGCAAAATACTGCATACAGTTTTAAACAAATACTACACCAAGCAGTAAGCCGTATGCAGTATAGTATCTCAGGCAGTTAGCTCTGGGTTTTTTTTGCACATTTTACCAAAAATGGAGATCGTCTGAGCTCATGCATACATTCTGGAGACGGTATGCCAGCAGAAGTTCACCTCTCTCTCTCTCTCTGTCTCTGTCTCTCTCTCTCTCTCTCTCTCTCTCTCTCCGTCTCTGTCTCTCATTCAGTATCTGGTTCTGCCGCAGACGTCGGTCGGCAGGTACGCATACGTTCGAGGTTCGGCTGAAAATGACAGTGCCCTCTATCTGTGCCAGCGCTACTACAAGAAGGGCACCATCGACCCGGTTAACGACACGTTTGACATCGACCCTCACGTCGTCACCGGTGGGCAGAAAATACATGTTTTGTATATCACACAAATCAATAACTCTTGATTTTAAAACTTAGCGAGTCGTCACTCTGTCTGCTGCTTACACTTTTTTACTTTGACTGTATCACTGCAAAAAATTATTATAATTTTTGTTGTGTGATTTGTTCCAGGGCAAACATATAAACATTATTCTTTTACCAAGATAATTTATTTTAAGTATTTTCTGATAGAATGCATTCAAATGAAGTGAGTTTAAAGTGATGTTAGTGGAGTATGGAAAGTATGGAAAGACATTTCCCAATCAAAGTGGGAAATGTCTCTCTTTTTTCCCTTTAATTTTTATTATTTAAAATAATAATAATTGTATTTATTATTATTATTATTCTTATTATTATTATTTGTAAAAAAAATATTTGAAAATATTTGAATAATTGTATGCTATCTAATGATTTTATTACAAAATAATAATTTGGTTTATTATTATTATTATTATTTATAATATTTTTCTTACCAATATACAGGTGCTGGTCATACAGTATAATTAGAATATCACCAAAAAGTTTATTTATTTCACTAATTCCATTCAAAAAGTGAAACTTGTACATTATATTCATTCATTACACACAGATTGATATGATTCAAATGTTTATTTCTTTAAAATTTGATGATTATAACTGACTACTAAGGAAAATCCCAAATTCAATATCTCAGAAAATTTGAATATTGTGAAAAGGTTCAATATTGAAGACACCTGGTGTCACACTCTAATCAGTTAATTAACTCAAAACACCTGCAAAGGCCTTTAAATGGTCTCTCAGTCTAGTTCTGTAGGCTGCACAATCATGTGGAAGACTGCTGACTTTACAGTTGTCCAAAAAAGACGACCACTGACACCTTGCACAAGGAGGGCAAAAGAGGATGGCTGTTCACAGAGCTCTGTGTCCAAGCACATTTAGAGAGAAGAAGGGAAGGAAAAGATGTGGTAGAAGAAAGAGTACAAGCAATAGGGATAACCGCACCCTGGAGAGGATTGTGAAACAAAACCCATTCAAAAATGTGGGGGAGATTCACAAAGAGTGGACTGCAGCTGGAGTCAGTGCTTCAAGAACCACTTCACACAGACGTATGCAAGACATGGGTTTCAGCTTCGCATTCCTTGTGTCAAGACACTCTTGAACAACAGACAGGGAGTGGTGTTGGCGCAGTGGATAAAGACACATGCCTTTGATGTGAGAGACCCGGGTTCGAATCCACTGTGAGACACCAATGTGTCCCTGAGCAAGACACTTAACCCCTAGTTGCTCCAGAGGCGTGCGACCTCTGACATATATAGCAATTGTAAGTCGCTTTGGATAAAAGCGTCAGCTAAATGAATAAATGTAAACAGACAGCGTCAGAAGCATCTTGCTTCAAAAAGGACTGGACTGCTGCTGAGTGGTCCAAAGTTATTTCTCTGATGAAAGTAAATTTTGCATTTCCTCCGGTCCCCGAGTCTGGAGGAAGAGAGGAGAGGCACACAATACACGTTGCTTGAGGTCCAGATTAAAGTTTCCACAGTCAGTGATGGTTTGGGGTGCCATGCCATCTGCTGGTGTTGGTCCACTGTGTTTTCTGAGGTCAAAGGTCAACACAGCCATATACCAGGAAGTTTTAGAGCACTTCATGTTTCCTGCTTCTGACCAAAATTTATGGAGATGCAAATTTCATTTTCCAACAGGACTTGGCACATACACACAGTGCCAAAGCTTCCAGTACCTGGTTTAAGGACCATGGTAAGAAATAAACATTTGAAATATACCAGTCTGTGTGTAATGAATGAATATAATATACAAGTTTCACTTTTTGAATGGAATTAGTGAAATAAATCAACTTTTTGATGATATTTTAATTATATGACCAGCACCTGTATTTTTAATTGTTTTAAGCAGAAACACAGTTTGATCAGATATCAAGTCTATTTTTTTTTTTTTTTAAATGTAAGTCATTTTGTTTCTCAAGTAAATGTCTTTTTTTAAAATCTCTTTAGATATTTGTAATGGAAAACAAGACAGAAGTGCCAATTAAGAAGATATATATATATTTTTTACAGTGCTCCACTCATGTTTACAGTGCTATTTTTTTCAATGCATTCACTAAACGATGGCAAAAATGTTTAACAGTCATTTCACTATGAAATATGCCACAATATGGGATTAAATTTGGTTGCAACTTCCATTTACATGCCAATTTTTCGTTTCTCTAGACTTTGATAAATTAAACTGACTTAAATTTGGTTGCAACTTCATTGTAAATGGATTCTGGGATTGTCTTCTCCACAAAGGATACACATGATGCTGCCTGATAATCATCTATAATTACTATAATCAAACCCATCTATCTGAGAGCGCAGAAGAAATACACTGGACTAGTGTTCAACATTAGCAGTGATTCCTGCAGATGCTCCCTAAGAAGTCGTCTCACTAGGGTTCATGGCAGATGACGTTCTAAACAGTCTGAATGTTGCCTGGCAACACAAAGCCGCTGTCCGTTTGAATCCTCAGTGATTATAATTGAGGTGTTTTCAATCGGAGTGCTTTTATTCTCTGTTTCTGTTTGTTTTGTGTTGGTTTAGACTGTATCGGAGTGGATCCACCACTGGACCCCTCCAATCCACCGCAAGACCACTACAAGAACATCACCCTCAATTTCCAAAAGTGAGATTCACACACACACATCCTTATATATAACAAATCTATGACGACATACTAAACACTTCTTTTATGTATGAAATACAATGATCACAGACCAACACACCTTATTGGTCGATTATTTGCTCATTTATCATAGGGCAATTTTTTTTGATAAATGTTATTTATAATGAGATTTATTTCATCTTGTTTTACTGAAGAAGTCATTTTTCCATTGATGTATGGTTTGTTAGGATAGGATAGTATTTGGCCGAGATGAAAATTGTTTGAGATATTGAGAAAATGGCCTTTAAAGTTGTCCAAATGAAGTCCTTAGATATGCATATTATTAATAAAAAATTACGTTTTAATGTATTTATGGTAGGAATTTTACTAAATATCTTCATACAACGTGATGTTTCCTTAATATCCTAATGATTTTGGCATAAAAGAAGAAATTGATCATTTTGACCCATACAATGTATTGTTGGTTATTGCTATACATATAACCATGCTACTCAAGACTGGTTTTGTGCTTGTGTTTCTCCAAAAAGGCTGGTTTAGCTCAGTCTCGGGACCAGTTTTTTTTTCCTTCCTGAAGTAAATGTAGTCCAGTAGCACACACACACACCGATCGCTGATCTGTGTAAATGTGCTGTTTTTTTGCATAATTGTTGCTGAAGTTCCTCTCTCTCTCGTCTTTCTGTCTCTCCTCAGGTTGATTAATGTGACTATCCAGTTTCAGCTGAAGGCGATAAACATCCAGACGATTATCAATAATGAGATTCCCGACTGCTACACCTTCTCCATCACCGTACGCAGCACACTCAACTCGATTTACCAAATCAAATAACCTTTCAGGAAGCAGTCGTGTTATATTACCATTCAAGAGTTTGGCGTCTTCACGATTTCTAATGTCTTTTGAAAGAAGTCTCACTGAGGCTACATTTCATCAAGTGAAAAACGGAGATCTTTTATTATCTGACTATACTGTAACCTGGATAAAATCTGCTTGTCCTGCATATGTGTTTCAGATCCTGTTTGATAATAAGGCTCACAGTGGGAAAGTCAAGCTGAGTTTGCTCAACGAGGCGTCCATTAAAGAGTGCAGAGACACCAATGTGTCGGGACACGGTGAGACCACGCTCATTTGAGTCTGTGTGAGCTCCTGCTGAAGCTGAAGGTGTCTCTCTGTGTGTGTGTGTGTGTGTGTCCAGCGGACAGTTACGCACGCGTGGCCTTCGATGTGCTGGTGGCGGTGGTCTGCGGTCTGTCTCTGGTGTTGTGTGGGCGCTCCATCCTCAGAGGAATCGTCCTGCAGAACGTGAGTAGGGCCCTGGACTCATGGAAACACAATCCTGTAATGTGAAACATTTGGGAGTATGTTACATTTGGGATGAATAAATCAAACGCATGTCGGTAGACTTAAAACAGATATGGACTAGTCTGTGAATATTAAACCAGTAAGAGCTCATTTAAACATGAATCCAGCCTGTGCTGCATGCCTCTGGTTTGTTTAGGTGATGCTCATAGTGTCTCACTATATAAGGACATGAACATCATCTCCAGAGCTGCTCTGAAATCTCATGTCATATACACAGAAACATTGCTGCAACTAAAGTAAATAAACGGTCACAGGAAATAAAAGTTCGATTTAACTTGAAATTGTGACAGAAGTGTATTATTATTGTACAGTAGAAAGTACCTCTCAATGTAAACTATAATGTTTCAAACTTGATTTTTTAATGAGTAATCACATGATTTACCTTCCATGTTTTAATTTTTGCAGTAAACCAGTAAAGCAATTTGTCTGCCAAAAAAATGAATTGTTTAAGTTTCATTTGACTAAAATATTAATTAAATTGTTAATGTTTCATGCTTTCATTTGATTAGAAGAAAAGTTCAAATTCATAACAGAATGTCAGAACAAACAAAACATATTGTAGAAATGTTTTTGTTAAAAGAATTTTGATTAATAAATTCTGAAGTTGTTGTTAGAAATTAAATGGATCAGACATGCTTGTTGATTATAAAAAAACTAAATTGCACTAATTGTTTAACAAACGAATCAAATAAATAAATAAATATACAATAGTGCTGTAAAATGTAATTTTTGTTTAAACGTCGTAGAAGTTTCATGATTTTTTTTTTATTAGTAAATTCTGAAGTTGTTGTTATAAATTTAATTGATTAGACATGCTTGTTGATTATGTAAAATAAAATAAAAACTAAATTGAACTAATTGTTTTACAAACAGTATGGTTACAAAAAAATCTAATCACATAAATAGATAAATATATAATAGTGCGGTGGAATAAAACAAATTTGGTAAATGTTGTAGAAGTTTTTATTACTAAAATTTAATTTAACCATTAAAATAGTGAAAAAAAAAGTAAGTATATTTTGGGAACATTTAATGTATTTCATAGAGCCCTAAAAATTATTGTAATTAAATAAATAAATATATTTTTTATTATTTTTTGATGACTATAATTTCATTTAACTGTTAAAACTGAGTCCAGAAAAATAAGGAATGTAATCCAGTAAAAGTCCAAATGGAATTTGGAAAAAGAATCAAACATAGTCAGTTGATTTGACAGGGCTCTTCCTGAGATGTTATTTCTCGATCTGACTGCCGGTGGGTGTGTGTTGGCAGGAGTTTGTGTGTTATTTCCGTCAGTCTCTGGGCCGCTCGGTGAGTTGGAGCGACCGTCTGGAGTTCATCAACGGCTGGTATCTGCTGCTCATCATCAGCGACGTTCTCACCATCATCGCCTCCTTCATCAAGATCGCCATCGAGACCAAGGTGACACACACACACACACACACACACAGGTTACCCTCGAGTGCCGGAGGTCCCGCTGTGTCTGAGAAACTTTGTGTTGCTGCAGAACCTGTCGTCGTATGACGTCTGCAGTATTTTGATGGGAACCTCCACCCTGCTGGTGTGGGTCGGCGTTTTACGATACTTCAGCTTCTTTCAGAAATACAACGTGAGTTTATGCATTCATTCCTCCATTATAGATACGATTGTAGTTTTTATTCATGTTTTGAATTATTCCTTTATTCCTGTATTTTAATCTTAATTTAAATCTCAGTTAAAGTGATTGTCATTTATAAGCTTTTATTCATTTTTATTTCAATTCTAGTTATTTTAGGTTGTTTCATCAAAAAAGTTGTTTCGGGTTTTATTGAATTTTTTCTGTTTTTGCCTTGAAATACAAAATGACATTTTTGACAGGCTTTGTGAGATTCACATTTCCTCTTTCTTTGAGTAATTATGGATCTCTGGAAATATTGCAAATATGAAGATGTTGAGACGATGTGGATGTGTTGTCAGATTCTGATCGTGACTCTTCGAGCTGCGTTTCCAAGCGTGATCCGCTTCTGCTGCTGCGCTGCTGCTATTTACTTGGGCTACTGCTTCTGTGGCTGGATCGTCCTGGGACCCTACCACGCTAAAGTATGTTCTGTATCAATATTATATTACCCTGATAAAGTGTGATATATTTCTTTAATATCATGTCCATGTCTTGTGATCTCTGTCTCTCAGTTCCGCTCTCTCTCTACGGTGTCCGAGTGTCTGTTTTCCCTCATTAACGGAGACGACATGTTTGCCACGTTCTCGGAGCTGGAGCAGAGCGGGATGCTGGTGTGGGTGTTCAGTCAGATCTATCTCTACACCTTCATCTCGCTCTTCATCTACATGGTGCTGTCGCTCTTCATCGCACTCATAACCGGAGCCTACGACACCATCACCGTGAGTCCACTTCACTAAACCAGAAAAAACATTTACATCGATTCAAATACAATTAATGTTCAATGTCAGGAAATATTTCACATTTTTATGTAGTTTTTAGTTTTTATAAATGTACTTGAAAAACATTATAATATTAATTTAAATAAATAACTCAGAACATCCAAGTTTTAACCTCGATATTGCAAGGAAAAAGTCAGAATTGTGAGATAAAAGTCACATCTTTAATTTAACTGTGAGATGTGAACTTCACAAACTTCAGGATTGTGAGATTTAAAATTGGAATTGCGAGATGTGAACTCATGATTCTAAGAAAAAGTCTAAATGCTAATCAGACAAGTCAAAATTATTAGATGTAAAGTAAATTCTGAGAAAAGTGAAAATTGCGAAATGTAAGCATTTTTTGCAGTTTTGACATTTTTCTCAGAATTGCAAGAAGCAAAGTCAGAATTTCAAGAAAGAAATTGTGAGACAATGTTGCTCACTTTTTATTTTTTTATTCAATGTGTGGGTGGGGGGGAATGAATTGCGAGAAGTAAATGCTGAATAGTTAATATCTTGCAACTGTCTTAAAGGGTTAGTTCAGCCAAATATTAAGAGATTTGCTTAATGATGTTATCGTGCACATTTTATCTTACCATTAACATTTCTAATTTGCGATATTATTAAGAAGTTTGTCTGTGAGATCTAAGAGATTTCTCATGCGCGCCGCGGAGGCTGTCTGTCAGTCACACCCACACACAACAAGAACGAGCGTGACGAGCACACACACGCGAAGAGGATGTTCACATATCTCGTCTTTTGCGTGCTCAAGTTCGTTATTTCTAATGCAGGTGCGCAGTATGCGTGCTCATAATGGAAGCGGTGCGACGAGCTCGTTCTCTCCAGGCGCGTCCACAACGCATCGAGTAAAAAACATCTCAACTTTTCAGAATGCCGCAAGCGCACCGCAGGTCATGTAACTTCCTCACCTTTTCCGTAACAACGTTGAAAGCTCAGCCAAGATGAAGGAACAGCTGATAGCTGTATGTGGATTTTTAAATTAATTTAGTAGCAGTGCTACTGCAAGCAGTTTTTAGTGCTGCAAATCCATTTATCCATTGCTGAAATTTCCGCGTCTTCAAGGAGAGAGCAGGTCATGGTTGCTTAGCAACGGCAGACTCCTCAGGAGGACAAGTGCCCGATGGCTTTGGGGAAAAAAATCAGAAAGCGTCGCGCCTAGCGTTTTCCATGCGTTTTTAGACGTGATATGCAAACGGCCCCTTACAGTACAAAAAATCCTGCTTAATACAAAGAGTGACGATGGCGGAGACAGCAAAACGTTCCAAAGTGTGTTTATATTTCACTAGAGTTGATGCAGACAACGCTGGTTGTCATAAGTGCAACAATATTTTTGCATGTAAGGGCGGAAACACAAGCAATCTGTCAAAGCATCTTTCAAAAGTGCATTATGTGCAGACAGAGAAATGCAAAGTTTTCGACTGCCTAACACAACACAAAGTACCGATAAGAATACCGTTAAAGCACCGGACCGTTAAGCAGTATCGGTAAGAGTAGTAATACCGTTAAAACCTTAACGATACCCATCCCTATCGAAAATAAATTTTGGTCCAAAAATAGCAAAAACGACGACTTTATTCAGCATTGTCTTCTCTTCCGTGTCTGTGTGAGAGAGAGTTCAAAACAAAGCAGTTTCTCATATCCGGTTGGCGAACGAATCATTCGATGTAGCCGGATCTTCTTGAACAAGTTCACCAAATCAAACTGAATCGTTTTAAACGGTTCGCATCTCTTAATACGCATTAATCCACAAATGACTTAAGCTGTTAACTTGTTTAATGTGGCTGACACTCTCTCTGAGTTCAAACAAACCAATATCCCGGAGTAATTCATGTACTCAAACAGTACACTGACTGAACTGATGTGATGAACACCGAGCCGAGCCAGTTAACGAACGAAAGATTGACTCGTTCACGCTGTTTTCTCTGTGTATGTGTGTTTTGTGTTCAGCATCAAGCCCATGAGGTTCCTCACGTGTGTGAGCTTCACCGGTTCATCGCCGAATGCACCGACACACCGACCTCCGGAAACTTCCACAGCCCAGAGCCGTCCACGTGCTCACTCCTCTGCTGCTGCAACTAGAGAGACTGTGCCTGTGAAGGGGATTCTGGGTAACATTACTCGTCCGGCTCACACAGGAAAGGAGGAACACGCTATTCTTTGTTTGTTTCCATGTTGTGGCTGCACTCACAGAGCATCTCAGCATGCAGCTTTTAAATCTGTTATAATTAATGAGATGAATGTGTTTTTGTGAGAGTCGCCTGATGGTTTTTATTCGTTCACAGCTGTGTATTTTATGATTTTATGATTTTAGGCTTTTTTTAATACAGTTTAACATGTTAAGATATTAATGCTTTGTCAGCAGAGGAGCGTTATATGGATGATAATGTCTTTATTTCTTCTCTAGTCAGTGCTTTGTTTCAGATGTTTCTCCACACGAGTGTGTGTGTGTGTGTGTGTGTTTTACAGGAAGCATAGCTTGCAGGTTTATCTTGTCATTAATATTAATGTGGTTAGTCTATTGTACCTGTCCCTGGTGCATTTGCTCCTCTCAAACACACACACACACACACACACACACACTGATGTTTGAGGAGCCTCGGGCATCTTGAGAGCTCTTCTCTGCTCATCAGGGAGGTTCTCGACTGACACAGACATGCTTTGATTGTTGTCTGTGTTTTTGGTCGATGGCGAGCTAATATCTGTCTATTAATGCCTAGCTCCATTAATTGTTAGTTATTAGCTGGGTTAATTCCTAGAAAGCATCACCATGAAGGACCGAACACCAGCTGAATCTGAATGCAGGACTGAACGGGAATGTTTGCAATGTCTCGTTCTGATTACTGTGTTATTTATGAGCTCTCGGTGTGTTATATTCGTGATATTAGTCATGGACTTCCAGCTTGTGGCAGATTAATATCAGATCCGTTCATGTGTGTTTCATCGAGCGCTCTGAAACTGATTAGATTTGTTGTTCTGTCGTGAGGAGGACAGCAGCTTTGCTTTTATGTAATCGTTTCTTACCCAGAATGCCTTTTTGATGTAGTTTCATGACATACATTGAGTTTACTGCTGATATTTGGGGGATGTTTTAATGAGATGTGTGATTTAAAGTACTTGAAATGCTGTTTTGTTGAATATTTTAATTTATTGTGTCTAACTGTAAGCTGAGATGCATTTGGCTTTTGTTTCTCATAAGTGGCATTCTTGTTTTTTAACAAAGGGATTTTTTTTTTTTTTTACAATGCACAATTTTGCACATTTTTAAGCTGGTAATTTATTTGGAGAGACTATTCTGAATGTGTGTTTGTGGTTTGTGTATGAGTTGATATGAATGCTCTTCATTCTGATCATAAACACAGACTCATTTTAACACAAATCTCAAATAAAACACATCTGTGAATGTCAACATCAAACATTCTGTCTTCTTGATTTGTGGACTGAATCACTGAAGCTTTTTCTGCCCATGTGTCAACAAGAGTCCTTTATGTCTCAATTTTTTTAATTTTCTGAAATATAATAATATTAATAATATACAGTATTAAGCTAAACAAATATAGTCATATGATAATGGTGATCAACCTAAAATGCAGACTATTGTTAAGAATTTCTCCTTTTGCTCCTTTTGCTTGGAAGAATGAAGCTCAGACAGGTTTGGAACGACATGAGTGTAGACATAATTACATTTATGTTTTTGATTTCACAATTTTGAGTGGACTTTATTTTATTATGTGCAGCCCTTCCAAATGTAGAGCTTGACATAAAGAGAACAAATATAGAATTCCCAGGGCATTAAATCAGGCTTCAAGTCTTTTTATTTTATTTTTCAAAGACAAAAATCAGTTATTGACGTTTGTAAATTAAAATAACAAAAACTTTTTGCTGGTTTATCATATTTTAAAACTTATTTAGAACGTACATTGTACAGGTCTGAGTTTTTTTTTTTTCAGAATTAAGAATCTTCGTCTCAGAATTCTAAAATTAGTTTTCCTCAGAATTTGGAATTTATGTCATGCAAGTGCGATTTAAACGGGCAATTCTGAGAAAAATGTGATCTACCTGCTGATCTAAAGTGAGTGCGCTGACACAGATGCTCCAGTAGATGGAGCAGTGAACATCCTGAGACTACAGCTGGAGGAGGGGCTGTGCATCAAGAGCCAGACTACTGAAGAAAACAGACACAATAAAACTGACATTGATAAATGAAAGCTGGCAAACCATTGGAATGCCTCTGCGCTTCAGTCACAACACGAGCGCCAAGAGCACAGATCTACATTCACCTAGAGACACAGACTGAGTTATTATCACAAGGAAAGCCAATCCTTCACAACACAAACACAAGAAACATCATTATATGACATTTGAGAAGATAACCGAACCTTCTGATGGTGGGAGACATGTGTTTTAAGATGCTGTTGATGGGTGGTGTGATCAGATGTGTCTTTGGGTCCTCTTAACGCTCTCATGCATTATTCAGTGCAGGATGGAGCCGCAGGAAGCACAATCGACTGACCATCAGACGGACTGATAGACTGAAGACTGGAGCCCAAGGGAGAGAAGAGAGCGCAGTTCCTCCATGTCCTGCATTAAAGGTGGCCTGTTACCTGTCAGTCTGTCACCTGAGGCCTGAATATTTCATGTATACGGCGTTTGTTTCAGGCGATCACTGTGCTCATGTAGAGTCATGTTGAAGAGGCTTTTAAAAGCAGGTGAAGGACCTTGACAAGAACAGACCAAAAGTGAAGCCAAGTGGAAACAAACCCAGTTTTCTCAGAATACATTCTGTCCTAGTGAGTGAAATTAATTCAAGTACATTAATAATTGTTTGAATATATATATTTTTGTACTTCCAGAAGATGAATCTGCAGACCTGTGAGCACAAGAATGACATGTATTACAAGAGATATTGCCAGATGTAAAAGCCTTTCAATCCCTCACATCATTTTATTCAAAAATCAATTCATGAGGTTAGGAATTAACAGTATTATAATTTTTGTACGACTTCCTTGATTATAAATAATGTTTTATAATGCATATCTTATTAATGGTATGCCTGAGAGCATAGTAAAGGCTCATTTAAAGTTCACTGTGTTTTACAGTAGGCTGCATAAACGTTTTCTTAAATGAAGTTCATTTTATCTAAAGGCTAATGTACTGAGACAATTTAATTAATGCTGTTATTTAGTCATTATTTTTCCGTTCTCATAATCGTCCTGCTGTTTGAGGGTGTTTCGGGCGTGATGCATGCGCGAGCGTGTGCTTCGTTAACGTTTATAAGCTGCATGTTAATCAGGTGCAGTCCTGTCTCCAGGGGAACCGCGCGCATGTGCGAACGAGACGGTGTGCGCGCGCAGGACGCTGAGCGCGGGATTTGCATGCGCTGGCATCTCCACCCGTACATAAGTGTGTGTGTGTGTGTGTGTGTGTGTTCACTCCCAGTCCATCTGCGTGTTTGCCTTGAGCGTGTTTCTGATTCAGAGTGCGTAGTATTTCTTCTGTCGTATCAGAGACGCTCTTCTTTAATGGTAGGCCTTTCCCTGTGTTTACATTGACTTGCCTGATATTCTCATATTATCATAGGAAGGGAATTATACACTAACCAGACCCTTTTCCTGTGTCCTTGGTTCAAGAAGTAGGTTATATCATACTCTTTTTCACTTTAAGCATGTGATAAACAACAACAAAAACAAAACAAAAGAGTCCTGAGTCATGAGCCAAACCAACCAGCTTATGAATCACTGTGCAAAAAGGTATCTGAAAAGACAAAGTGTGTGCTTAAATTATTTATAATCATTGCTAATGGCGTAACTGAAATATGGTACAATGCAAAACATTTTAAATAAAGCGATAATTCACCCAAAAATGAAAGTTAACTCTTTATTTACTCACTCTCAAGACAATGACTTTATTTTTTCAGACGAATACAATTGGAGTCATACAAAAATATGGCACTTTCAAGCTTTATGAATGGCTGTGGGATTTTGAAGTCCAATAAAGTGCGTCTGTCCTTCATAAAAAGTGTTCCACATGGCGCCCATGGGTTAATAAAAGCCTTCCAAAGCAATCAACGCATTTGTGTCAGAAAAATATCCATATTTGAATCTTTATAACCCGTAATCTCAAGCTTCCACTAACTGTCCTACGCTCTTTATGAGTAGTGTTTCTGCAGATCATGTAGGATGTAGATGCAGTGTAAGCTCTGGTCAGAATATGCTGGTCTCGTGAGAACTAAGTTTTGTTTACAGCAAAGGAAAACCAGTCTCCTCTTGGTTTATAGTGAAATTTAAACACTTCCCACCAGAGCTTACACTATGCTATCTGCTGGAATGCCACTCTCTTATGAACGTACTTATGACAGTTAGCAGACGCTACAGATTTTTCTAGTAGAACTCTGATTGTATTCATCTGAAAGAAGAAAGTCATATACACCTAGGATGGCTTGAGGCCGGTAAATGGCTAATTAATTACACAATATTCGTGACCACCATTTGATAATAATAGTGTTTTAAGAATAATGTTTTAATGAAAAAATGCTGGAACTTAACTCATAGTTTTGATTAGAAAACATGGCATCTGGTCACAAACCGATGATCACACATCATCTGGCAGCAGGAGGACAAATATATAATAGCATTCAAATCTCAAATCAAATCTGATATTACAATATTTTTTTAACATTTGCATATGATTGTTGCATTTTGCCCCCTAGTTGTAGAAAACAAATAAGGATTGAACTTTTTTCCTCCTTCGCTTCTGCTCTGAGTTTCCGCATTGGGCTGTTTCTGTTTTAGGGAGTGTTTGTTCCTGTCATGTTTCTAGCTCAGGCTTGTGTTTTGTGTGAGTGCCAGTGTTCTCTAGCTGTGTTGCCCAGCTTCAAGGCTGAACGCTGGCACTGGGGAGAAAACAATCAGATAAATAGCATAGGAAGTGAGTGGCGGGTCTAATGCCCCGCCCCTTCCTACCGGTTCGGCACCGGCTCTTACCACGAGGGTCAGGATATTTCCTCCCTTTGTGTCCGCTACTGAACGGGGCCAAAACGTCCGTCAGCC
The DNA here is from genome assembly GCF_003368295.1 of Carassius auratus. Taxonomy (NCBI): domain Eukaryota; kingdom Metazoa; phylum Chordata; class Actinopteri; order Cypriniformes; family Cyprinidae; genus Carassius; species Carassius auratus. Next base: position 3,864,122 of record NC_039293.1, on the reverse strand, counting down.
AACACACTCACATTTGAGCGCTCAGAGGTCTGGACTCTCTAAAATGTCACCCTTTATTTTGCCTGGATACTCTGCTGTTGCTAAGCATGAGGTCACCGCACAACTCCAAAAGCTCTATGATGTCATAGGCTCTATCAACATACAATAAATCCAGCCTGGTTTTTGGCACCTAAATAAAATAAAGCTGCTTCAAAAGGTTCTTCAAGCGATGCCAGAGAAGAAGCATTCAGTCAAAGGTTATTTAAAGAACCAATGTTTTCATACCTTTTGATAATCTCAAGAACTTTCTTGCACCACAAAGAACCTTTTGTGAGACAAAAAGGTTCTGCTATGGCATCCCGAAGCACCTTTATGTTTAAGAGTACATGTATATTCTGTAATATTTCTATGTGGGTGTGTACAGGAGCCTGTCGAGATTGACATGTGTTTGTATTTAAATGATGAGGTTGAAATTAAACAAAACTAGGAAAGCATGAGCTCATACAGAACCACTGACATCTCTATTCAGTTTTGCAATGCTATTGTTGCCAATACAATTCATACTGACAGATCTGTAAGACTGTGCTCATGGGACCCGGTGAAAACTGCAGAGAATAAGCACAACAGGAGTTTGTGTGTGCGTGTGTGTGTGTGTGTGTGTGTGTGTGTGTATCAGAAATACATCGGCTTCTGCTAGAAGAACATTTACATGCAGCTTTGTTTGTCAGAAAAGGAGAACACTCACGAGACAGAGAGGCAGACAGACATGCCGAAAGCCCACCCTGTGTCCCACCGTCTCAACAGCGCCAGAGAGAAAGGAAGACAAAGACTTGCATGAGAGCAGCAGCAGTCTAGAGGCTTCTCCGGAGTGTCTGGGAAAACAGGCTAACAAGCAAACGCTACCAAACCGCATTCAGATAATAGAACAAATATGTATTTTGCACATATGAGCATGCATTCAAACTGTCCACTGAGCAGATTTTAATGTGCTTACACAGGTGTCTTTAAAGGGTTACTCCACCCTAAAAGGACAATTTTGTCATTTCACGTACATCATCATTATACGTGAAGACTTAATTCAACAATTCCTCTCCCCTGTTTTATTTGCACAAGTATTCATTACAGTCGCTTCATAATGTTACGGTTTAAACACTGATGGCGGACTATTTTGATGATGCTTTCAATACTTTTCTGGACCATGACAGTGTTATTTACTTGGCAGTCTATGGGACAGTCAACAAGTCTCCCGGTTTTCATCCAATCTTAAATCGTGTTCCGAAGACAAACAAAGCTTTTACAGGGTTGTAAATCTTGTAAAACGATTAATGACAAAATTTTAATTTTGGGGCGGAGTATCAGTTTTAAGCAGTAGGCCAAATAAATCTGTCTGAAATGTCCTTCTTGTTTAAATACACCTCTAAATGCTAAACCAGAACCTATTTGATTTACTTTCACCCCCAAGGTTTAAAATGTTATATGTATAAGCATGTGGTTCTCAACTGGTGAGCTGCAAATCGAAAATGTTGTGCACAAAGAGACAAAAAAATAATCTGAAGTGTAAATAATAAAACAATATTATCATGCATAGCCATAAAAGCAAAGTAAATAGGTGTGTCAACCTTTAAAGAGGAGAAAATGCTGCCAAAATCGACCAGATGTCAGTTTTTTTCTATTCAGCTTATGTCTTTTAAATAATTTTGAATATAGTATTGGTCAAGGTGTAATCCATGTCCTGCAGTAAAACATAACTTCTCTGCTGTTTTAGTATCAAATACTATTACAGTTTTTTATAATTGTATAATTTATATATATTTTTAGACATATTTGAAATGTATTTAACATGTATTTGTTTTACACGTTTTAGTACATTTGGTGTGTTTTTCATTTTTATTTTTAAATATGTAATGATACGTTTTATTGATTTTTATTTTTAATTGTAATTATTTTAATACTTTAAAAGAAAATAAAAAGGTTTGCCCTGCTAATGAAATCCCCCTTTTAAAAACATTTAATTGTTTCCGTCAACGTTTATCTTATGTCGAGAAACAGAAATGTTAAATGGTTAAGTTTTAGTGAGTCCTCCCCCTGTTCCTCTTGCTCACTTGTGTGCATTAGTAAAAGTGAAGAGTGAAAGTGAAAAGAAATGGCGGGAAGGCGGGCGTGGGGGGTGGGCTCATGGGGGCAGGGGCCGCACTGGGGTCCGAGGCGACAGAAAAGAAGAGCGACAGCGCGTAAAGAAAGGACGCGAGGTGGCCTCTTCTGCGATGACATCATCCCTCATTTGCATAAATCTCCGCCTGAATTGAAAGCTCATTGGTCACCGAAGCTGCTCTCGCTTTTCATCCTTTTCAATGCTCCCTCCCGCGACCGCATAGTGTGCGCGTGCGTGCGTGCGCGGACCGTCGAGCGCCGTTCCATTCTCTGCTGCCAGGAGACGCGCATCTCTTTTATCGCCGGTAGACAGTCAGTCAGCTCCAAACGACCTTTGTCAGAGCTACTGATTTTTATCTCAACATTTGTTGCCGGTTGTTCTCGACTCGCAGAGCTGTCCTCCGATTCCACTTGGAAAAAGAAAGAAAAAAAATAAAAAATCGTGGAAGACGCGAGTACGGACTGGGCGTTGCTGGAGGAAAAGCGCTAGACTCGGTAAGATTCGCTCTGTGCCGATCCTAGAGAAACCCGGCGATTTATTAAAAGCGTTTTTCATTCTCGAAACTAATTAAATAAATAAAAAAATGAATGTCAGTGTCAGTTTAAGAAATGCTTTTCACTCAGCAGCATGATTTACGACTGCATGCATTGATGTGTCCATGAATATGTATGAGTTCCTGTTCATATCGGTCATTATAATACCGGCGGAATACATGAGATCATCAGATGAAAATGCCCCTGAAGCGATCAGGTTTCACACCGGTTTGATTCATAGGTTTTCATCTCCCACACCGGTTTAGATATGTTTTTGGTTGATGTTTTTACTGTATGTTAAGCGGCACGGATTGTCTCCCTTTATTCCGTGTCGCCTTGTTCATCCTTTGAGTCCGTTTCAATGGTGGATGTCTGGGCGGTGACGGCAAGCCCACTCCTAACTGTGAGCGATAGAAAACCACGAACAGTTCAGAAAACACATATCGCGCTGGCAGATGAATTATAATGCAGTTTTTCTGCATGTGCTGGTGTGTTTTGTGTGTTTCGCAGCAGTGAAACTTTCCGCTCGTCTGTGCGCGCGAGTCTTTTGTTCTGCGCCCCTCTTCACGCGCCCGCTCCACATCCAGTATTCACCCGTACGGTCCATATAGTATTGACCCGGTCTATAATGTATAAAACCCGCCGTATACAATGTAGCCTATAACAGTCACTGAATTTGCTGGTAGGCTATATTGTACTGGATCATTGGCCAAAATCAAAAAAAAAAAAAAAAAAAAAATTGTCCCCTACTCAAGTGTGTATATATATATATATATATATATATATATATATATATATTAACTATTGAAATATATGAGTATCTGTTTTCCATTGGAAGTGTTATTAAGGCTGATGCTGGTGTATCAGACCTCATAATGATACTGCAGGAATTAATTAAAGGACCCAACCCACCAAAATACACGCCCGTCTGTGCTGTCCAAACCCTGTCCATTTATAAGAGACAGAGACCAGACAACAACCAGCAGCTCGATACCATTCAACGCTCTACTGTGAAGTATTGATATTTCTCCATATAAAAAGCAACAAGGGTGATTAATCGGACTGGATTTCTAGTAATGTACTTTTAGTTTTAGAGAGGATCCCGGGTGAACTCTTTCCAAAGGGCCTGTGGGGTCATTTGGATTCGTTTTATGTCTGTATTTTCATCTTCTGGTGGTTTAGGGACAATGGAAATCAACAGGGTGGTTTCTTGGCTCCGCTCGCTGCGCAACCGGAGTCAAAATGATACGTTTCGCAGCAGGTGCGGCTTGGTTTAGCTTGTCCCGCTGCTAAATCTTGGCTTTGTAAGTCAGATCATCCTTTTGTCTTGCTTAATAGTTCCCTTCTCTCTTCTTGGCAAACAAAAGGTTTAAGACGGATGCCTCAACCCCCTGCGGCCAGCATCTCACTGCTCCAGTGAGGCTCCATCAGATCTAGTTCTTCTGCTTTTGTCTGGTATATTTAGTATAAATATGGAACAAATTTTATACATACACACACATATATAATGTCTAAATGACAGATCATTTTAGTAATACAGACTATTTTAAGCTGATGACTCACTGCAAAGGTCACAGTGAATAATTCTCGCTAATTATCCCAGATCCAGTTTTATTTGACTGGCATTGTTCTGTCTTATTATGATTCCGATACAATGCTGTAGCGGTCTAACTCCAGCCTACAGGGATAATTAGGCTCTTGGTTGGAGGCATTGCCAGCCATTAGAAATGTGTCATGGCATGATGGGTAGTGACTCTATGAGGAATGGGGATTGGACTCATTAGAGAAGAAATTACAGCAGATGACATCAGAAAGGTCATATTCTTGTCTATGATTATCTGAAGAGACATAAGAGAATGTGACTATGCATTATTTGGCTTACCAACATTAGCTTGCTCACTGTATGATCTTAAAAGTAGCATCTTTTCTTTCTTTTTTTTAGATATATTGGCATTGTGAGCTCCATGAATAACGTTTATCATCCATGGAACCTTTTCATTGGACAAAAATTCTGTATAGTGAAAAAAGGTTCTTTGGATTTAAAAAAAATGTTCTTGACACTAAGAATTTCTTTTAAGAATTTTTCACTGAATGATCCAAAATGGTGTTTCTGTTGCTTTGCTTAAAGCCTTTGTTTGGACCCTTCATTTTTAAAAGTGCAGTCAGCGTTGTCGTCTTAGGATGCAGTTGCAGTGGTTTTCCTGTGTCATCTGTCCCGTTCTGATAATTCTCTCTTATTGAAGCACTCACTCCTCCAGTAAAGATAGCACCCTGGGGGCTGAGCAGTTGTTGCAGTGGACAGTTGGCGCTGTTAGTTTGGGATATCGTGTTGCAGCTGTGGTAATTGGAAGGGTTTGTTGCATTCTGAGTTCTTTTTTTCGGGGAGTGTTTTGCGGTTACACTTCAGCTTTCTGTAAACACGTCTTCTGTGCAGTTGTAGCACTCTTGCTGTGTTAATCTCCGTCTGGAGCAACATTATATCAGAGCAGACATGCAGTCCTGTCTTGGTGCATTTTGGTTCAGTATCCTTTGTTCCAGTCTTGGCAGATGTCACTCAGTGAATGGTGTCTTTGAGATTTCATGGGGTACTGCAGTTCACTGATGGATGTACTGACCTGCTGTTTTTTAAAAAGGTTACAGTACACATTCTGTAAGAATCCGTTCAGTGTCTGAATGCCATATTAAAATAATCTGTCCTGAAAACTAGGTGTCTTACTGCTGCAGGCCTCCATGCAGTGAAAAATTGCAACCTACTTTACAAAGGCATGAGACAAATTTTTTTCTCAGCATCAACCTCAAGGTGTTCATAAAATCAGCATCTTAAAGGAACACTCCACTATTTTTGAAAATAGGCTCATTTTCCAACTCCCATAGAGTTAAACTGCTGGGTTTTACCGTTTTCTAATCAATTCAGCCGATCTCCGGGTCTGGCGGTAACAGTTTAGCTGTAGCTTAGCATAGATCATTGAATCTGATTAGACTGTTAGCATCTCACTCAAAAATGACCAAAGAGTTTAGATGTTTTTCCAATTTAAAACTTGACTCTTCTGTAGTTACATCGTGTACTAAGACCGACAGAAAATTGGGCATGCACCCATGGTACGACAGCAAAGTTCCTTGATTATTACGCCGGAATAAGAATATAGGTCCTAGCTATATCAACCTAGAAAATTGCAACTTTTCGGTTGGTTTTTGTACACTATGTAATTACAGAAGAGTCTAGTTTTAAAAATGGAAACATATCAAAACTCTTTGGTCATTTTTGAGTAAAATGGTCTAATCAGATAGGTCAAATCAATGATCTATGCAAAGCTAAGCTAAGATTGCTACCACAAGACCCAGAGATCGGCTGAATGGATTCAAAAATGGTTAAACTGAGCCTATGGAAAATGAGCCTATTTTCAAAAATAGTGGAGTGTTTTAAGCTTTGCTCAGATTTGCTCATTCATTCATTTGCTATGAATTCTTATATTTCAAGATCAGTTCATCAAAACAGAAGTCTATATTGCTGTTAATAATTTATCTTAAAAAATTGTTGGAGAGAAATTTGGGATATTTAAAGACTTTGAAAAAGAACATCTGCGTAATATTAATTTAATCTAGGACATAATTATTTTGTATATTCTTCATCTAAAGCAGCTGAACAGCAGAACAGAACATAAACTCTATTATGTGCAACCAGGGGTTGAATACTTTTGCTCAGAGTCACAGCAGTGGAAGGACAATCACTTATGCAGGAGTTTGAACCTACAACCTTTGGATTGCTAAATCCCCAACCATAACCATTTAATACCAATATTTGGTTGTATATAAGATGGCTTCATGTAGATTCGCTCTTTGCCAACGGACACATTATGAAGTTTTCTGTTGAGTCAGAACAGAGGCTCAGAGTCCATCTGGAAGGTGCTGGTCAGCTGTGAGCAGAAGGATAATCCTCTTATAGGTACAGTCATTTCCTGTGGAGTTTGTGTGTGTGTGTGTCACTTCCTCCTGTTTGCTGAAGGGTATGTTTATTGTCTGCTGCAGATGATGTTTGTGGCCATGCTGTCACAGGCAAACACACACTATCAGATGTCATTGATCAAACCCCACCATCTGGTTTTTATCAGTGGTTATGTAATTTGTCTCTTTAGCTTTTTTGTGCTCCCAGTAGATAATAGAATCAAGCAGCTCCTCGAATTACAAATTAGTTAAATTCCCTTTTACCCCCAAAACCTCCCAATTTTAGTGTGTCCACATGTTCTGCTAATGCACTGCTCTACTCTCCCATCTGTGCTGCGAGCCCTGCACTTTCTCTTGATGATCAATATTTGTCTTTCTCATCTGGTTTCACCATTTCTCCACTTATTCTCTTGGCCAGGTGGCATGGCATGCTGGCTGGGGCCCGTATCTGGCCCGTGTCCTGTGTGCATCCCATTCTGTGGGTGTCCATCGGAGGATCGCCCAGGATTAGCATCATGCTTTGTCCAGAGTTAACAAGCTCTGTCATGTGTTAATCTCCCTGTCCCCAGAGGACCGTGTTGGTCTGCAGCTGGTTGTGATGTGTTCTGCTGCTGTTCATTGACTGAACAGAGGTACTGGTACCAGTTTGTGCAATCCTGCTCTGACACTGCTTTATTACATTTAAGCATATTATGGTGTTGTTTTCGGGGCCGTTTACACCAGATGTGCTGTTGTGTTCAGAAACCACTAGACTGGTTGTGCCTGACCCTGTTCCTGGAGATCTACATTCTTGCAGTTTAGATTTAGCCCTGATCAAACAGACCTGAACCAGCTTATTCATATCTTCAGAAGAACTTCATCATTACAGGCTGTTGTGTTGGAGTGTGGCTAGAACTGAACTCTGGAAATCAGTGTGTCTACATCTCCAGTAACAGGATTGGGCATCCCTGCACTAGATGAACTGCAGCAAGATTACATTTATTCATTTAGCTGACGCTTTTATCCAAAGCGACTTACAATTGCTACATATGTCAGAGGTCGCACGCCTCTGGAGCAACTTTTTTTTTAAATTAAAGAGATTACTTTTTTTTATTCAATTTTTTTGAGATTAAACAGAATGTGTGACATTAAAGGGATACTTCATCTCAAAATGAAATTTTTGACATTACTCACCCCCAAGTGGTTCTCTCCAGATCACCGTAGCGCCATTTTGGAGAATATGACTTAACGGAGGCTGCTTACACTCTTCTGTGTAACTATTCTGACTATGCTTTTCATACCTTTCTGGACCTTGACAGTGTAATTTCCTTGGTAGTCTATGGGACAGTCACAAGTCTCATGATTTTCATCCAAAATATCTTAAATTGTGTTCTGAAGACAAACTAAGCTTTTACGTGCTTGGAATGACATAGGGGTAAGTGATTAATGACAAAATTTTCATTTTGGGGTGGAGTGTTCCTTTAATTCAGATTTTGTGGTGATCATTTCCAGAATTTCATGGAAAATTTGCATTTTTGAAACAAAACACATTGCCATATTATGCATGATACTAGATATAAAATAGCTATGCATTACACAAAAAAATCCTGCAGAATGATTGCTAATTTGTTTGCAAATTTGCTTGTACCTTTTATTTGGTCATTCATGCATGTTTCTTTATCACATTTACATGTCAATGATTTGTAGTACTGTACTTATTTTTTTTTTTTTTTTTTTTTTTTTTAGATAGCAAATTATGCACAATGCAAAAATAGTTTTTGGGGAAGTCAAATGTTTTGTGTACAAACCCAAAATTTCTTGGGGGAGATCAAAATATTTGCAAGCAAATGTAAAATTTTATTGGGGGAGGGCAAACTTTTTGCAAAAGAGCACAATTTTTCTTGAGGGAAAGCAAAAGTATTTCAAAAGAGCTCAAAGTTTTTTTTGTGGAATGCAAAATTTTGTAAGCGAATGCAAATTTTTCTTGGGGGAAGGCAAACGTTTTGCATGAAAGCTCAATATATTTTTCCCTCACCATAAGACGGAACACGAGTCTGTATCCAGTGCAAATGGCCTCTAAGCATTCTTGTGTAGGTCACTAATCTGTTGCATCTCAGACAGTTGTCGAGTGTCTCACGCCCTGGAGTAGCATATGTTCTAGAAAACTTATGTAAATCTTCCCTACAGTACAAGGATTACCTCTTCATCACCTAGATTCTGTCCAGGTATCCGCCACTCAGGCTGTTGGCGACTCAGGCAGAAAGAACTAGCTAGCTAGTTTAGTCTCAGTTTACCACTGCATGGATTTGTCTCCAACATTGACCAGAGGGTAATGGTCTTAGAGCGGTTTCTTACAGTCTGATGTCACTACCTCTACTGATTGTTCAGTAGAATGGGTCGATCTGTTTGACCTTTGGCCAAGGGTGTTTTGGGAATGCGCTGGCCACGATTGCAATCTCGACAGTGGGGGCACTAAAATGGCTTTTGTCAGCTTGGACAGCAGCGGTTCTGTCATGTGTGTCTATCCTCTTTTCACTCCTCCGCGAGGGCTGCCACCCCAACAATCCCTTCTTTGGTGACTTGTTTCATTGCAATGCGCCTCAGGCCGGTTGACTTCATCTTGCTGTGTGTGTTCTGTATAAAGGGCTGCTCAGAGAGTCATGTGATCGGCAGATAGAGAGGGACCAGTATCTCCACACAGATGCGTCCGCTCTTGAGTGCTATTATGTAATTTAGTTTGTGTTATGGACACCAGCGGCCAATGGGCTATTCATGGACTCATGAAAGCGGTTCTGTGACGCAGACCCCAGTCACACCTCCAGTCAGTCTTTTGCTTGTGCTGCTGTTGAGAAGGCTAGCATTATATGATGAATAGAGGGTTTGAAGTTTTTGGTGACTAATTTTAGTACCGTAGACTGTATTGTTACTCATACTGATATTGCTACAAATACAAGTTGGTACAGTTTTTACAGCAAGTCTGTACAGGCAAAAGCATTTAAGAATTCTTAAATTTAGCCTAGGCTAAATTAAATAATACATTTAACAAATGGAGAAAGAATGTTAGTAAAGATTCAAATGAGCCTTTTCTATAAAAGACTCGCTAGCATTTGAAGAAGGAAACAAAAGACTCTTAAATATCTGACAGTGAGCAAAGCTATCAATTTAAATTGCATTTATCATGGAAATTAATTTGATATTCACCACTAATGTGCCCTGCAAATCAATTTATAAATGTATTCGGTTCATCACTGATGCGGTTTATAATGGATTTTTTTTTAGTTTATGTTCCTGACTTGTGGTTTATTCTTGTTTAATTCTGAGGGTTGAGAATCAGGTGCCTCAAACTTGCTGACCTTTCCCCTGCAGAGCAGCACAGCAGTGTGTTTCTTCCTCAACCAGAAAACTGTGAGTCCCGGTGGCCCTCTCTTTGTGGTGGTGGTGGTGGTGGCTGAATAGATCCAGTGTTCACTTGTTTCAGAGTGAGAGACGGGTGGAGGGAAACCTCTGCAGCCTCCGGAGGGTACAAGCAAAAGGGGGGTGTGAAAGGGTGCATAAAGATTTTTCATTGCAGTGCGCCTCAGGCTTTTGTTTGCTCAATGTATTTAGGCCTGAGTTTAAAGTGTAAGTTTTTGAATTGCATATCAAATTTCATTTAGATTACAGATTAATGTGTAATCCATCATTAATGTAATGCATATCAGACATGCATTAATAAGCAAGAAATATTTTTGAGTGTGCATCATCTCTGCAGAGGCTCAATGGAGTATTGGCCAGACAGTCTTAATATGTGAAATCTTAAACTGTGATAAATTACGGCTAATTAGTCCGTCCTCTGACCAAATGCCAAATCAGAGGCCAACAACAACATCCCCAATGCATGCAAAGTGCCCAGGAGAAGTCATGCGATTTATGAAGCATCTCTGTGGTGTGCAAATTTGCGCTTCCTCCCAGCACAATCTCTCCATTGATTCCAATTTAGAGGGGAAAAAGATTTCCTATAGTGAGCCATTGAGATTGTGCAGTTTGCTTTCTTGTTCTCCAGTTATTAGACATGTTGGTTTGGCCCTAACTGGCTAAAGCTAAGATGGCATTAGCCTTTTAACACCTGCTGTGCCGCAGTGGTTAGCTGATTGTGAGAAGCAAGCTTTGCACATGGGGGGACATTTAAGGCACATTTAAGGCACAATGCAGCACTTATATATGAATTTATTCATGCATGCACGCACAAGGCTGTGTTGTGCTTGTTCCTCAGAGAAAGAGGCCATAGTGCATTTTGACGCTATAATGACCCCATTAGCATAGGGGTGATCAGCGGTTTTGCATTGGGACAATGTAAAGACTCTGATGAACCGTTGCTGGAGACCTGCCAAAAAATTGCTTCTAGAAGGTATGTGATGCGTCTGCAGTGTTTGTTTCAATTATATGTGGGTCTTTGGAGGATGAGCGCTTCGCAGAGTCATCCCTTCAGGAACATTAGGCACCTGCACCAGGATTGGTTACAATAATTGGATGAGGCGTCTAGCATTAGGCATGTGCAGGTTCGTCCCTGAGAGTGACGGAGTGCCAGTAAGAGGGTTTGTGGGTAAGAAGGTACGATGGGTCTTATGTTTGTAAGGTCACAAAGCCTCTACACCTATCATTTCTGGTTTTCTCTAGCTTGTGCTTTCTAAGTATATATATATATATATATATTTATTTGAACATATAAACCCTTTTGATTTGGCTATTAGGTTTCCTAAACCACTAGCTCTCAAATCAAGATTTAAGGGCTCACTGTTGACAAACATTACATTCAAAAGAGACATTTTTAGTAATTCTGCTATAATTATATGACAAAATATTTATGACAAAACTGGTGGTTTTCAAACACAAATTGGGAATACTGACATATTATATTAAATTATCGCAATTAGCCACGGTTCATTGTGTTAGGTTGCAGAACTGTATGTTTTTCAATGAAAACAAGAGTTAATAAAGGGGATGCTAAAAAGAAATATGATTTAAGTTAACATAAAATAAGGTTATTTTATATAATAAAAACTAAAGCTAGGGCTCTAGAAATATCTTGTTCAAATATCTTCAGATACATGTAAATGCATTTCCCCCTGTCCACTTCCCTCAAACTTTGAATATTTAATTTGCATATGCTTTTTTCCATATATGCCTGTCTTCATCAGCCACTGTGTAGAACAGAGGTCATCAGAAGTCAGCAGACCCCCCCCCCCCCAGAATTAGATGGACACCACAGGCCTCTGACCTCCCCCCAGGGTCACTGTTGTTTATATGCAGGAGGAAGCAGTCTATATCCCTCAGCAGGATCAAGGTCGTAAGGCCGTGTGATGGTGTGTGTTTTCCTCTCAGAACAAGGCTGTTTTACCCCTCTAATCTTGACCACCTGACATTCTCACAGGCCGATTCTCATCTATCATTCTAAACAGGATCAAGAGAAAAAAGCCAAGAGCGGTGGAACAGATGCAACAATGCCTGTATTTACAACCAATATTAAAATAGAGAGAGATGTGACCTAGAGGAGTTGTTGTTCAGAAGAGAAAACAGCCCTTGAGGTCTATGAAGTGGAAGTGATGTTGCATGTGGTTGTGCTTGTCTAAAAGACTCAAATCTTTGATATTCCTCATTGCTTACTTGTGTGTTATTTAATCTGGCTGTATAGTTCTGTTTGTGATGCATAATTTAAAACTAAGCAGGTATAGTGTACCATAACTTTTTAAATCTGACTTGTCCGTGTTAGATATTGGCACACTTTCTCCCTTAGTTTGGTTTGTTTAGGCACATATAAACACAGCAATTGCACTTGAATCCACACCAAAATAAACAGTCCGAGATCACCCGAATGAGGTATCTGAGCCTGATTAAAAATAAACTCTTGTTTAATTGTGGTGAGAAAGAAATGCAACCCAACAGACCAACGAATCAAGCTGTATCGTGAATTCATAATGGGAATGCGTGACATAAAAAAGCAAGCATTTTCTGATTCTGAGCACATTAGTTATCATGGTTAAAAAAACTGAACTGAACCAAGAAGAAACAGTAAAAATTTTCTGTTTCAGTGTGGAGCAAATGCTCTGCAGGTCTGAAAACACTCCAAGTGTCCAGAGTTCCCCCATTTGACACAAATACTATTGTTTATTTGCCATGGGAACAGTTGTTTGCAAGTAAATGTGGTCATTGTTAATCTTCTCAAGTGCACAAGTAAATAGCTAGATCTCTGTCCAAGGCAATATATCTTCTCATATCTTTTTTGTCCATATCTGGCAGCATATATGGAATGGGTTCTTTTCTCCCGGGTTTGCTCTCTTTTTCCATCACTCTCTCTGTCCCTTCCCCCCAGTCTGTCTAATTTGGGATGCTCAGCTGCCTGGACCATCTGTGTGAGGACTAAATGAGGAGATTTTGTAATGGGCAGAATGAGTCCGAGGGGCGGAAGAATGAATGTCGACCTCAGAAAGAATCAGGGAGATTTTGCAGCTCTGGAATATAATGTGGATGAGGTGTCCAGTGACACTGACGTTCGCTTTATGTGTGTGCGTTTTCAATGTTTGTCGACTGACTCTTATTTTTCCCATGCTCCCTTGAGCCAAGTCATTTCCTCTCGTTGGCCTCTTCCACTTTATGAACTTTGCTATGGAGCTGCTGCTCTTAAATCATGCAAACAACATCTGCTTTAGTAAAGCATTGTGGGTAATGCATCTGGCATTGCTGCTTTGCAATTAGAAATTCCCCCAAAGGGTTTTGAAAACCAAGAGATTTTTACACATGAAATAGCACCCAAATAATCTTGGAATAGATGTCTTTCCAAATGAAAAACTGTATTCATGACAACTCTAATCTTACACCAAATAATCATCACTCCTAATAGCTGGAAACTACTTCTTGTGTAGTTTTAATTCAGTTTGGTTATATTTTAAGCAAATCCACAAGCTCTGAGCTCTGAATCAGCGGTTGTTTTCCCACAGCACACTCTTTACTTTATTCCTAATGTCTTTTTAGCCAGCTTCTCTAAGACCTGATTCTTTATCTGATTCTGTTCTCCTAGGACTGTCTGCCAGTGAGAAGGGATACAGACTTCTCTCTTGTTCAGACTTGTTGTTTGTTTATTCTCTGAAGTCTCAGAACAGACTACAACTCTTGTTGCTCTTGTTTTCAGGTCAGCCATAATCAACTCCAACTAGTAGACTGAGTCCTGGGTTCCTGATTCCTCTTCTGCTGAGACGGACCTCCAGGACTAGGACAAGATGAAACCGGATGGTGTTGACACGGCAGCAATGGAGCCAATGGAAGCATTGAATGCAGGTCCTGCGGTCGAGGTGATGCCGGTGGGCGAAGCTCAGGACCAGGCTTTGCCTGCGTCGCAAACAGAAGGTGAACCGCAGCAAAAAGAGGCAACCAACAAGCCCGAAAAGGACAAGCCTGTGGATCCCAAAGCTAAGACGAAGGTTACTGCCAAAACAAAGACAACCACCATTGGAACCAAGGCATCTACAACCACCTCTCGTCCCACCACTGGCCAAAGCCGCCTGACAAATGGGGCACAGAAGTCGCAAGCTAATGGCGTCACAAAAAAGACCACCACAGCAGGCCTGGAGAAGAAAGCCTCAACCACTGCTGCCACTAAAAAAACAGTTAGCTCTACTTCTGCACCACCAACCAAGGTGGCTGAGAAAAAGCCGGTGGGGATGGCGAGACCTGCCAGTGCTCCAGCCAATGGCGTGAAAACAACAGGGGCCGCACAGCCCATAAAGAAAGCCACTGCTGCACCAGTCAATGGTCTGAAGTCTAAACCAAAAGCTACAGGTAATTCAAAAGCATCATCTGAGCTTGTTAATTACAGCAGTGATTCCCACCCCCAACACTGCACATTTTGCATGTCTTCAGAAGAGTGGTTGGGAACTACTGCATTACAGCATTAATTCAATGTAGGACAGGGGTCTTCAACTCCTTTAGACTTCCATGAGAGAAATTCTGATGTAGCATATTATCAGAAATTCAAATGAACTGTGTGTAATCATCTTCTTGTTTAAATTTTATTAAACACTTTTCACACCATCCTTCACTACAGCTCCAGCTCCAAGACCTGCCACTGCGTCCACCACTAAGACCAGCACCACTGGCTCTCCCAAACCTGATAAGCCACCTGTCGCCAAGACTGCCAGGTAAGCATCTCATTGGTTGGGAATGTCAAAAATTGAGCTCTCAGACAGGGTAAGGTCATTAGAATTCGGCAATGTAGGCCATTTGAGTAGCTCATTATCATTATCATTTGCAGTGTTCTTCAGGCATTGCTTATTCCCCCTTACGTTGCAGTCCACATCTCTCTGAGACAATCACGACTCCTTATTACAAGTACTTAAAGCATTAGGCTTCAATTTTATGTCCAAAAGGGAATGAGTTTAGTTTGCTGGGAAATGAACTGGCACAGTCCTAAAATTCCTGATGATAAAAAACTCTCTTCGCAGTGGGAGAGAGTTTTGATTCTCCCCACATATCCAGGACAGATACTGAGAGATGTTAGGATGGTTATCGTGCAGGGAGACAATATGAGTCATGCTAGGAATCAGAACAGAGAGCTCACAGGAGCCGATTTGAGATGTCTGTAGTCAACCATGAACAGTGAAGTTTTTTGTTACTTGTTTATAGAGGCGATGAGGGACATCCTGAGGCCTGTAAATGAGCTCAGACTCATGACGTTATGTGAGGGTGGGGGAGAAATATTTGTACGAGTTTGTGAACATGTTTCCCACAACCATATATTTTTGCGGATCTCTTTCAGTTTTGACAGACATTGATTACCACATTGATTTGTAATTTAGCTACTTTTAAAAATGCAGTATGTTTCTTCTAAAATGGACAAAAGTTAGTCTGCCAGTGTTCTTTCTAGCAGAGTTTTAGGTCCTTGTTCCAAGAAGCTCCGTAATTAAGTGCTGCTTAGTAACAATAAAAAAAGTATTCAAGAATAACCTGGCAATGACAACAAAAGACAAATAGAACAACAACAAAAAAGAAAAGAAAAAGAATGGATCCAAGTTGTTATTTAGTCCATGTTAGTAAAGTCCAAACAGAGGTCTGCCACGACATGTAGCATCTCTCCTCCCACGTCATACAGCTGAACAGGAAGTTTATTTCATGATTAATACAGTGTTAAGAACAGGAAAACTGCTGTCCTTTACACAGACAAGGTCACACAATGCTTGAAAAAGAAACACATTTGACACTATTAGCATTGCAATATATTCAAGCACTGGATTTAGAAAGATCATCTGGGGAATCCACCCTGAGGCTTTTTTCTGCTTCTGCCTCATTATGATTTAAAACTCAAACACTAAACAGTAGTGAAAAGGCCACTTGCCATCCAAGTTTGTGTTTTTGACCCAGTAGGCATCTCCGATCTGACAAATATTTAACGCTTCTTCAGTCAAAATGTGCACAGCTGAGCAGCATAGCAAAACTGTTATCTTAATATTAATATCAATGGATTAATTGATATTGAATTAATTCAACATTTGCTTCACAGTCCAGTAATTTGTGACTCAGTTTTGGGTGCGTCACATTTTTTCTTCACATTTGTGTGCGTCTAAAGAGTGTTTGTGTAATGTGCATTTATACGCACTCAACCATGTGTGCGTCCTGCCTTCAGCAGTAGACATTACACTGCAGGGAATTCTGCATCTATCTAACCTACTGGATTTTAAATAAATAAAACATGCCTTTGGCATTGATGGTGCATGTTTGCATAAAATAAAAGCAGTGCAAGAGTCCTGCGTTGGGTGCTAGCATGAGAGAACTGGCCAAAAATAAATTCTTAGTGCAACCTTAATGATTGAGCTTATTCCTGTTGATAATGACATCATACTGATGTAAGAACTATGGGCTGGTCGGGGCGCGTCCAGCATCCAACGTCATTACTCATAAATGAATTGCTTTCTGTATCTTAATGCCCTGCTTTCTCTCCTTCATTAAGTCATGGTAGAGTTCAGTCCTCCAGAGAGATGTTTTATTGCAGCCACTGCATCTAATCTCCAAATGGAGCGTGCATTTTTCCCCACAGCCAACTTGATTGATGGTTTATAACACTTTAGTGATTCTGATTTTGCTGCAGTGCTTCATGTGTTTCTGCATTTCTATAGGCTGTGCATGTTCGCTAGTGTCCCACTCCTCAAGTTTGATATGGCTGTAGTTTGGACATGCTCATTTGTCTTCCCTATCCACTCTGACTGTGGCCTGTTGCTGATTTATATTTTATTTTTATTTATTTATTTCAGAATAGTTTATTTTCTTGGATTTTGAAAGTCTTAAAGAATATATAGATCCCAATAATGAACATGTCTCTATACTGTGATCATTCACTTTAATTCATATATTTCCGAATCCATATGAATTGGTTTCACATTTATTCCACCAGTAAGATGACACAGTTTCTATTTAAATGTTTGTAATAAAGGAATCGTCTCTAGGTATCCTTTCCGCAGGGCACAGTATAAAAAAAGGGTGCAGGCCCATGCATTGTTAAATTAGGCAAGAGTTGTAAACAGTTGAAAACTTGCATATTTGATCTGAAACAGATTTGCCACTGCAAGCCAAGAAATCACTACACATTTATGCTGTTGGGGTAAAGTACATAAATCAAAATCTAGTTCAGATGAATGGCTATTGGCCCATATTAAGCTAACACAGCCAACAGGTAGACGCACTGCTGAATTATAGCAGTGCATTAGGATTCATCCTGAAGGGACATGAACCTCGTTATTGAGGTTAAAGATTCACTTCAGGCCAGAGTGCCTTATTAAAATCTCGTCAGCCATAGTCTGCCCATCGCTGGCTCAGGAGGAGGTTGTCTTCCTCATTGCTGCTGTGGCTTCAGGGGAAGTTTTGCCACTCACAAATGTAACGGCAAGTTAAACAGTGTTTATTAGCCAATCAGGCCGCAGGCTTCGACCTTGCTCACAAAACATCAAAGAGTTATCTATAAAATTGTTGAATGGTGTGCTGTTTGCTTGAAGCATTTAAAGCAAATGCACGTCTAAATGTGCTTGGATTGTTTCTAATCATCAGTGTATTTTGAGGTTTTAATGTGCATTATATTTGCTCTCAACCCCTCACACAGATCCAGGACAAAAATGATTAGCTTGTGATGTAATGGCTTGATGATATGTTTGTTTTTCTCAATTAGTGGAATTGTTAAGTAAAAAATGAATGAATTAGACCATATCAATTTATTTATTCTGCAAAAGTTATTTGATAAAGGCTGCTACATTTTTGCAAGGACAATAGTGTACCACCAGTGTTCTATTAATTTACCATAAAGGACCAAAATAATACAGTCCACAAGTCATATTGTTTCTTTATTGTGTCCTTTTTGAAGCTTGATGGCACCTGGTCATTCTATGCCATCATTAAAAGAGGTTTTTGTATCTCTTTCTCTCTTACACTCACTTTCACTCGCTCTCTGTCTCTGGTGTTCAACGAGAACAATTTTTCTGCTAATCTTGAGTGCCCACTTCCTATACGGAGTCGTCCTGTCACTGTAGATTATTCATATTGGCTTTATGTTTAAGATTAATATGAAGACTTTTATAGAACCTCACATTCGCTCTCTCTGTATTGTACTCATTCATTATACACACACACACACACACACACACACCAATATAATTAAAAGTTCCAATCAACTAAAGATGTTGCAAATCTGCTTGGAAGAGGACAGGTGTCTATATTGTCATGATGTGCACTGGAGTTTTTTCTGCTAAAAAATTATGTTCTTTACTTCATATGAGCCCTTTAGAAAAAGAAGAACTGCAAAGTCTTCGCTTTTTCATGAACTGTACACAGGTCTAATTACCAGGTTAGCTCAAAGACTAAAGTCCTAATCCAGGTTTTGTGCTTAAGTAAGTGTTTTGTCAAATGAAACTAGGTTGAGTATCTACAACACACTACTGCATTAATTCATGTGTGGTTTTCTCTGTCAGGTTTATCTGTTTATAGACTTGGCCTCTTTGTTCACAGAACCCCTCTCTCTCTCTCTCTCTCTCTCATGTGGTTGCTTGCTCTCTCACCTGATACTCTATATGTAGGACACCAATAGTTTTTTAGAATCTCATCCCGCCCATCCTGCATGGACATTGCCTAGACGAAATGTGGAACTTGGGCATGTGTTTTAGCAAGATCCATGCTAAGTGGGATTTGCATGGTTATTTTTACTCAACACAATGATATATTTACAGACTCGGTGTCTTCTTTACTGATACACGCACTACCTCGTGCTCTCCAGCTTTTTATTTAGAACAGGAGAGACATATGCAGTGGAGCGTAGACAGGAAATCAGAAACTGCTGCCAGGCCCACAGGATCTAGGTTAGCTTATTCAGACTTGACATGGACATGTACTGAGTCACTACTGTGTGCTAAGCTAAAGCAGACAAAAAATAAACCCCGTCAGGGCAGATCATGTGTATTACCACTGAGTCAGGCACCCCAGGATAGAACAGAGACAATAAGGGTAGATAACTGTGCAGAGAGGATTTCTTGAAAAGAATGTTTTTGCTAGTATTAACATAACCCCATGTTGTGTTCCTTTAGCTACCTGTCTGAGCCTCAGGCCTTCTGTGCTGACTAATCAAAGCTTTGACTCATGAGTCACTGGTTTAAATGGGATATACGATACATCACCAATGACTGAAAACAGAAGTGGAGTTTTAACTAATATTATAACCTTTCTGGGTGTTCTTTTCTTCCGGCATTCTCCTGCTTTATAAATGCAGGAGGTCCTTGTCCTAGCTGGACTTAAAAGCTCAACTGAAGTCTACTAACACAGAGTTTTGCAAGCTAGGAGCAGCCAGACCTAAAAATGCACTAATGAACTACCTCTGTAATGATTAATCTATTTCTTGTCCCATCTGCTATGTGTAGGTCGGCTGGCTCTGCTCCTGCTGCCCGTTCTTCCCCTGCTGCCCCTAAGCCTGGGACACCGACAACTGCCAGCAAGACATCTACAGCCGCATCCCGGCCCACTACTGCAACACCCAAGACACCATCTACTACCGCTAAACCTTCTCCTGCTAAAACCACAGCACCCTCTGCTGGACGCACTCCCACTCCTAAGACCACAACACCTGTCAAGAAAGGTGGACACCTCATAAAATTCAATAAATGCATGCATGTAGTTCACTTGTAACCATCATAACAGTGATATTGTTTTGTAATATGAAAATACTGATGTAAATGTTTAAATCTTCCATTATAGTGCTGTATTTTCATAAAATACATTAACTTTGCAGTATTATTTAGTTGTTTAATAAAGTTTAGATTCATTCCTATTTGAAGCTGTAATACTGAGTTGAAATGATATGTTCTCTTTTCTTTAGATGTCAGTAAGCAGCCATCTAATCCAGCGGCCAAGAAGACCACTTCTTCTCCACTTGCCAGGCCAGCACCAACCAAGACCACCAAGTCTGACACCCCTAAGTCAGCCTCCACTGTCAAGGCAGAATCAGTCCCAAAAAAAACCACCACCCCTAGCAAGGTGGCAGACGTTAAGACTAGTAAACCCAAGGAGAGCAAAGCAACACCTTCCAAGGAGGTTAGCGCAAGCCCCAAGACCACAGGCAGCAAGCTCAGCACTAAGACAGGCAGCCCAAAGAAGTCAGTTGGCAGTAGCACACCAATGGCATTGAAGGGTGGACCAAAAGCTTCCCAGCCTGTGGATGCAACAGCCACAGAGGGTGAGAAAAAGGATGTGGTACCGGCTGTGGTTGCAGCCACTACTGTAGCTGCTGCTGTTGTTTCTGTGGTGACCTCTGAGGCAGCACCTGAAGACTCAGCTACAACTTTTGTTCCTGCTGCGACTGAAGAGGCACCTGAGGAATCATTAACCCAGGTCAATCCTGCTGCCTCTGAAGTGAAATTTGAAGCCCCATTTACAACTCTTATTCATGCTTCCTCTGAGGACCCTAAAGAGGATTATAACAAAATGGCCAAACCTGTCGCTGCCCCTACCACTACTGAAGAACCTGAAGACAAAGTTACACCTGTCATTTCTGATGTCACTGAGGAAACACCAGAAGATTCTGTTACACCTGTCAGACCTGAAGAAATACCTGAAGACACAACTATGTCTGCCATTCTACAAGAGGAAACTGTTTCCCATGTAATTTCTTCTGAAGAAACAACTGAAGAAGTAACTACACCTGTCATTCCTCCTACCTCTTATGAGCCACGAGAAGAAATGGTTTCACCTGCCATTCCTTCTGAAGAAACACCTGAAGACGTAACTATACCTGTCATCCCTCCTACCTCTTATGAGGCACGAGAAGAAACTGTTTCACCCGTCATTCCTTCTGAAGAAACACCTGAAGATGGAACTACACCTGTCATCCCTCCTACCTCTTATGAGGCACGAGAAGAAACTGTTTCACCCGTCATTCCTTCTGAAGAAACACCTGAAGATGGAACTACACCTGTCATCCCTCCTACCTCTTATGAGGCACGAGAAGAAACTGTTTCACCCGTCATTCCTTCTGAAGACACACCTGAAGATGTAACTACACCCGTTATCCCTCCTACCTGTTATGAGGCACGAGAAGAAACTGTTTCACCCGTCATTCCTTATGAAGAAGTAACTACACCTGCCATCCCTCCTACCTCTTATGAGGCACGAGAAGAGACTCTGTCACCTGGCATTCCTTCTGAAGAAATACCTGAAGACTTAACTACATCTGTCATTCCTCCTACCTCTTATGAGGCACGAGAAGAAACTGTTTCACCTGTAATTTCTGTTGCTTTTGAAGAAACACCTGAAGATGTAACTGCAGCTGTCATTCCCCCTACCTCTTACGAGGCAGCTGAAGAATCATTTTCACCTGTCATTTCTCCTGCCACTGAAGAAATACCTGAAGAAACAACTGCATCATATATTCCCCCAACCTCTAACGAGGCACCTGTAGAAAACACTTCACCAGTAATTTCTCCAGCCTTTGAAGAGGAACCTGAAGACACTGTTACACCTGTTGTTTCTCCTACTTCTGATGAGGTGAAACTTGTCTATCCCCAGGACGTCCCCCAGAGGATGGACACTTATAGAGATGACAATGCCATGTCTCAGCTGGAGGCTGATGTAGACTATGTCAGTCTGGAGGAGCCAGTGCCTGCTGTTTCTCCCCTGGGAACGACAGTATTGTCCCCACCATCCTCTCCCACCAGACCACCATCCATGCCAGTCGAGCACCCAAGATCAACCCTTCCTGAGCATGCAGGGTCCAATTGAACCATGGGCAGAGACCTCTTCACTGTGCCCCAGTTCTGTGACCATAGAGAATGAGGAGCAGGATGAAGCAAGACAGCAAGATGAAGAAAGTGAGCAGGATAATGAAAACAATCAGGATGACATACAGATGCCCTCTGCAGCTGAGAATTTGATCAAAGACTTTGATCTGATGGGCTCCACTGGTGGGGATCACATCAAAAATGCAGCTCCTGTCTCTCCCTTACAAGTACGAGAAGAGGCGGTGGAGAAAGCTGAAGAAGAGATTAATGAAGACGATGAGGAGGAGGAGGAAGAGGAAGAGGAGGAGGAAGAAGAGGAGGTAAAAGACATTGGCATAAAGCAATCAGGTCACCAAACAGAGAAAGAAATTGACCTCAAAAAGGGGGTGGCAGATTTTGCCAGTTCTGATTGGGGTATGTTGCACTCAGATGAAGAGTACAGCAGTAACAAACATGACTCAGAAGTGACATCTCCTTTTAATGCTGAAGACAGCTGCATTGCGAAAGAGACAGGTGACTTTATCATGACTGAGGCAGACAGGGATCAGCCATTCACAGGACCTCCTGGAATACAGTCATTTGGTAGTGAAGATGAGGAAGATGATGAAGAAGACGAGCATCTGAAGGAAGACATGGATCTAGAATTAGAGCATGATGATGAACATCACAAAAAACAGAAAGACATAAATGTAGAACATGAAGATGTAGATATGGTCCACAGGGGCATGGATGAGAGTGCACTTGGGGTTAGTAGAAATGACAAAGTTGAAGATGAAGATGACAATGATTACAGAGAGGAGAGTCATCTAGACCTCAACAGCATGGGTCACACTGTTCAAGCAACATCTATGCCTTTGACAGCAGCATGGAGTAATTCCAATCCATTCTCTGATTCCTGGGCTCAGCCTTCTTCCGTCCAGTCTGAATCAAACCTGTCAGCTTCAAGAGTTCAAGATCTAGACACACTCACCAAATTCCCAGGCGATCCAGATACAACCACCACATTCCTAGCTGAACCAGATATAACCCCCAAATCCCCAACTGAAGATTTTCTGGACATGAGTCCATCCCTGATTCAGGCCTCAGAACCTCAGCTTGACCTCCAAGAGGAGACTGGGAGCTCAGTCCCAGTGGAGTCGGGTATCTTGGCTCCTCCTGCCATTGGAATGTCCCAGTCCAGCACCCTCAGTGGAACAGCCCTGGCTGCCCATAGCAGCAGTGAGACCAGCACACCTGAAGAGCTTCGAGATTATGACAGCAGCTCAGGTGTAGAATCCCGATCAGACAAGCAGCAGACGCCAGTCCCTGCCATGCTAACAGACATAGAGCAGGACTTAGGTATTCACCTTGAGCGAGGTGATGGGGAGGAGGAAGAGGCAGAAACCCTACCAGCCGATGAAGTACTGGGTGATGCTGCAACAGCACCAGCCTCTGTACCATCATCACCATCAACCTCTGGTGATGAGGCCAGTGATATAGAGGGTGAGATGCAAATCACTGATCCTGATGTTGCAGTTGATGACAATGCAACAGATCCTGACAACCTCGCGGGTCTGGAGGAAGATATGGAGGCTCCTGAACGTATTGGAGAGGAAGATGGTGGTACGCCTCAGTCAGCAAACTCTGTGGCCTCGTATGGTTTTGACTGTTCCGCGTCCATCTCCAATGCCCACTCTATGGCTGAGAGCTGTGGAAAGAGTCCAGGCATCTTTAGCCTGGAAAATGAAGAGCAGCTTCCGGAAGAGGCCAAGGATCCCTCTTTCATCAAGGAACTCACCCTGCCAGCAGCTTCCGCCTACAGTGATGACTTGGGCTGCCCAGTGGATTTGCTGCCTATCAGCGAGCCCACAGAGAATGATGCTGGGTTTGATGAGCACTACATGATGTGCAGTAAGACAGACCCAGGCGCTATTGAGGAAATGGATCCTGAGTCCCCCATGCACCTCTCACCCCAACACGGGGACGATTCTGACGGCCAGCCACCGTATTACTCTGCTATATGTGATAAGACTGATAACTTTCTGGCAGGTAACGTATAAAGTCCCTCTTTTGGAATGCACCTTGTCTACCCCAAACCCCATGCTCCTACCCTGTGTCCTTAATTTCTTCCAAATGTGGGGTTAAAATGAATAGAAATGTGTGATAGAAGGGGGGAAGAAAAGGGGAGCCATCGGGTGAGGGATTATAGCTTTGTCTGAGCTGCTCTGTGTTCTTCTATTACCACGGTGATGGTTATGATTGTATGGCTAAAACTTCTGTATGTACAGTAGCTATTCTCATTTTCTATTAGAATGTACTTTTTAAATAACACTGCGTTTCATGGCACCCCTGACCCTGCAATGTTAGACTAAGTTAAGTTGATGTCCTTTAATGAAAGGACAAAAATGCAAAAAAAAAAGAAAAAAAAATTAAATAAACACTCTTTGTGGACTCCAACTACCTTTGTATTTATCCTACTGTTTTTACCAATCAAATGTCAATTTTTTTATACTTTGTTTTTTTTTTCTTATTGTTTTTGTTTGATTTGTTAAGATCCCTGTCTTACCTTAATGTTTGTACACACATCAGTTTTCCTGCACTGTAAAAGTAGCTGCACTGTCTTTTGAAACTCATTTCAGCTTTCGCTTTTAAAACGTGTTCCAGCACTAACTGTTTTAGCATTAAATACCGGTTATATATTCTTCAGAAGCTTTTCATGCTCACAGTGTTTGACATAGAGAGGTGAATGAGTGTTAGATGGCAGGTCATACTTCATTTTTGGTTGTCTTTTATTAGTTTTGAGCTACTGCTGCACATTTTTGTGAAGGATAACATTGATTCTCATTGGCACGTAACTTAAGTGTTTTAAAGTACTGGGCTCAGATTAAAATGGATACTTTCATTTACAGCTATTACATTTGTATTTCGGAACAGACTAACTATTCTGTTTATGGAAGTTGAAGTGTTTTCCTGCATTTGTAAAACTTTAAATGATGCTCGCAGGTCAGTTTACTGCGAGTACCGGGACATTTCTAGAAGAATTGGAAGTGCATGTGCAACTAATTAAGAAATTGTTATAATCTTGCTATGAATCCAGACATGATCCAGGGATGTATGTACATTAATGATTCACGATAACTAAAAGGTTTTACCCAAAATTCCATTAAACATCATTGCAAGGCTATCTGTTCCTGTTTGTTTTTATTTTGTTTTTTATTTTAAGTGGCATGATGGTCTGTTTCATCCGAGTCTTCCTATGTTTTTTTAATAGGAAATGGATATCTGCTGAAATGGTGTTAATTTCAGATGTATTTTTGATTAAATCACAGCCAGTACTCATGGGCTATGATCCCCATCTACTAAAGCATAACATCACCCTTAAACTCTTCAACAGGACCGCATCCTGAAAGCCCAGACAAGAAGGTTGCATGGTATCTTAAGGAAGTTGTTAATGGGTTTCAAGAAATGCCCGTTTTCATCAATATACTTAAAAGCATGAACACAAACGCAACACAAAAATTCAAAATCCTCCCTTAATGTTAATTTGGTTTTATGCGGGTGCGTCAGGGAATTTTCTTCTCTTCTAAGTATGGAATCTCATCTCCTTTTCACTTTCTACATTTTTATTACCCGTCTGCCATCAAAAATATTACAAATATTACATTTACATAAAAAATATCTGGGGGTGGAGGTTAGCCCTTATTTTAAATAAAATTGCTAAATTGCAAGTTTAGATCATAAATAGTTTTTTGGATGTATATGTTTATGTATCATATAAAAATGTCCTTTATTAATGGAAATCAAGCATTATTTACTTCCCATAATGTTTGGATTAATTTATTACATTACTATATTTGTTTTTTATACATATATTATACAATTATTATTTCATATTTAAACTCTATCCAGGTAGTCTATTCATGCATTTCAAGTACTAAATTAGAATGTTGTGGAAAAGTTCATTTCAGTAATTAATCTCAAATTGTTAAACCCATGTATTAAATAAATTCAGTGCACACAGAGTAAATTAATTTAAGTCTTTGGTTATTTTAATTGTGATGATTTTGGCTCACATTTAACAAAAATCCACCAATTCACTATCTCAACAATTAGAATATGGTGACATGCCAATCAGCTAGTCAATTCAAAACACCTGCAAGGGTTTCCTGGCTGCTGGGACACTTGGACAAAGGTTGGTTCATTAGGCTACACAATCATGGGGAAGACTGCTGATTTGATAACCAGAAGACAATCATTGACGCCCTCCATAAGGAGAGTAATCCACAAACATTAATTGCCAAAGAAGCTGGCTGTTCACAGAGTGCTGTATCCAAGCATGTTAACAGAAAGTTGAGCGGAAGGAAAAAGTGTGGGAGAAAAAAAGCACAACCAACCGAGAGAGCCGCAGCCTAACGAGGATTGTCAAACAAAATCAATTCAAGAATTTGAGTGAACTTCACAAGGAATGGTCTGAGGCTGGGGTCAAGACATCAAGAGCCACCACACACAGATGTGTCAATGAATTTGGCTACACTCGTCGTATTCCTCTTGTTAAGCCACTCCTGAACCACAGACAACAACAGAGGCATCTTACCTGGGCTATAACCAAGGTCCTAGAGTCTGGAGGAAGGGTGGAGAAGCTCAAAAGCCTAAGTTGTTTGAAGTCCAGTGTTAAGTTTCCACAGTCTGTGATGATTTGGGGTGCAATGTCATCTGCTGGTGTTGGTCCATTGTGGTTTTTGTAAACCAAAGTCACTGCACCCGTTTACCAAGAAATTGTGGAGCACTTAATGCTTCCTTCTGCTGACCAGCTTTTTGAAGATGCTGATTTCATTTTCCAGCAGGATTTGGCACCTGCCCACACTGCCAAAAGTTGGTTAAATGACCATGGTGTTGGTGTGCTTGAGTGGACAGCAAACTCATCAGCCCTTAACCCCATTGAGAATCTATGGGCTATTGTCAAGGGGAAGATGAGAAACAAGAGACCAAACAATGCAGATGAGCTGAAGGCCACTGTCAAAGAAACCTGGACTTCCAGACCACCTCAGCAGTGCCACAAACTGATCACCTCCATACCACACTGAATTGAGGCAATAATAAAACAAAAGGAGCCCCTACCAAGTATTGAGTACATGTACAGTAAATTAACACTTTCCAGAAGGCCAACAATTCACTAAAAATTTATTTATTGGTCTTATGAAGAATTTGAATTTGTTGAGATCATGAATTTGTGGGTTTTTGTTAAATGTGAGCCAAAATCATCGCAATTAAAAGAAGCAAAGACTTAAACTACTTCAGTCTATGTGCAATGAATTTATTTAATACACAAGTTTCACAATTTGAGTTAAATTACTGAAATAAATTAACGTTTCAACAATCAATTTTTTTTAGATGCACCTGTATTTGTACAGTCAAAAAATGGTAAATTACATGCTTTTATTTTATTTTTAGCCCAGTTACTGCTCCAACGAATCAGACCCTCTCCAACCCACTAACATTCTTGGACTGGTTTAAATATGACATCTCATTAATTGGATGACATACATGTAGGGCCACAAATAACAAACAAACTCTGAAAGATTTGCTGATTTTTTTTACACCGTTAAAATATTTTCAGTCAAAAGTGCTGAACTATTCTGGTGAATCTCACTGATGATATCTTCAAAATTGTAGACTGGATGTTATTTGAAAGGAATATTCTAAGTTATATACAAGCTCTGTCCACTTGGTTGTTCAATATATTTTTGGGGATTTTTAAACACCAGTACCATTATTAAACCCAGAATATTCCTTATGCAATGATTTGCTGGTTTTGAAAAATACCTTGACGTGTTTTTACAGGAAAGATGTGTGGGAAAACCCAATTTTTGAATTCGTTAAGAGTTTTGTCTAATTTGTTCTTTGGTTTATGTTTACTTTTACTGTCTGCATGTTCCTCTCTCTGTCTGTTAATTTCCTTTGTTCCTGTTCGGTCACACCCTTCTTTATAACAAATGCTTCTGTCAGTAAACACATATTGCAAGTGCTCTTGACTGTCCACAGGGAGAACTGGGAACGCTATACAGACTGGTGAGCACCAGCATTCACTGAGCCAACAAGAGAATGGTAACTATCCAAGGCTAACCCAAGAGATGAATGAAAATAACTACCTTGCCCCACTGCAGAACACCCACAGGCAGCTACAGCAGCCACTGCCTCATTTCAATGTTCAACATGTTGATGCTCCTCCGAGGGTCCCGCAGCCTCCATTGGCGCCTAATGTCCAGCTGCGACGGCTAGAGCAGCACCAGCTGCAGTTGCGGCACATTCGGCAACGCCAGGAACAGGAACGGTTGCAATGGCTATGTGTGGAGGAAGAAAGGCAGCGGAAGGAGCAGCAAAGGGAACTGGAGAGGCAACGTCGAGAGCTGCTTCAGTTGCAGCTGCAACAACAGCAGCAGGAACACCGACACCGCCGACAGCTCCTGCAACGGCAGCTTGAGATAGAGCAGCAACAGCGACTCAAACAGCAGTCACAGGTGAAAGGGCAACCGTGTCTCCTGTCACCCTCATCTGGAGGACTTTGCACCATCTATGAGGCCATGGAGACCAGCGAGGAGGAAGAGGAAGATGCAGAGAATGAATCCACCGGCAAACACGTTTCCTCCATCCAGACAGGCCACACCATCCCAACAGACCTTCCACTTAGAATGGCCAACGGAAATCTGCGCCGACCGCCTCCGCAGGAGCTGGACTGGAACACAAAACTGGACATGGTCCAGCAGCTGATTAACCAGGCTCTGCTTCTGGCAGGGGATGATGGCTGTCCTCCGCTCCTGTACCTACCTGGACAGGGAGGGGGCATCCTCAGCCCCCTAGAGAGCAGCCTGTGGTCACACATCATGTCCCACTTCGACTGCTCCACCGCAACAGTGGCCTCTGTCAGTAGTTACTCCCCCAGCAGCCAGGCCAGTTCCCCGCAGGACGACTGGACTGTGGTGGAACTGGAGACACATCATTGAGTGTCTGAGCACCATTAAACACAGCATGTACACTAATAATACAATATCAACCCTCTATCCCAAACTATTATTGAAACACTAAAATATCCAAAATCCGCATCTGCATTTCACCAATGTATCCCATAAGCCTTTTAATACGCATCCATTCAGAATGCAGTCATTTTAGATCTTTAATATGCAAACACCTTCCTGAAAGTTTTTGGGTTTCATTGTAGCATAAACTCCTTCCTATAATTTCTCTTCCTCAAACATATTTTAAACATTTCAAATCTACACACATTTATGCATTGATAAGTGTTTTATTAATGACTTTCTGTAGAATTCTGACAACTAATTCAACACGAAAACTATAGTATATTTACTTTGTTCTTGGTCATATTGTAAATGATTGTGAAAGAGAAAACATTGATTTAATCTTTCATCAAATGTAAGAATCTGCTACGCATTTGAAATTACTTTTGTTTAGAGCTGTGGGTTATTGGTCAATTAGTTTAACAACAGCCAAGTAGCTAATTGGGCGTAGTTTTAGGTCAGTGTTTCCCAACCCTCTTCTCCCCACAGTATACATTTTGGACGTCTATCTGACTCATCCGTTTCAAGTCTTGCAATTTTGCTAATGTTTTTGAAAATGTTTAGTGTTGGGGAGCCTCAGGCCCTGTCCACACAAATGAGGGTATTTTTAAAGCCACAGATTTTTCTATGCGGTTTGTTCACACACAAATGCAGCAGCAGGTCACTGAAACCGAACATTTCTGAAAACTGCCAGGGTGAAGTTTTTCAAAAACTCAAATTGTCATATTCAGACTTAACCTGATCTGTTTGTCTCTGTTTTAATGGCAATTATATATTATCAGGTTAATAGAGACTTTTACATCGATATAGATTGCATAGGTATAGATGATCCATTCTGTTGGGTTAAGGTTAAGTTTTGTTGTCTAAGAACTGTTGACCTCACATATGTCTTCAGACAGAGCTGCTCTGTTTGCCATTCTCTTTCAGCTGTGGGGGAAACTCTTCTCTCCCGACATTCCTGATCCATTACTTCATTTCCTGGGTCCTTCTTGTTTCAATGGGTTTCCTGGGTTACTGGTGATGATGTCAATGAAAAAAGGAGGTGTCTAAAAGACACATGAGGGGGAAAGGAGGTTGAGGGAGAGTGTGTTCTCTACTCTACCAAAGACACAAAGCTTTAGTAAATGAGCTGTTTGTTGTCAATGCCATCAATCTGATTTTCTTGAAATGCATACAGAGGTAGATATACAGTGTGTGATGGAGGGGTTGGAGCGTGTGCCTGTTGACAAGAATTATTATTAGTATTAAAATAATTAATATTTCTGTGATATTTTCTCCAGCACTTTCTGTTGTTCATTTTCTATTTTCTTAGCTTTTGTTCATTTTGGTTAATGAATGTTGTCTTCACTTTTAGAAACGTTACATTTAGGGGTATTGATTAGACCTGTTGCAGTAGCGCCATCTACAGATGATGCATCATTAAAAATTATATGGTGTTGGTTTCTTAAGACAAAACTAGTTTTTTCAACCATTATACTATATGTATTCACATTATATTATATTAAGGAATATATTATAGTCACCAGTTAAATGAACTTTCTGAGGTAAATTTCTTGTTTCCTTTCCTTAATTTATTTTTTATTATTGTTTATAAAGATATAAACAATTAATGGGGACAACTGTACCATGTTGTATTGGTGTGTTAACTGTTGATTATAGGAAATGGTTGTAGTTTCCTTTTTTCTTTTTAAATATATGATGATAGATGAATTAGATGCAGCCACATATTTAATATTCATTTCCTTAACATATTTACTTAAGTATTTTAAACATTTAATTAAGGATTTAAAAAATGAAGGTCATAGGAGGAGTGCTTGTACACATACATATGCTATATTTACTGTCAAGTAATTAGCTGCGGATTTTATTACTTAAAAATACTTATTAAAATAATTATTTCACGAAATATATATTTCAATATAAATTGTATTTATTTTAAATATATATTTAAGGATTTTTTTAGATTTGATGTTTGATATGTTTGGCATTACTGGTGAAAGCTGAACGTTTGGATGAGTACTACTCTACATTATTATATTATATCTTACCACCATCCTTTCGTACTGTGCTCTCTTTTTGTCCTCCAGCTCCCTCTATCTGTGTCCTGATTGCAAGTGAGTGCAGTAGTCATCAATCAAGCCTATACTCAAAAGTAGCTACGGTGAAACCACGCGTTCTGTAATAACTAGCATTGTTAAAGGTTTAGTGTTTTCCACCATCTTGGCCTCCTCTTCACTATCAGTCTTGTGTGTCATGACCATATAGCTGTGAATGATACTACATCAGTTTACAGGCTAAATACTTTCTATAACTAATAAAACATATCGATTCCTAACCATAAGAGATTTATGCTAATTCTAGCCTGTAGTTTGTGTCGTAACTAAGCTAGAATTAGCCTACCTTTCTCCAACGTCTTGACTTTCTGACTGGTGTGATGGTTACAATGCTATAGTTTGAACGTACTTTACTGTCGACATAAATTACCCATTTTGGTAAAAAAAAAAAAAATACTAATTTCAGTAAATCAGACAGTTCTCGCTTTACCGCGTCATTACAAACGCGCGCAAATCACATGGTTAACCAATCGCTGCGCTTCATGCGAATTATTCACTCAGTCATTTTTTATGTATTTTATATGATTATCCTATTTATGGTTTTCTATTAACATTTATTCTTAGTTATACTTATTAGACGTATAGCTCAATTTTTTAAACAATGTGGTGGATATTTAGGTTTAGTTTGAGCTACCGATTTATTTATTTTTTTAAATCAGTCAATGGTATTTTTTTTTCAGCAGCGAAATAATAATAGAAACCCTCTCTTTATTTTGAAAATGTGATTAATGTGTCATGTTCTCTATATTTTGAAGATGTGATTAATGTGTCTGGAAAAAAACATAAATAAATAAAATCAATTTTTCTGGCGCGGGTTTTTTAAACCTCCTTTTAAAGAAATCTTAGGTGTCGAAGGTGTCAATATGATCCACAAGGGGGCGCCTTTTCAACTAGAACCCATAAGTAAACGCTTATTCAGCGTGCACAGATTAACAGCGTTTGCTTGTAACATATCATATCTACTCTAATTATGGAATAATTTGCAGAATAATACTGTTACAGATCATTTACATGTAGTTGCTTGTATATATACTCCAATCTAGTGTTTACTCGACCATTCACTTTTTGGCTAAATTACAAAGATAAAACTAGGGCTAATGCAGCTACGTTATGGGGACATGTGTTTGCCGGGATATTACCCAGATTGCACACATATGTCTGCAAAATGTCTGTAAAAAAATCTGTTGATTTAGAAAGCATCTGTTGTGTGCAGAAATCTGACAGACATTTCTAAAATGTCAGTTTACATACCTTCTAAATCCTAAACACCTTAAATACATCTTATAGACGTATATTTGACATCTGATAGGAAACGTCCATCATATGACCACTCAAAAAAAAAAAACTTTCTTTTAGGTGTAAATGCATGATGCACGTATGCTATCAGGTAATTTTAATACGATTTCATAGTTCTCTAACTGTTGTTATTAAATTAATTGTCGGGGGTTTACATTTTAGAGCGTCAATGTGATTTTCAAGCTCAACTCGTGTTGTAAAACGATGAAAGTGAGAAGGAAAGCGCGATGCTCGGCGGACAGAACCGTGCATCACACGCGCGCAGGCGGCTGGTCGAGCGCCAGGGATCACCGGGTGACGGTACTGTCTGCGCGTGCTTCAGTCTCATCACAGGATGACGGCGACAGGACCCTCCTGATGAACCTCTCTTAGCAGTGCACCAGACCGGGGATCGTTCAGTCGGTTTGGATTCGATCGTCCGGAGACGAACTTTAGGGTCTGTGCATATCTGTCCCGGACGCATGCACTTTCCCTTTATTATTTACACTACACATTCATGAACGCGATCCAGCCTAAACTAGGCGACTAATGAAACTCTGCTTTATGAAGGGAGTTCACGACACGCATCTTCGCAGAAATGGCCCGTTGGCTTTGATCTTTATGCTCGAGCGAAGCAGCGCAACAGGACGCAGTTCGTCGCATCTGCTTCATCGCCGTGTTGGGGGCGTGATGACGCGTCGCTAGAGTCAAACTGAAGCTGCTCAGGTGAGAAGCATCGGCATCTCCGCTCCCTGTCACCTGAGATGGCCATCAACAAACCCGGCTCCATGCGTGTAAGTGTAGACCATCGGTCTCTCCTGTGAGGCTCTAACGCACTTCACATCATCCATTCTTCATTAGTCTCTGTGTGAGCGCGCGCGGTCTTTAAAGCTACCTGTATAGCCCACTTCTGTAAATTGATACTAAACAGATAGAATGAACATATTCTTCTGTCTCTTACTATCTTAATACATGTAGCGAAGACTGGGTTATTTATTGCATTTTTTTTACTAAGTGATAGGGTTGATTTATTCTGCAAAACTGCAGTGCACTTAATAATAAACAGAGCGTTAGTGTTATGAACGGACTTTTCAGTGTTCTCGTTGGTTTAGCTTATAGACTGTATAAAGAAGTAAACAGAAGCAGGTGGACGTTATGTGAACTCTCCTTTGCCCTCAGTCACACTTTACTACAGTGTTGTGATTATATAATGAGCTCTGTGAAAATGATTTCTCTTGTTTAGCATTTGGACTGCAGTGTGATCTTGTTGCTGGTGTGATGTAGGGTAATTGCCCAGATTAGCTCTTTTGGTAATCTTTGTTCTGCAGGTGCTGGTGCACAGTGTGGTCAGTCTTGTTTACATGATTCCTGTAAATGTTACTGTATCAGTGATGGTCTGCCAGCATGTGTCAGGAGCTTCAGGAGAATATCTGGCCAGTAATTGGATTGGTTTCTCTCTGCTGTTTTGCAGAACACTTGTTTGATGTTGGACTGTCTGTTGTTGTGGCTTCATTGTACAAGCCACCATTAGGGTGTGATCGGATGAGAAAACTAATAGTTTCCTGAAATCTACTGACATCATGAAGTCAATATTGGAGTTTATTTATTTTTATACATGAGGTCATTCATATTGCACTCTAATAATATATATGTAGTAGATAGATGCATATATTTACAAATTGCAGTCCTTCAATTCAAGGAAAATAGACCACATTTAATGATGTTTTTATATTGGTGTTCTTGTTAATATGGGAATAAGCATTCTTTGTGTGTGTCTCTCTTGTTGTTTAATAAATTAAATCACCTCTAGAACAAGAAGCCCTGCATTATGATTAAACATAGATTATAAATTATAAACATTATAAATTAGAATATGTCTAAAAATCCCACAGATGCACATTGAAAGAGGAACGGGAACTCTTGCTGCTAAATGCAACAGAAAATCAGGGCCCTGTGTAACATTGATGATTCAGCTTCGTCCAGGGAAGAATTAAAAATTAAACAGCTTTTTCCGAGCCCATCTTGCTCTACCGTAGACGAGAAACTGTTTCAGCTGGCTGGCTCAGCTGTTCTCTGTCAGTACGGTATGTCTACCAGGGTTTTGACTCGTTTTTAATGTTTCAGCACAAATGTTAAACTGAACTGATGGTCAGAGGCAGACAAACACACTCTATTCAAGATGATTGCAAATGCATTTATCTGTAATTGTTATTTTGTCTTGGTTGCATTTTGAGTGCGATTTAAAATGCAGGTACATGTGGTTTTTAAGTGTTGCCACAAGAGGCGCTATTGAGCATTAGCTTAACCTCCTGTTGTGTTGAAAATAGAAATATTACTTTTGTGCGGTGGGTCAAACTGACCCCTACTGGTTTCCTTAAAATTTTCCAAAAATCTACATTAAAGGTGCTGTATGTAAGTTTTTCACTCTAAAGCATAAAAATACAACAATATGTTTGCAGATATTTAAGAAACATGCTAAGCTTACATAGTTGTTTATCTGAAAAAAAAAAAACAATTCTACAGTCAGTTATTCTCCTGCAAATAACTAAAGCTAACCATTAATGTTATGTAACATTATTTGTACTTAGTATAAATAGCATTAACCGCTATTTGTATTTGGTGTAAATAACCTCTGTCTTTATGTCTGCTTCTCAAAACCTTGTGAGGGTAAACTGGCTTTCTCACACAGTCCTGCAGTAGACTGATAATTGAGATCCCCCCAAAAAGAACAGAACAACTAAAAACATTATTTCACAACAAATTATGACTCCAGCCTTTAGTTTTGAGTCTTGAATTTCATATTGTTCGCTGTTTTTCAAAGTGTTGATTTTTGGTGAATAACACTGGAAACCAATGGGGGTCAATTTGAAACAAAGCTATTTAGATGTAACCAAAATTCGCTGAATGAGAAAGTAACAACATTTTAAGAAGAAATTAATAGTTTACCCATTTTCAAGTAATTAAATCGAGTGTGGGTCAAATTGCCCAACACGACAGGAAGGTTTAGTGTGTTAAATGACACATTGCTTGCAGTCATGTCTGCTTTAGTGTACTTGTTTGGTATGTTTCTGCCCGTGAGATTTATCTGTGAGGTGTTTGTGTAACTGGCCCACTCACTGGAGAAAGATTGGTCTTTTATCCTGGCTGTGTCCCTCTTCACCCCCGGCTTTTGCAGCCCATTAGATGCATTAAAGCTCATTGCACAAAATCAATAACCTGCTGTGGGTCGTTTGCTAAAACAATTGTCCAAATGTTTTTCTTCTGCGAGAGGAGCAGAAATCAGCCCTAATGCCCTCAGGCTCAGTGAGTGTCACCGCTGGTAATGCGAGCGCTCCTGTTATAAGCTTTCTGTCCATTGTGTTTGGAGAGAAACATCTCTGACGGCTTGAAGGGCCCTTATGGTGAAACTCACCACCATCTGTTTACATTACAAGAGAAACATGAGCGCCATCGGCACGTAATGAGAGACTGATGTTTTGACAACACTTGAGCACATTTTGACCACCTCATTTGAAACCAATTTTGTAGATTTGCGCATGAAAGCTTGATGCAAATTTGCAAATTAATAGTCATGCAGATTTGGTGCAACATTTGGTGGGTAAAGGACAGAACCCTAACCCTACTTTAAAATAATCTCAAGCAAAGTAAAAGCATGATTTAAAGCAAATATTCATCATGATCTGGGTCAGAGATGATGTAAATGTAATCAGCTTTTCTTTTAATAGAATTTGGTGAATTATTATCCCTTTTTGTTCTGAGGTAAATCCTGACAAAGTCCTGAAACATATACAGTCTTTCAGTGAGTGATCCATTATAATGGTTAGAACCCTAATCCATAGAGTCTAAATAACAGCAGGATATACCCTGTACATACAGGAAATGATGTCATGCTGCACCACCTCCGTTTGTTTGGCTGCTTTAGGATGGATGTGTAACATTGCTGTGCTTGGTTTTTCTTAACTCACACTTTGCTGTTGCACCAAGCGTTTGAGTTTTATGTATAACATTTTATATATTACTTTTATAATACAGTGTGACATGTTCTTGGTACTAATTAACAACATTAATGTTAGCGTCTTTTCCCAAAAAAAAATAAAAATAAAAATCTCAAGAGTCCAAAAGCATTTATTGCATGATGAAGCCAATTAGAATGTTGCTAGAATGCCTCTATAATTCAAGTTTTGAGTTTTTATTTCTAATCTTTATATGATAGGCTATTTAAGTAATATGTCAAGAATCAGCACGTGTGCATGATCACAATTGTTAAATACATTTTATACTGTAGTTCAACATACAAGAAGTTAATTGAGTGAGTTCTATTTAAGACACATTTTGTCTTTTTGCGAATGAAATAGCTCCAAATAGCCGAGTGTGTGTGCATTGGTTTATCCTACCTTCATTATGAGGACCAGATGTCTTATAAATACAAATTGTAACTTTTGGCATGAAAAACAGCACAAAAAAAAAAAAATCTTTTGTAATCACAGTACCCTCCACCCCAGCATCCCCTTGAATTTTTCGAATTCGACCACTGGCTATATGGCGTCTAAAATTATTTTCTAATTCTTAGACCTGCAGTGTCTCATCAGTTGAGTCACTAATTATATGCAAAAAAAATGTGCTGACGGCAGACACACATTATTCTCTCTGAAGTGACTCTGAATAATACATCTGTGTGCAGCAGAGTTTCATCTGAAATGTCCCTGTGATTTCACAGACAGTCATGATTGTGTTTGATTGCTTTCCGAATCATGATGGTCCTGTCAGAAACGATACTTCACTGAAGCTTCCATTAGAGTTCAGATCCTAAATGTTCAAATATGAAATGAAAAATGGACTTTATTAAAATTGCATTCATAGAACAGTGTTACTGATTCATCAGAAAAGATAAATGTTCTTTTTAATCTAATTTTTTCAACCAGCTGATATAGAGATGTTTCACTGTTTTTCAGTGAATATATGGTTTTGTTATGAAATATTTTGCAAGCAAAATGCATTTGCGTTTCGCATTGACAATAAAATGATTATAAAAGTCTAAAGGGTCATGCTAAACTCAAACACACATATTATATGATATTTGGAGCTATATATATATATATATATATTAGGGGTGTAACGATACGCGTATTCGTATTGAACCGTTCGGTACGACGCTTTCGGTTCGGTACGCGGTACGCATTATGTATACCGAACGGGAGAGAGAAATATAATGATATGCGTTCAACAAGGTAGCCCAATAACCCAAACAACGCAACAGGCAACGCCCCTGACACTCCCGAAGAAGAAAAAAACACCAACTTATATGTTTATGTTAGGCTACTCAGTCAGGCGCTCGCTCACTCAGTACGCGCTGAAGGCTCGTTGCAAAATAGCCAATGCGTTTAACAGACTAGAAATGAGAAGATCCTCCAATAACCAACAGGTCTGGTGTTTGGGTGCACTTTGGATTCCCTTTAAGCTATAATGGTGATGGCAAGAGAGTGGTGGATAAAACAACAACGGTATGTCGCATCTGCAACATGACAGGGTACACCAGCGGGAATACAAAAAAAAAAAAAAAAAAAAAAACACCAGCGGGAATATCTGGGATATATGCGTCAGTACTATCTGGGAAAAGACGAAAAAAAGGAGAAACATGCACGCAACAAACTATCCCTGCAGCATTTAGATACCGGTATTATAGCTTACAGGGAATCCAAAGTGCACCCAAACACCAGACTTGTTGGTTATTTTAGGATCTTATATTTCTGGTCTGTTAAATGCATTCGACATTTTGCAACGAGCCTTCAGCGCGTGCTGAGTGAGCGAGCGCCTTAGGGGCCGTTCACATATCGCGCCTAAAAACGCATGGAAAACGCTAAGCGCGTCTTTCTGCTCCTTTCCAAAGCGCTCGGGCAGAAGCGCTCATGAGGCGTCTGTCTTTGCTAAGCAACAATGACGTGCTCTCTCCATGAGACGCGGAAATTTCAGCGAAGGATAAATGGATTTGCAGCTCTAAAAATCGCTTGCAGTAGCTCTGCTACTAAATTTATTTCAAAATTGCAATCCATATACAACTATGATCAGCTGTTCCTTCATCTTGGCTGAGTTTTCAACATTGTTACGGGAAAGGATGAAGCTGATTGGTTAGTTCTTGTCACATGACCCGCGGTGCGCTTGTGGCATTCTGAAAAGTTGAGATGTTTTTACATTTTGCTGTATCTAAAACGTACCGAACCGAACCGTGACATCAGTGTATCGTATCGAACCGTGAATTTTGTGAACCGTTACACCCCTAATATATATATATATATATATATATATATATATATATATATACACATATACATATAAAAAAAACCTGCTGGTGCAAGAAGTTATTTAGACGTGCACTGATTAGTGTTGAAGTAGATTTAGCCTGATTCGGTTGGTTTTCTGAGATCCGTTCATAGGATTTTTGTCTTTCTCAGCAACAATAGTCCTCCTGCTAATTCAGTTTTTATTACATTTAAGTTGCTCATTGTTTCTGCCAAAAGCACTAAGAGAAATGGATCAGTCCACTCAAGCCTCACTAATGACTTCCTGTCCCTCTTTCTCTCTCTCTCTCTCTCTCTCTCTCAATGTCTTCAGTGTCTCTCGTCCACACGAGTCTTTCATTGATCCGTTGTGAGATGTTTAGAGTCTCAGGTGTAGTTTTCACTCAGTGAGACGTGTGGACTAGCAATCATTCAGATCTCTTGAAATCTGATCCCCTTCGCACAAAACCCATGATACACAACATAAAACAAACATGATATGTGGAGCTTCATTCTGGGGTTTCATTTTATTTCCTGGAGCATTGTGTTTGCGCTGCTACAGTATCTTGTTGCTATGGGTGTGTTTAGGTGGTGTTAAGGCACGGTTGGGTGGTTGATAGGATCTACTGAGTAGTTGCTAGGGATTTACTGTGGTTTCTAGGCTGTTGCTGGGGTGTTTTGGTGGTTGTTATGAAGTTGTTAGGGCTTAAGCAGTCGTTAGGGTGTTCTTTGTGGTAGTTAGGCAGTGGCTAGGGGCTTCTTGGTGGTAGTTAAGTGGTTGTTAGGACTTAGGCAGTCGCTAAAGTGTTCTTGGTGGTTGTCAAGGTGTTTTTGGTGGTAGCTGGGCAGTTGCT
This sequence comes from Carassius auratus, assembly GCF_003368295.1. Taxonomy (NCBI): domain Eukaryota; kingdom Metazoa; phylum Chordata; class Actinopteri; order Cypriniformes; family Cyprinidae; genus Carassius; species Carassius auratus. The sequence goes on along the minus strand of NC_039293.1, from coordinate 3,824,695 downwards.
AGAGCTTAGGCAGTCGCTAAGGTTTTCTTGGTGGTTGCTAGGCAGTTGTTCTGAGAAGTTGAAAGGACTTTATTGTGGTTGCTAGGGTGTTGTGCGTGGTTGCTAGGCAGTCGCTAGGATGTTGTTGATGGTAGCTAGGCAGTTTCTAGGTCTACGGCTTAATTCTTTATTTAACCTCTTGGGAGGGATTCAAATGTAATGAAATTTGAACAATAATATATTCAAGGTGCTTCTCAATAAATTAGAATGTTTTGGAAAAGTTAATTTATTTCAGTGATTTAACTCAAATTGTGAAACTTGTGTATTAATTAAATTCAATGCACACAGACTGAAGTAGTTTAAGTCTTTGGTTCTTTTAATTGTGATGATTTTGGCTCACAATGCTCCAATTCACTCCAAATCTCATAAATTAGAATATGGTGACATGCCAATCAGCTAGTCAACTCAAAACACCTGCAAAGGTTTCCTGAGCCTTCAAAATGGTCTCTCAGTTTGGTTCAGCTACACAATCATGGGGAAGACTGCTGATCTGACAGTTGTCCAGAAGACAATCATTGACACCCTTCACAAGGAGGGTAAGACACAAACATTAATTTCCAAAGAAGCTGGCTGTTCACAGAGTGCTGTATCCAAGCATTTTAACAGAAAGTTGAGCGGAAGGAAAAAGTGTGGAAGAAAAAGATGCACAACCAACCGAGAGAACTGCAGCCTTGAGGATTGTCAAACAAAATCGATTCAAGATTTTTGGTTAACTTAACAAGGAATGGACTGAGGCTGGGGTCAAGGCATCAAGAGCCACCACACACAGATGTGTCAATGAATTTGGCTACAGTTTTTCTGTAGTTTTTCTACAGTTTTTTATCGTATTTCTCTTGTAAAGCCACTCCTGAACCACAGACAACATCAGATGCATCTTACCTGGGCTATAACCAAGGTCCTAGAGTCTGGAGGAAGGGTGGAGAAGCTCAAAGCCCAAGTTGCTTGAAGACCAGTGTTAAGTTTCCACAGTCTGTGTTGGTCCATTGTGTTTTTTGAAAACCAAATTCACTTTACACATTTACCAAGAAATTTTGGAGCACTTCATGCTTGCTTCTGCTGACCAGCTTTTTGAAGATGCTGATTTTATTGTGTATATGTTTTATTATATAACATTATAAAACAATAAAAAAAGGTCTAATATCTGTTGTCTTTGTTTTTGGGTTTGCTGTAGTTCTGCAACCATTTTCTATAGTTTACCTCCAATTTTCAATTTTACGGTTGCAGAGACAGAAAGTGTTTAATTCTGCATACAAATGTTTCTTTTTGAAAATGAGTTTGTATACCTCAGTTTTTCAGACATGTGAACTTGTGTTGTTCAGTCACTTCGTAATGTTGTCTGTAAACACAGCGGTCAGATGGCTTCTGGGAAACGTTCCCAGCTGGAATACCTGAGCGTTACGCTGTCAGTCTGATTTGTGGGCGGGGCCTCATGGGCGGAGCCTGGCAGACCCTGTGAAGCATCACAGGAGGGTTTCCAGTGTCATTTCGGAATGTAGTCACTTAATTTAACCTGGTCAAATTTGGACCTGAGGTGAAAGATGCATGGATCAAAGTGCTGATCATAAATTTATTTTTCATGTTTATATTCAGAACATAGACCTCTTTCTTTAGAACAGCTTGATACAGTAATAACTCACTTCTTTGCTTTGCGTCACTAGATGTTGCAGCCAGATCTATCCGAGGACAGTAGAGACCACGAGTTACGTGCCTTTATATGGATAAACACACAGATTACAGGAACATTTCACACAAAAATGAATATTTGCTGAAAATGTATCTACCCTCAGACTATCTGAGTTTGTTTCTTCATCAGTTCTGAAGAAATATAGTAGGCTATTACATCACTTGCTTATCAATGGATCCTCTGTAGTGAATGGGTGCCGTCAGAATGAGAGTCTAAACAGCTGATAAAAACATCACAATGATCCACAAGTCATTCACACCACTCCAGCCCATCAGTTAATGTCTTGTGAAGCCTTAAGCTGCATCTTTGTAAGAAACAAATCCATCATTAAGAAGTTTTTAACTTCAAGCTGCTTAAAAATATGAGTCCATAATCCATACTAACACTTCCTTCAGTTAGAACTAGTGATGTTTTTATCAGCTGTTTGGACTCATTCTGACGGCACCCATTCACTGCAGAGGATCCCCTGCTGAGCAAGCGATGAAATGCTGCATTTCTCCAAATCTGATGAAGAAACAAACTCATCTACATCATGGATTGACTTTGGGATCGCTATTCATTGTTGTTTATTCTAGAAATGGTATTTCAGCTGAAGTAAGTTTGAGACACTGTTTGTCTGATGCACTTTTTTTTTTGTACTGTTTCATTTCCTCTTTGGCTCAGAACAGTCACAAGTCACAATATCATAAATATATATTGTGTATTAAAACACACAGACATGTAATGGTGCCAAGCTGCAGAGCTCTTCTCTGAGCAGGAAGTTGGTCGAGAGATTTCAAAAGAGAACCATCCACGTGCCCGTGTGTGTGTGTGTGTGTGTGTGCGTGTGCAAACAGCAGTTGTCTCTTGTGTGTCATGTCGAGACTAACAGGAAGCTGTTGTTGTCGTTCTCTGTGAGCGGAAGCCATCGCAGTGTGTGGTGTCAGTGGCTCTAATAACAGACAGAAGCGTGTTTGATCTGAGGAGAACGCGAGAGGAGAGGAGGTGATGGACAGTGAAGATGCAGGAGATTGTTCACAGGAGGAGTTACCCTCCAGCCCGGTGGAGGCCGAACATGTGGTAGGAGCTCAAAACCTGCTAGACTCAAGTGGTTCCAAACCTGTATGGGTTTATTTCTTCTGTGGAACATAAATGAAGATATTTTAAAAAAGATTGGAGCAACTTTAGTATAGCTATTTCATTATACAATTATTGTAGCTGTATTAATAGTTTGAGTTAGTTTATATTTTAAGATATTAGTCAAAGTTTTAATAATTTTTTTTATGGTAAGACACTTATTAGTTTACATTTATTAATCTTTTTTATGTCAGGTGATCTGAAATCATTAAAATCAATTTCAACATTTATAGAAGTTGCATCTGTTAATATTATGTAATGCACCTGAGCTAATATGAACTAATAGTTGTGACTTTATCAACTAAAGTTATCAAAGATAAACAAATACTGTAAGAAATGTATTGCTCATTGTTAATGCATTAACCATTGCTAACAAATGGGACCTTTTCGTAAAGTAGCAGTTTTTATTCAAACTGATTTCAGTTTTAGAATTAAATGAAAATTTGGGGTTTAGCAACTAACTTAAAATAAAGTTTAATTATTTTATTTAAATTAACAAAATAAATTAAGTTAAAGTGGATTCCATCGATTTTCAATAATAATAAAAAAACATTTAAACATCTTCTGCATTGTTTGTTTAATATTTAAGTCTAAAAGATTTGAAACAACATGAGGATGGATTAATGATGACAGAATGGACATTTATGGCTTAATTATGCCCTTAAATCCTGAACTGAACCTCTGTGAGATGTAGATCATTACGACTGGTTCATAGCTGTTGTGATTTAGCTTTTCTGATGTTTCTGAACCGTGTTTGTAATGAAACTATTGCTGCTCAGAGCTTAGTGCCGTTCACAAAACATTCGACTTCCGTAATGTGACGTGTTTCTGAGTGAAACAGGATATCAAGATAAAATTAGACCATGAGTTGTTGTTTTTTATAAATGATTGGATGGTGAATGTGTCTCTGTCTGAAGGTGGCTGATGAATAAGAAAGGAAAAGAAAGTCATTGCAGAGGAGTAGAAAGTTCAAAGCATGAAGACAAACATTTTTTTGCTTTAGAAACATCTGAAGGATCATTAGCAATAGATCAGGAATGAGTATTAAAATACATAGGATTCATGTAAGAAATAGTGTTTTGTAAAACATACTCCTAATAACTTGGTTTTAAATACAAATTTGACTGTGTAGTGCTATAAAATTAACACGGAGAGCAGCTTGGATGTTGTCTGTTGTCTCAAAGTGGGAAGGTCCCTGGTTCGAGCCCCAGCAAGGACAGTAGGCCTTTATGTGTGGAGTTTGCATGTCCTCCCTGTGATATTTTTGAGATCTTTTCTGAAACTTTAGACGAGATGAATCTGAAATGATTTGGGTCTTTTTGAAACAAGAAACAAACTTAAGCAAAACTGAAGGAACTTAAAGAGATTTCATTGTGGTTTTTCTTTCCTACATGGTTTATGCACGTGTTGAACGTACTGAAGTTGTGTGTTTTGTTAAGTGAGCCGCTCATGGCAGAACTTCCTTATTGAGTCACAATGTTCATGTGTGTCAGCTGAAATATAACGCGGGCTGAATGTTTCTGCGGTGTCTTGAGTCTTGTACCTGCTCTATTTACACTGCCAGACTTGTGTTTAGTCTTTAAATGGTTGTGTGAACTGTGTTATATTTCAGCAGGGTGATGTTTGATTACAGTTCGGCTCAGTCTGTGTGATTGTCTGTGTCTCTTGTGTCCACATTGGCCAATGAAAATAAAACGCAAAAGAGAACTTGGGTCGAAACTATCCATGATGATAAGGTTTCTCTTGATGTTGTTGACTTCCTCTGCATGAGCGCTGAACCACAGACCTGCCCTTTGATTCTCCTCACACCACTGCTGACTCATTACTGATCGCTAACAAAGACTACAACACTAGTTTCAATTACAGCTGCAAAGACCAGTTTGAAAGCACTGAAACTGTATTAGATCCTCTGGAAAGCCTCGTCGCACTTGAAGTTATACAAGAAAGTATTGCTTGCTAAAACGTATTGTGATTAATTTTACTGTAAAGCTCCTTTTAAATACATTTGTATTGTATTAAGTAAGTGCTTTATGAATGTAAAAAGTAAAAACTGGTTTAATATATTTTAAAGTCAAACATTTTTATTCATCAAAAATGCATTATATTGTAATGTGTCAAGCACAACTGTTTCCAACATTTATACGTTTCCTGAGAAGCAAATCAGCATTTTAGAATGATTTCTGGAGGATTTATTTTAAATTATAATAATATTTAAGTATTTCCTCTATTTTTGCTCACATAAATGCAGCCTTGGTATGGGACAGATACTAGTTCTTATGTAAACATAAAAAGGGATATATATATATATATATATATATATATATATATATATATATATATATATATATATATATACACACACACAAACACACACATACATTTTTTGTGTTGTTTTGCTATAAGAGTTCCATCTGGTTCACCCAAATGTTTAATGATGCCATATATTTCAGTTCAGACTTCATACTTGCATTAAAAAGATCACTGCAGAATCAGACACTTGATCTAATGAGTGACATTCACAGGTCTAATATTTGATTCCTCTTCTCAAACACACTCTGAATCTGGTGTAGACTGTCGCTGGAGGTTTGAGATGTCTAAGAGCAGGTGGTGTGTTTATGTCCCGCTGTGAAGGAGTTATTTATGGTGGTACTGAATCAATGTACAGCAGAGTGCCGTCATTGACCCCGGATCTGTTAAGAGTCTCAGTCTCAGACATCACACTCTTCATTTTGTTCTTTTGAAATCGAGGTGCACTTTGTATCAGTCCACCAGGAAACAGTCTTGTTTACCGCTGCAATGAGTCTGCAAGATCTGTCATTAATACATGGATTTTCAGTGTTTGTTATGTATTTGTGTTATTTTTTTCTAAGTCACAAATTCTTGCTATTGGGGTTCCTCAAGGCTTAGTACTTGGACCACTTCTCTTCTCCATCTACATGAGTCATTAGGATCTGTCATTCAGAAGCATGGCTTTTCTTATCACTGCTACGCTGATGACACTCAACCTCTCATTCATAAGAGATGATCCGACGGTAGTTGCTCACATTACAGCCTGAGTGACATTTCTAGCTGGATGAATGACCATCACCCAACCATTATTGTTATAATTGGATGGAAAATCAGATTACAGAAACTACACACATATTTACTGTACTTCCATGTGTTTTCATTTTTCATTGATATTTCATCAACTGCAGATTTATCTATCTATCTCTTCTGTCTATTGATCTATCTCTAGCTTCCATTTGTCTGTCTCTCTGTCGTTTGTTCTGTCCATCATTCTATGTATCATCTCTTTCAATCTTTCATTCTATCTGTCTGTCTCTATGCATCCTTCTATCTGTTATTTTATCTAGCTGTCTTATTGTTTTCTGTCTATCGTTCGTCTATTTATCATTGTGTCATACGGGACCTCAGTCTGCCAGCACTGATGCATGACCCCTCCTGTTTCTCCCAGGATTCGGATGGTTTTTCCGTCCTGGAGCAGCTGGGACTGGACCAGAACTCTGATTTCTCAGACTCCAGCGTGCAGCAGCGGCTGGACGAGCAGCGAGAGAGGATCCGGAGGGAGATCCGGAAGGAGCTGAAGATAAAAGCTGGTGCGGAGAACCTGCGGCGGGTCACTACTGACAAACGTAACGTCCAGCAGGTGGAGAGCCAGTTACGCAGCTCCAGCCGCAAACTGGACTCGCTCCACACTCAGCTGCAAGAACTGGACGCCCACATTGTGGTCAAGGGTCACGATGACAGCAAAGGTCAGGGGCCATCATTATTATCTTATCTTTAAGAATACATGCAAGAAATGTGTTCAATGAAAATGTGTAATAAAATTGTCATTTGATGATGTGATTTGTTGATGTCTATATATATCTACAGTCCTCATAATACTGTTAGACCTTGACCCCAGATGAATGTTTGACCCTTTCTTTGACCCGCAGATGACCTTCAGTCTCTTGGGACGCCAGGTCGCTCCTCAGCCAATCAGGACAGGATTAAGGCTCTGGAGCGACAGCTCAACATTGAACTGAAGGTCAAACAGGGGGCAGAGAACATGATCCCCATCTATGCCAACGGGGTTACCAAGGTACTGACTGTCTATATATCTATCTGATTGTCTCTCTCTCTCTCTCTCTGACGGATTATATTTGACAGTCTAGCTATCTGAATGTCTAACTCTATCTGGATGTCTGTCTTTCTGGATGTCTATCAATTTAATTGTCTATCTGGGTGTCTATCTGAATGTTTATGACTATCTGTCTGAATGTCTATATCTGACTGTTTGGATGTCTACGTGTCTGTCCATCTGAATGTCTATCTATCTATCTATCTATCTATCTGAGTGTATCAGGAAGTCTGTCTGTCTATCTATCTGTCTATCAGGAAGTCTGTCTGTCTATCTATCTGTCTATCAGGAAGTCTGTCTGTCTATCTATCTGTCTATCAGGAAGTCTGTCTGTCTATCTATCTGTCTATCAGGAAGTCTGTCTGTCTATCTATCTAATGTCTCCATCTATCCATCTTTCTGTGCTCCAGGATAAAAAGCTGCTTCAGTCAGCTCAGCAGATGCTGCAGGACAGTAAGACGAAGATTGACATCATCCGTATGCAGATTCGTAAAGCCATGCAGGCCACCGAACAAACAGAGGACATTCAGGGTATGTCTCACTGCTACAGACGTGTTCTGTCTCTCTCACTCTGACAAATAAGAGTTTAGCAGCTTAACATTGTCATAGAGCTCTTTAATGGCTTAAACACAGTGTAAAGATCCCTTAACATCACTTTTCTCTGTTTGCCTCTCTGGAGGAAGTCTAATTTCACAGTCACACTTCTTTAGCATTAGTGAAAGTGAAGTGACGTGTGGCCAATGATCGTGACCCATACTCGGAAATTGGGCTCTGCATTTAACCCATAAATGTCAGCACACACTTCAATGAACACACACCCAGAGCAGTGGGCAGCCAATGCTGCGGCCCCCGGGGAGCAGTTGGGGGTCTGTACCTTGCTCAAGGGTCTCATATCAGTCATGGTATTGAAAGTAGAGAGTGCTGGATATTCACTCCCCCACCTACAATCACTGCCAGCACTGAGACTCGAAACCGCGACCTACGGGTTACAAGTCTGACTCTCTAATCATTAGGCCACAACTGCCCTGTCTTGGCCTAATTAGTCTTGTCCATACTGCCGCCCAGGTTCATTCAACAGTGACACTGATATAAGGGCACTAAAACTATTTGCATCTAGTGTAATATTTCATACATGGTGAGGACATGAATCCACACGTTTTGCAAACCAGTCTGCTGTCATCTTGTCAAACAGTCTAATTCTGGCAAGTGATTAATGACTGTGTCTTTCCAGACCGCTGTTTGTCTGTTTAGAAAAACAAAAACTGAGAAATGAATAACGTTTAAATGAATCTTTACTATACAATGACAGTTCTTTTAAACTTTTGTGAGGAACAGACTCAAATTTAATTAACTATTCACCAGCAATCTTCCCAAACCAATGGCATTTGGCTGCAACAACCCAATGGCATAAAGGAAGAATTTCAGTCAATAGGGCCTTTTGCACAGCAGGAACCTTTTCATAGTACCAGAACTAACTGTGGAACTTTTGGGCGTTTTCACACTGCCAGAACTAGGTACGAGTTTAGTACCGGACTGCCTTTTTTGGAGAACCAAATTAGCTCCTACTCTGGATCAGGGTCTAACCAGCACAACTGGTACTAACCGTGACTTAAGTAGACAATGATTGGCCAGACACGTTCGAAAACGTCCTCAACTGACATGATTTAAAACACTGTGTAACATACTGTGAACTTTGTGTTAACTTATTTTGCAAGTATTGTGAACAGCGATAAATGTACGGACACTGAACTGCAGGCAGCTGTAGAAAAAGTAGCACTGCCACTTGTCGTTGGAGATTCTTAGTCCTCCTTTCTGTTCTTTCAATCGCTTTACACGTACGTCGATACGTATCCCAGTACTTTAGTACTGTACATTGAGTTCTGGAACTAAAGTCCTAATAATGAGTTAAGTTTAAGTCTGTTTCTCACACAATGACTTCAGAAGACTTACAATATAGTGCACAAGTTGTATGGACTGGTATTTTAGTACCAGTAGATGCTTTTTGGACCGTGACATTTTTGGGCTGTTGTATAGAAAAGAGCTGCATGAAAATGTTTGGATGTATTATCCCTTAGTGAAGTATTTCTCCATGCCTTCATTGATTGAGTAAAAGAGTCCGATTTAAAGAAAGACGTGAGATGTAAACAGAAAGATGAGAGCTGGAGAAGAGATGGAGTGAGGAAATGAACAGAGCTGAAGCGTGCGGCTCTAATGGACTCTAATGGCATGTTTCGGCGCTGGACTCTCAAGTGTCCCAGGGCTGGACGGCAGCGACTGGTTAAGAATAGATTTATTAATGCCGCTCCACCCTCCGGCCATCAGCGTCCATTGTTTGGATGACGTTTGACGTCCTGTGAGGGGATTTGAGGATGGGTCTCTCCTTCAGCAGGATCTGCAGTCTCACTTGATAATTCTTGTTGATCCATAACATCTGTTGTTTCATTTAAGGAGTCTTCTGCTTTTCCAGAGTCTTAAGTTTAGAGAAATATCATGTCCATGAGATTTTGTCCTGTCAGTTTGATTCATCGTAATGTTGATTCTAAGAGCTAAAGTGCTAGAAATCATGGTTGATGTCATTTCTGATTTGTCATTTCAGAAATGGAAAGTCAGGCCAAGCGCACTGCATTTCTTGCACTGCTCTCTGGCTGTATACTGCACTTTTTGTAGTCATTTATATTGGTCACTGCACTTGTCACTGCATGCAGTGAATATACCGTATTTTTCGGACTATAAATCGCATTTATTTAGAACCAAGAGAAAACATTATACCGTGTACAGCCGCGAGAGGGCGCTCTATGTCTTCAGTGTAGACTTCAGGAGCACTGAGCAGCATCTCTGGCAGAATATAGCGCCCTCTTGCGGCTGTAGCCGGTAATGTTTTCTGTTGGTTCATTTCTCTTGGTTCATGTCAAATTAATTTTGATAAATAAGTCGCACCTGTCTATAAGTCGCAGGACCAGCAAAACTATGAAAAAAAGTGCGACTTATAGTCCGGAAAATACAGTAGTATGAGCAGTTTGCCATTCTGAATATAATTTAGTGTTAGATTTTTTTTTAAGTTCAATTTTTATTTTAATCTTAGTTTAAGATTTAGTTTCTTATTTTTAACAGATTTTTATTTGTATTTAAATTTATTCAGTTTCATTTTAGTTTAGTTTTACACAATTCAATTCTTCAACTCAAACTAAATGAAAATTGAGAAATTTTTCTGTAATACATTTGCAAATTGCGTGCCTATCTTCTACATTGGCCGTCCGCGGACAACTTGACCCTGTCCACAAACAGATCATTCTACGGACGACTGCTTCTCTGATCTCGGGGAGTTCAACGCAGGATTCACAAAATACTTGCAGTATCTGTTTATTTGGACCAGCTGCTCCACTGAATCACATCCTAAATCCATATAAATAATAGATGTTTATATTTTCTACAGACCGTTCAAAATACAGAACTATTGAAATAGGCAAATAATTTCCAACACCGCAGTACACAGTAGACCAATCACAACAGACTCGGCCTTCTGACCAATCAGACCAGAGCAGGCTCACGGAAAGGAGGGGTTTAGAGAGACTGAATCTTTGAACTGCTTCGGACGAATCATTTAAGAATTTCTGGACAATAAGGTGATATTAGATGCATATTTTGAGAAAAAGAAAGCATTTCTTGACCTTGCATGCATGTAATCCAACTGTAGGAGACTCCCAAGACAATATTAGGAACTGTAAAAATGGCACAATAGGGGCACTTTAATGATAAATAATGTTTATTTTAACTTTAGTGTAAGTTTTAGTAATTTTGTTGTGTTTTTGACTTTTTTGTCTTTTTATTTCAGTTAGTTTAATTTTCAGTTGTAGTCCGTTTTGTTCTTCAATGTATTTTATTTTAAATAGTTTGCATGGCAACATTTCTGGTTTTCATTTAAAGTTGTACCAGTTGTTAAATATTCCTGATTGCAATCATAAATCAAATACAAGCTCATTACAGATTTGCACTCAGTGGCGGAAGTCTTGTGATCTTGTGTGTTTCTATTAGTAGCATCACCCAGCAGGATTTAACGCATGTGTGTGTGTGTCTCAGCAGGTAAACCGGATCTGTGTGGGGTGGAGCTCCGCATTGAGGAGCTCTGGCATCATTACCGTGTTGAACATGCCATGGCCGAGGGCGCCAAAAACATGCTGAGGCTTCTGGGGGCTGGAAAAGCACAGGACAAGAAGGCCATGGCTGAGGTGTGAGAAGCACACATGCAACCTCCTCAAATACCTGAGGAGAAACAAAAGCTGACACCGATTATACGCAGGAGCTGGCGTTTGTTTGGATCGGGGGAACAAGGGTGAATGTTTTGTTTGTCGTTCCAGGCTCAGTCTCGTCTCAGCGAAGCGTCCCAGCGCTTGGATCTCCTGCGAGTGTCGTTAGAGCAGCGTTTGGTCGATCTACCAGAAGATCATCCGAAAGTGTGTCTGATCAAGGAAGAGCTAGTGTTGGCATCGTCCTCGGCCTTCAGCTCCAGTCACAGCGCCCCCTACGTCCACAATCAGTACAGCACCCTCAGCAAACCCTCGCCGCTCACCGGTACTTCAGTCACACGAGTCTCAAGAACCTGTCCACAACAACATGGCTCACATTTCACCACAAAATCAAAAGAAATAAAAAATGTTGATTTAAAAAATATATATTAATAAGAAATATAAACTGCATATAAAATAAAATCTCTTAAAATATTATTTAAAGTTAATACCATTAACACATTTTAACCCTGCTTCTGATAAAGTAATGTTAAAATCACATTCTTAGTTGGTTCCCATATTATGATATTGTAAACATCATTAAAAAAATATATTAAAAAACTAATCTACACAAAATGTACTTTATGATAGTAAAGGGGGGAATTAATTCGCATGACTACAGTGGCAAAGACAATGATAAATTGATTAAAGATAGTAAAATACAGTATTATGAAAGAAAATGTCATATATATTGTTTGATTTTAAAAACGTTTAAACTTAAAAAATATTACATTCTATAGAAAATATTCAAAATGTTTAATAAAAATGTAATTACTTTTTTAAAGTAATTTTTTCATGAATTTTATTATTAATAAAAATTAATAAAATTATTATATATTTATTATTAGTTTTTAACAGTCTTTGAAAAAACTTTATCTTATGTTCCACAAATGAAAGTAACTCCTTCAGGTTTGAATCCCCAACCCTAACCTAATACAATCTTAACTTTTTATTTACTGAACAATTGAATAAAATCACATCTGGACTCTATTTGGGGAAAAAAAACACTTGTGTGATATTGCTCTTGCTGCTCGTGTGATATGGCTTATATGATATGCATATGAGACAAAACTCATACAGGAGCATTTTGCTCCAATATCTTGAATTCTAGGGCATAACTGCATTTATGGAGTTGTCAGGTCAACTGTATTAAATGTAAGATGATGTACATGTCAAGGGATGGGACCAGTGTGTTAACTACAAAAATATATTTTTATGTCATTATTTATGCATAACTAATTAATTAAGTTAATGTGTTAAACTGACAGACTTAGTATTTATACAGTGTGGTAGCATTATAATTATTATATAATGGTGAAAATGAAAAATACTTAGAATGAGGGATAAAATCTGGCTAAAATGGGCTTAAAATAGGCTGTTTTTGGGTGAAATATGATCATGTTTGTTTCACGTGTTTTAGAGAGCATTACGTTAATAACTGTAGTGTAAATGTCATGTGGAATACGTCGTCCCCATCTGACCGTGTGAGGTGTCTGTCCCGCTCAGGGACGCTGCAGGTGCGTCTGCTGGGGTGTATGGGCTTGTTGGAGGTCGTCCCAGGCCGCAGTCGTGCGTCTCCGGTGGCTTTGCCTCACTTCAGTCCTGGAGACAGCCGACACTTCAAACTCACTCTGAGCAGCAGAAACAGCAGCTTCAGCCTGAAGATCCCCAGCAAGAGCGAGGAGCTGTCCTGTGAGTGTCCCGTGTTCATCTCTACTGACAGATGCTGTTTCAGTGGTTCTGTTGTTGTCTTTTAATACTTCTGTTAACCAAGGATGCATTCAGTTGATCGGAAGTGACAGAAAAGACATTTATAATGTTGCGATCGATCTCTATTTCACATAAATGCTGGCGGTCATATGTTAATGAGCTCTCAGATGTGACATCTAAATATTCAATATTCATAAAGGGAGTGATTTTTGCAGTTTTTATTTTACTAGTTTAAAGTTTTGAAATTCAGTGTGTCACACAGCCTCAAACTCATGTCCAAAGTGCACAAAAAGATGATTATTTTTCCATGATAAAAGTCTCTTAAAGTATTGTAAGTACAGTGTTTAGTTGATGGATGTGTTTAGTGAGTCAGTGACCGTCTGGTGTGTGTTTAGCGGAGGTGAGCGCCGTGTTGAAGCTGGAGAACTGTGTGGTGGGACAGACGTGCTGGAGAAGTGTTGGTGAACAGGCCTGGGATCAGACCTTCACTCTGGAGCTGGAGAGAGTGAGTGACACACACACACACACACACACACACACACACACGCACACACTCAGATATTCAGCTGATGTTCTGGTTCAGTCCAGAGAGATGGAGATCGCGGTGTACTGGAGGGACTATCGCTCGCTCTGTGCGCTCAAGTACCTGAAGCTGGAGGACTTTCTGGACAATCAGAGACACCGAATACATCTGGAGCTGGAACCGCAGGGACTGCTGCTCGCAGAGGTACAAATACACACAAACGGGGCAAACAGGGCCGAAAAACCTGTACTAAACGCTACTTGCATGAGTTTAGTGGTGTTTACATCAAAACAATGACAACCAAAATGCATTTTTTCATATAACACTGAAATCCAAATTAAAGATTTTATGAAGTCGAGAACCAAAACTGAAAATAATGTTTATTTAATAATCAATTAATTAATAAAATTTTGGAATGCAAAAAAAAAGCAAATTTTCTGATAAAAAAAAACTGTGACTGATTTAAAAATGCTATTGAAAAATAATTCCTGGTTTGCTGTGCTTGTTTGTAGGCCTATACAATTATATATAATATAATATATATAAAATTAACGTAAATAATAAAAATTATTTTAAAAACATAATATAATGTAAAAAAATATATATATTTTATATTACAATTGAAAAATTACAGTACTATTATTTATTATAACATACCTTAATTCCTTTATTTCTATTTTTCATTTATTTTTGCACTAAAAGTTTCTCGTATTGGCCTCCTGCTTCGGCAGAATGAAAGCCGGTTTGTATTCACGCTTGTGTGTTACAGGTGATGTTCTTCAACCCTGTGATAGAGCGAGGTCCACGTCTACAGCGGCAGAGGAAGGTGTTTTCCAAACAGCAGGGTAAATCACATTCACTGCCTGTAAGCAGTGCATGCTGGGAAAAGCAAAAAGACACTTCACACAAAAGATGAATCCAATGCTGAATGCACTGGTCGCGGTAAAGGATTTACTTTTGAAAATCAGCGTGAAGTTTCATATGGATGCGTATGCTGCAAAAATATTACGTAAAATATACTTGAACATTATAAAAACTTATAGCTCTTCTATTTTAGTCTGCAAAAAACCTTGTATATTAAATGATATAATATTGTAAGTTAGTTATGATATGCTTGTTTGCTCAGGTAAAGCGTTCCTGCGTGCGAAACAGATGAACGTGGACATAGCGACGTGGGTTCGTCTGCTGAAGAACGCCATCCCCATGAGCTCCTCCACACACAGCGACACACACCACAGCAGGTACTGTCACACACACACACACCTGATCACCTGACATCTGTCCCGACACACGTCATGAACCTCACACTCTCCTCAGCAGTGAGATCTCCATCCAGAAGATCCAGCTGGACGGCGACTCTCCTCCATCTGTGACGAGGAAAAACACAGAGACGTCCAACACGGTAAACCCCAGACACTTTATTTCATGTTTAATTACTTTATCTTTTGAGTGTTTTTTTACAACATTTTACAAACTTTGTAACAGCACTGATTTTTATTTATTTGCTTACTTATAGGCAGTTAAAACCACTGAATTGTATTTATTTTCATTTAAATGCAAACAAACTTATTTAAAATATAATTTGATATGTTGTTAATATATTTTATAACTTGTCTTTTACTGTTCCTATGAACAAATTAAATCAGTGCTTTTATGAATTTTACAATGTTATTTATTTATGTATTTATTTACAGGCAGTTATTTAAACTGTTTATTTTTTTTAATTCTATTTTAAAATGCAAACACATTCCTTTTTATATATAATTTGATATTTTATCTTCTGTCTGTGTGGCACCATTGAAATGATTGACAATTTATATATATACATACATATATATATATATATATAGTTTGATATTTTTCAATTTGTTTTTCAAGTGTAGCAGCATCATATAAATTAATAACGTTTGTAAACTTAAAACTGATTTTATTTATTTTGTAAATGTATAATGTACAGTGAATGAAAACAACTCTTTGTCAGATCTTTCGTGTTTCATTGGCATGAACTGTACACTTGTATTACCAGAGCATTTGCTGCTAAGCTGTGGATAATGAGATACAATTAACACCAGTAATATATTAACAATTAAAGTGAAATAATATTTGCAAAATAAAGGAAATTAAATAACGAAAGCTAAGCTAATAACAATAAATGAATGACAAAATGCAAATGATTAATGAATAATAACTTGTTAATAATATTAATTATCTGTTTCTCAGGTGGACATTGGCCCGGTGTCTGAGCCGGTCTCTCCTCCTGATCCCGCTCCTCCGGAGAGGGCCGTCAGGACCAGCTCCCATAATTCCCAGCGCAGGTACACATCCCACCAGCACACAATATGTTTTCCAGAGCGAGCCAAGACACGGCATGAAACAAACACACACACATTCACATGTACACGATGCCTGTGATGTTGTTTCTGACCTCACACCAGCCCTTCCCTTCAGTTTAATTACATCCGGCCTCTCTCTGTCTCTCTCTGTGTGTGTGTGTGTGTGTGTGTGTGTGCAGGCCGTCCAAAAGCCCTCTGTGTCTTCAGGATTTCCGAATGATCGCAGTGCTGGGCCGAGGACATTTTGGCAAGGTAACTGGAACATGTTCAGCCACAAAACTATTAGCAAAGCAACTAGTCAGACAGAATCAACACAATTCACAAAGTCCTACACATCCACCAACACTGTTTAATTTTTCCTGTGCTTGCTTTAAATATTCTGCCTAATTTGCATTTAACATACTTTACTAAAAATTCTTACACTTTCTGACTAGTTGGTGACTTTTTTGGACAAACCGACTAGTAGGGATGTAATGATTCCCTCAACTCATGATTCGATTCATGGTTTGGGATTCACGATTCGGTTTTCTCAAGATTTTTTTATTTATTTTACTAAATAAGACTGAAGACATTGTCCAGTAACTGAGTAGGTGTCCTTTTATAAGGCTACTGCTGCACGTTTTTTGTGAAATTGAAATATAACCAAACAAAATTGAAATTTTAAAACAAACCCCAAATCAAATAAGCAAGTTACACAAATAAAAAACAAATCTTAATGTAAAACTTAGGCTTTGTCTGTGCTCTTTCCTTTTTAAATTGGAGGCAATTAAAAATCCAGTGAGTTTAATCATGATCCAAACAAAAAATTCAGCTTTTTACATGTTTTGAATGTAAATTAGACTCTTTAATTTTGAAATCTAAAGCAAAAACAGAATGGTCTGACTTTAGTTTTGTGAAACTATACTACATAAAACAAATCTGAAGGAAGCAGCGGACGAGCTGAATGAGACGCAGATTCACTCTCTAACAGCAGGTGGCGCTTATGGACAGCAATGATACAGTGTTTCCTGGGTTACTGCTGTAAACAAACAGCCCTGTGCTTATAAACACTACTTTAATATGCATCGCTCAGAGGAAAGAAGAAAAGAAAAACCACGTAAACTTTTCCAAAGACAGTCAGATACATTCATAAAAACTCCTACTCCAATTGTATAGTGATTTTTTTGGCATCTCAACTGATTTGAATCGTCACATATTTAAAGAGATTTTCAACCGGCTCTCGGTTAATCGCTACATCCCTACCGACTAGTAAAATTTTCAAGCAGTGTTATTCATACACTTCAGTACTATTTTAGATTATATATTAATTTGTTTTTATTCTTAGATTTTTCAGCTTTCTTATTCATTTAAAGATTTAGACATTTAAAATGTTGGGCATTTTTATTCTTTTTTTTTATTATTATTATTATTTCAGTATTATACATTTTTGTCCAACTTGGAGTTTTGTTTCTGTTAATAAAAAAAAAAAAATATATATATATATATATATATAAACAACTTTAGTTACTGGTTGTTCTTTACTGAACACATTTTTGGACAGAAATTAAGGAAAATGTTAAATACTTTTGTTTAAATACTATTATTGTATTTATTTATTTTTTTGCATATATTTTGAACACACACACACACACACACACACACACATATATATATATATATATATATATACACACACACACTTTTTTCAGTTCCATTTCTAATTTATATAGTTTTACAAATTACTACACTGCTAGCAAGTCCTACACAAAACTAATTAAATACAGTTATTCTTAATTCTCGAATTTTACACTGCATTAACAACAAAAGCAATGAGAGTTTTTTTTTTATTATCTCCATTTTAGACAATATTTATTTGCGAAGAGGCAGGTGTGAATGAAGACTCAGGTGTCTGTTAAGCATGATATATGTGTGTGTTTCCAGGTGCTGCTGTCCGAATACAAACGCTCAGGGAAGGTGTATGCCATCAAAGCACTGAAGAAAGGGGACATTGTGGCACGAGACGAGGTGGAAAGGTAAGGAACTTCATTTAAGTGTAGCGTGAGATAAAAATAGCTTTTTAACACTGTTTATGTGCTTTTCTGATGCTTGATATTTATATTGTTTCCTGGTAAAATAAATTTGCAAATATTTTGTTTCTTGCTTTAAGCACAAATATAACTAGCACAAAATTAGTTTTTTCTTAAAATGCAAAAGTACACATTACAGCTCATCCTTTTAGTGTTTTGGCTAAACTCTCTCCACTCTCTTCCAGTTTGATGTGCGAGAAGCGAATATTTGAGACGGTGAACAGCACACAGCATCCTTTCCTGGTCAACCTGTTTGCGTGTTTTCAGACGCCAGAACATGTGTGTTTTGTCATGGAGTACACGGCTGGCGGTGACTTGATGATGCACATACACGCAGACGTCTTCTCCGAAACACGATCTGTGTAAGTGTGATTATCTCACCTAGTTAACATGCAACACTCGCAATCGTTACTGAATATCACAGGTAAATTTAGTAAAACTTTCAACTAATGAATAAATAAATAAATTTAAAGGTAAAAGATTCTACCATATTTCCCAGTTAATTAATCACAATAGTTTTGTAATACTGGTTTTCTGGAACGTTAAGTTTATTACACTTCCCAAAAGTAAATTTAAAGATTGTATAATGTTATGGAAAACTAAAAAGCTCTCAAAATTGACCATTGCAGGAAATTTTTTTTTTTGAACAACGTTATTGAACAACAAAATTTTTTGTTTTGGATGTCTTGTTCCTGTATTCATATGTATATAGTGTTTTTCTATATTCTTCATTCTATATATATATATATATATATATATATATATGTGTGTGTGTGTGTGTGTTTGATTGTTTGTTTGTGTGTGCAATGCAGGTTTTACTCTGCGTGTGTGGTTTTGGGGCTTCAGTTTCTTCACGATAATAAGATTGTGTATCGGTGAGTAAACATAAAACATACAGCTGTTTTATTTTATGAACTCTTTATGAACTATGAGTTAGTAAAAGTAATAGTTAATTCTTCCATCTGTGGCTGTGTGTTTGTCAGAGATTTGAAGCTGGATAACCTGCTGCTGGATACTGAAGGTTATGTGAAGATTGCAGACTTTGGTCTTTGTAAAGAGGGTGAGTCACTGACTGTACCTTTCGTAATTAAATTGATGGAGCTGATGGAGAAAGAACATGATGTTTGTTCACTCATAGATCAGAGTGAATGACCGGATGTGCTGCTAACAGCATACTATTTTTAATAACTACTATTCAGGTTTTAAGGTTGGTATGATTTTTGTTAGGTTTTTCAAAGAAGACCAAAAAACTGCTATAATGTGAAATGCGTAACCTTAACTTGTGCAACGACTGGTGGGAACAGTGACATCCAATAATATTTAAAAACTATTTTGAATTTTAACAACAACAAAAAAATGAAAAACTGCTTAAATATCTTTATCAAATGTGAAAACCGAGAGAGGCGGGGACAGCTATGCCAAGTCAAATTGAGTTGTCAGCTGAACTTCATCAACATCATGGCGAAAGTTACTTCAGCACAGATTAAGTGATTAATGCAAATAAGCAGTTTAATGTCAGGGAGAAGTGCAATAAGATTTGATATAAGTGAGTAATAGAATTTAAGTGAGCAGTGTAATACAAATGAGCGGTGTAATAATATAAGGAATGTTGTAAATGAGCAGTGTAATATAAGTGAGTTGTGTAAATAGTAGGGACGGGACTTTAACGCGTTAATTGAGATTAATTAATTACACAAAAAATAATGCGTTAATTAAGATTAATTAATTACAGAAAAAAATTTCCCGCATTTTTAATAACTTATTTTTGCACCGCGGAACGTTTCTCACTGGATGAGTTTCGGCGGACCAATTATACTGAAGCACCAACTAGCGTTCGCATATCACCGCAGCAGCACATCGAACCTCAAGTATCACCACAACGCAAAACATATAGCAGCTAGCGTGGACTTTACACTTTATGTTGAACTATTTATTATTTTGTTGGTGCAACTGGCAGTTTATGTTGAACTCTTTATTGTTTTGGCCAAGGTTATTGAGAGTTGGACTCTGAAGCAACAGAGAGATGTTTTCTAATAGTCAGTGTTTCCAATGTTCTGAATGTAATTGACAGTATTGTGTTTTACTTAAAAAACACTTTACAGAAGGTTCCAGCACCTATGAGCTTCCTGAATTTCTGAAATGTACTATTTCTAAATTGTTTCTAAATATGCTATTGCTACAATTCATGGCAAAAATTGCACTGGTCTGCTAGACTTGGTTGAACAAAAATAAACTATTTTGTTGCTTAAGCTTATGTATTCAGTCATTATTCAATGGTATACTATAAATCCATGTGAAAACAAATTACTTCTCACTGTTCTCAGGTCAAATATTTATATGCGATTAAAATGTGATTAATTTCGATTAATTAATTACAAAGCCTCTAATTAATTAGATTAAGTTTTTAATCGAGTCCCGGCCCTAGTAAATAGTGATTTATGTGACTCTTATTAAAACTGATTTTGAAGTCAAATGTTTTTTGGAAAACCACATTCTGGATTCAGTCTTTATTTGTATTAATATGCATATAGAAACAAAAGGAGTACGAGATTGATTGTTAGAGTATGTTTATTTTTACAATTTACATGTTTACATGTATGTTTACCTTTACATCTTTAACTAGCCGTTAATTTATAAATTGAATGGGTGACCTATCCTCATTAATCATGCAAACATTTGTGCACGAGCCGCCACTGCTACAATGTGAAATAGCTGTTTTCATTGTGAATACATGTTAAAATATATTTGCAAAATCCTGTGATGCAAAGCAAATTTTTGAGCATCATTTAATGTCACATGATTTTGATTTGCTGCTCAAGAAACATTTCTGATTATTTGATGTTGAAAACAGTTGTACTGCTTTATATTTTTATGGATAATTTGATGCATTTAATTTTTCAGGATTTTTTGTTAAATACAAAATTTTAAACTAAAGGTCACGACAGATCCCAGACAGTAAACTGCTGCCGCATTCTATTTTATGGCATATTGACGCAAATTTTAAATGATTTTCAACGATAGATTTGTCAGGTCCAGTCTAGACAGACTTTAGCTTTTGCCATGTGGCGTGACACGACAACTGTCACGTCCAGTGTAGACACAGTGTAACTCTAGAGGCTGCGGCCTTTAGCGTCCTAGTTAGCATGTCCACCTGCCATGCCAGAAACAATCAAGCAGAACTAGAGGGCTTACATAAACTGCAAAAGAGATGCACGTTATCTCCTTTTTGCTCCTTTCTTTTTTTCTTTATTTCAATGTCTTCCTTTCATTTTCGGTCCTGTAGGAATGGGTCATGGAGACAGAACCAGTACATTTTGTGGGACTCCAGAGTTTCTTGCTCCTGAGATTCTAACAGACACGTCCTACACCAGAGCTGTGGACTGGTGGGGTCTTGGTGTGCTCATTTACGAGATGCTGGTTGGAGAGGTGTGTGAGTTTGTGCAACATTTTATTATATTGTTTTTCAGTGTTTGAAACATAAATCTAACTAAATCTAATTACGTTCACCACGAGGTGAGATTTTTTTTTCAGTATTTTTGCTTGTTTTCCTGTACATACATAAATTAACATACCTTTGCAGATTCAAAGTGTTGAAATATGAAGTCTTGTTTTCTGAGAAATAATCTGATACAAATTTCTGATACATAATCTGTGTCTGTTCAGTCACCGTTCCCAGGTGACGATGAGGAGGAGGTGTTCGACAGCATTGTAAATGATGAAGTACGTTACCCAAGATTCCTCTCCACTGAGGCCATTGGTATCATGAGACGGGTAAGACTTTATTTTTTCCCAATGCTGTTCTGATGGGCTGTGTTTGCTAACTGATAGGAATTTCCTTGTTTTTCATTGTTAGCTGCTAAGGCGTAATCCTGAAAGACGACTGGGCTCCAGTGAGAGAGACGCAGAAGACATCAAGAAACAACCCTTCTTTAGGGTATGAAGACTTTACTTGCTACAAACAGGGCCTTTCGCACTGAATCTATTAATAGTACTAGAACTAATTGTGGAACTACCCAATTTTGGGCATTTTCGCACCACCGGAGCTGGGTGTGATTTTAGTACCGGAATGGCTTTTTCGAGAACCAAATTAGCTGCTACTCCGGAGCAGGGTCTAATCAGCACAGCTGGTACTACCTGTGACATAAGGAGACATTGATTGACCAGACATGTTCAAAAACGCCCTCAAACGCCATGATTTGAAACGCTGTGTAACATACTGTAAACATTGTGTCAACTTATTTCGCAAGTATGATGAACAGCAATAGATGGACGGATGCTGAAGAGCAGGCACTTGTAGGAAATGTAGCACTGCCGGTTGTCATTGGAGTCGACATTCCATGTCCATTATTGTGAAACCCGCGAGACACAACAAAAACGGCTCCGATCACAGCATCCTCCATCCTCTTGTTGTTAACGTTGTTCTTTGTTTTCGTTGTTGAGCATCGCGCAAAAACGACATCCTAGTACACACTGTCAGTGTGAATGCAACCCTTCCAGTGGTACTGGGAAATAGTTCGCACAAAATCGTTAGTACTTTAGTACTGTATATTTAGTTCTTAAACTAAAGCGATGTGAAAGGCCCTATTAATACGGAAGTCCCTAAATAGATGTGGCTATGATAAAAAAAAACATGAGATGGGAAGAAATGTTATATTTAAATACTTTTGTGTTCTCTTGCAAAATTTGTGTGTTACACAGAGAAACCTTTGGTGCTTTCCAGATCATAATGCAGCTTGGTATAACTCAGTACACATTTTGTTAATGGTACTGCTCGCTTGGGACCTCAGCCGAGGTGGTACTGAAAAAAGTACTAGGTACTATACACAATGGAAATTTCCCCAAAAGTAAGCCATACCAAATTGTACAGTGCTGTACCATTCAATGGAAAAGTCCCATTTGTGTTACCTTGCAAAACTTTTGTAGAAGTAGAAATAATATGGGGTGAGAGGTAAAAAGAAATTAAAGTCAGTGCTTTTGCAAGTAAATGCAAAGGTTTCTATGAGGTTGCAAGAAAACATCAGCATTTTTCTTCACATCTCATACATTGTTTTATTGCCATATTCATTTAGGGACAAAGTTGCAATCTTAGTTATGATGTGACTCAATCATATTCTCTCGCTCTGTAGAATATAGACTGGGATGCGCTGTTGCAGAGGAGAGCTCCTCCTCCTTTCGTGCCTGCAGTGAAGGGAAAGGAAGATGTCAGTAACTTTGATGCTGAGTTTACGAACGAAGCGCCAACCTTGACGCCTCCTCGTGAACGACGGACCCTATCGCGGAAAGACCAGGACTACTTCAGGGACTTTGACTATGTCTCTGACTTCTGCTAGGACATAAGTGTGCATACTGACACTGCTAGGTACGGGAGATGTGGTTCTCACATCCTAGTCGCCATCAAGGCTGCTTGGCGTGAAGACTGACGCTTCCTAACAGGCTTCCTGCCAATGGAACATGGGTTTGTTCAACATGAAACCATAAAGAAAGTAAGAGAACTGGGCCCATAAGAGTGATTGAACCTTGAGGCAATCTGATTGTAGGAGGTACATCAAACATGTAGAGATTCAAGAATCCACATAATGTGAAGTTCTGAAAGCCGGCGGCCAAGATGTTTTCTTGCCCTGTTTGCAAAGAGGCACGATTTTCAAATGGTCAGTAAGCCTCATTCATGACATTATCCTTAGCACCAGGTGCTAATGAAATCATTAATCTTGTGAATAGAGTACTGTAGGGATGACAAACTTTTGTAGGCCAGTGCGCATTTGAGTAATTCTGGTTCCATCATTGCAAAGTTTATGTTTTTTTTTTGTTTTTTGTTTTTATGGGTTTTTGGTTAAGGTCTAGGGGTTTAACACAAGCTAAACATATTTTCACGCTTTATTCTTCAACATAAAGTGCATCAATAATACCCTATTGTCTTGAAAAAGGCAGTTTTTAACAAGTGTCTAAATGGGGCTACAGAGGTTGTTGGGGATGTTACCTGTTCAGTGATGTTTAAACTCATCCCCTCACAAGTCGCTTGCACAGCCTCATTCCAATTATAATGGTCATTCCATAAACCTATTATAAATTAAACTTTCAGGGGAAACCTTTTTTAAATAATGATTTAATTAGCTGCTGTAAAATGTAGTGGTGTAGTTAATTCATAGACTACATTTAGCAGTTTACTTCCAGTGATTATATTTAGTCTTCAAAATTCATAGAAGCTGTTAGATTATCATGTTGAATATAATGTTTAAAAAAATCATAAACTTTTGTCGGTCACAGAGCTTATTTTCTGCAATAATCCAAAAAGCTAAAAGGAACCAGGGTGATACTATGGCCCAATACCAATTCTACCCCTTAGCCCTTACCCTTTGCCCTACCCCTCTGTTTCGCGGGTTCACGTGAAGAGGTAGAGGTGTCTCGATTCTCTTTTGGTTGGAGGGGTAGGGGGAAGGGGAAGGGCCAGATTTTTGAAGATGTTTTGGGACCACACTTCAGACGAAGAGGTATGAATTATCTCAGCAACAAGGCTGCCTGAGCGAAGAACAAGACACATAAATGTAAGCATTTTGGGAATTAATAAAGATTTTAACGAAAATTAATCATTTGTTTTGTTACATTCAATCGTGAGTTCATATTAACGGTCATGTTACTCAAAGAAATGTTAGCAAAAAATTGCTAATATTTGCTAATGTCATATCATTATAGACTGCACGACAGTACCACAACATATTTTGTTAGTGAGGACCACTGTAGACATTCAAGGGGGCTAGTCCCCCCAATAATTAGAAATCGTTAAACCATTTTTGCAAATATTGCCAAATCAAGAGTGGGAGAAGAAAAAGAGAGAGAAAGAGATGGAAGTTGCGTGTATGCGCGTCTGTGCATTTCTCTTTTTAGAGTGAGTTTACTTAAAAACAATGATTTTATCCTCTCACTGCTGGAAAATACAATGTAGCGATTCAGCATTTAAACTGATCTAATAAACCTTGTGGGACAATGTCAACAAGTTTTTCTCCTGGATGTGTGAGCTGCGCGATTTCCATTATGTGTGTGTGTCAGTAAGCAGCTCAGTAATACAGAACGGTTATTAAAGGCTCTAATGCACACCAGTATGTGTGTATTGTAGGAGCTAGACGACGAATGATGATGTGTGCCGGCATAGTAGTGGTGTCCCAATCCTTAGGGAAATATTTTCACTCCTACCCCTTGACAGTCTGTTTCAAGGGACAAGGGGAAGGGGTAGGCAGAGGGAAAGGGGTATAAAATAGAATTGGGATTGGTCCTAACTTGCGGGTTGCCGGCCTACAAAAAACATCACTGCAGTGCTCTATGGGAGCTTGTTGACTAACAGACTACAGTTACTGACCCAAGTAAAATGGCTCACCGAATTCTCCCTTCTCCTTGCTTTTTGTCTCAATTTTCTTTTTTGACCAACGTTTCCGTATATCACACAGAATCCAGAGACCGTTTTCCTCTGTATTAAACTCATTTAACCAGATGAGGGCGGTAGAGAGTTTGAGAAAAGTGGAAACACTGTTGTGTCAGGTGTCTGTTGTTTTGAGATCCTTGAGTTTGTATGCTTTTACTGTGTTATGAGCATGTCCCTTACTGAAAGGCAGCATCAACCTCTAGATTTATCTTTTTTGGAGATTCTGTTTTTCTATCTCACTGAAACCTGACTATGGAAATCCTACGCCTGAATATTACTATATTAAACAATTCAACTCTTTTTGGGACAGTGGAGCTCTTTTTTTACTGCCTTTTCTTTTCTGTTTCTTTTTTACCAGAGTAAAATTGTGGAAAACTGAGCTAAATTAAAAAGAGAAATTAATATTCTGAGTGTTGCAGGATGTAACTGAACAGGAGTAGAATATAAAGATCAATCCCACACAGATGTCTTTAAACTAAAGGTAATATGTGAACATCCCAACACATACACATTCACATCAAATGATTTACTCCATCAACTATTTTTTACGAAAAGGGCAGAGTGAAGGTAGCAGGACATCTGTTACATCAGCAAATGAACCATTGAGCACTAAGTGTGCTGTGAGGAACTTGCTTAAAACATGGTGAAGTGATGGTTTGAAGCACTTTGAGATAATTTCTCATTATTCCCTAGAGGAGAGAAGGAGAAAGTATCCATGGAGACCAAAAGATGGAGCTGTAAAATAGGAGGTCATGTTGTTCTGTGAACAAACTATACTCCTATATCTTATTCTTCCTCATGCACTAATCGAGTCATTGTTTATCTGCTCCATAATTTGGCTTTTTCCAAGCAAATCACAATGCACTTAACTCCAGTAACATAACATGCATGTTTACCATTAATTTCAGTTGTAGTTAAGTATCTTGGTATGGTACAATGGTCCCTTTTAACACACTAAATATAAAGCAGGGTAAGATTGATCTTGAAGGAACATTTGGATTTGATCACTTAAACTACCTACGCAGATAAGCAGTGATGCATTTGGTCATGTCACATTTGTAGTGGAAAACTAATGCATCTAACACGAACGTCATCCAAAGGGAAATAAAGATTATTTTGTGACCCCACTGATAGTCTTTAGTTTTTGTCATGTTTTAAGCATTAACTCACCTAAATTTGGTCTTTTTTCTCAGACAACAGTGCTTCATTTCTTACATCTTATGGCTTTTCAAGAAATCTTGCTTTAAGATTTTTTAGATAACCAGTAATGTATAATTCAATTTCATTAGGAATAAAAGTAATTTAAAAACGACATAACAGTGGAGATTATGTGAAACAGGTGCTTCAAAAAAGTTTGAGAAACCCTGTAAAGAATGTGGGAGTACAAAAAGAGTAGAAAACATTTATCGTTCCACTCTTGTATTTTTCCCGGTAGTTTGTGATGATTTAATGTAAAGAGGCCACTCAGACAGACTGAAAATGCTCAGTCCAAATGAACTTCCTCCAGACTAACCAAAACATCTGACGGTAGTTAATTGAATGTCATCAGAGCAGACTAAAGTGATTAAATTGCATGATGTTTTTAAACATCTCCCAATGATTGCTGAAGCTACTTTAGATTCCTGCCTCGTTCTGCACAGGCTCAGGTGTGTACTGGTCTCATCACATAAAATATTCTGCAGGTTTAATAGTTTTCCACACAGCTGACCTCTGTGTCCCTTTGCAGAAATCAGGACTAAATACTGCACTCTTCATCGGAGATGATCGAGCTGGCAGTGCTGGTAAAGTACATACAACGTTGTTGAACTTTAACGTTAGAAACTAGAATTGTACAATCCTAAAGTATAACAATTAAGCTTAATGGTTTGTTCATATACTTCATCCAAAGTATAAGCAGTAATCAGTATTATTTTATTATTATTGAAATACTATTCTAGTTTGGATTCATTTTATTTTTATATCTCCTATTTTAATTTTAATCTAAATAAAACATTTTTTTTTTAATATACCTATATGGTTTTATAAATTTTTATTTTAGTTACCATTATAGTATTTTATTAGGTTTTATATTTTATGTTTATTATTTTAGTAAATGTTGTGTTTGTCATTAGGACATTTATTTGTCAATATAGTTGTATTAATCACATTTTGAATTAGTTTGTGGATTCCCTGTTGCCTTTTTAGTTTTAGTTAAAGTTTTAGAGTGTGTCAGTGTGTGTGTGTGTGTGTGCGCGTGTGAGCATGTGTGTGTGTTTACTGAGATTTATATTATTTCAAATATTTTTTATTTTTTAGTTTCAGTTAACTATAGTTATAGTGTTACTTGTTTTTGTGAACACAGTAAATGTAGTTTTTCCTTGATGCTTCTTAAAACAATGTGATTGAGCTTCTGAACATTCAAGATGTTTGTCTTGTGTGTCTGTTAACAGTAGAATAATCGGTTCATTTGCAGACAGAAGCTCGCTGTTCCAGCATTTTTCTGCTCAAGGTGAAGATAACAGCCATATTTGTTTTTCACTGACTCCAAAAAATGTTATATCTGGTAAAGTTGTTTGCACTTTTTCTCAGTGTATCTCTTTCTGTGTGTGTCTTTTTGTGTGTTTACATCATTTTTTGTTTTCATCTTGTAGAACGAGTCCTCCAAAGTCAATCAGCAATCAGCTATCTTCCCTCAGATAGTCGACTATGAGGGAAAAACTGTGTCCATGATCCTAAAGGACTGCTGCTCAATCTGATGGTGGGAAACTGATACTAATTATTTCTTGGTTATATATTCCAAAATTGTATGGGGTTATGTGCAAGTGTTGACAATTGGTCAATTATGTTTTGCAGTTCATGAATAATGAGTTTTAGGATTCCAGTGACAAGCAATTGAAAACAATCCATGTTGATCGATCGATTACAAAATTCAGTGTGGATGAGATATCAGAAAACATGTTAAATACTCACAGTACCTTAGATGTTCATGACGTCTGTGGTGCTTCTCTGTGAAATTCTGTGTTTTTCTGCATGCAAAGACATGAAAAATCCTGGAGAGAGAGAGGGGTGGAAAATGCAGATATAGAAAGAGAAGTTAAAATCTCCAAATGTTAAAAAAAAAAACTCTCCATAACTATTGTTTGTTTACTTTAGTGTAAAATGAATACCAATGTCGATAAGTGGCTGAAAACAAAGAAGACTTTTGCCACTAGGAAACCAAGTATTACGAAAGTCATAATTCTTTCTTCCACTTCACATCTTTTATTCTAAATTAAGTATTGTATAATAACTTTCAATGACTCAATAGAATAAAATGGAATTTCCTTTTCTGGAGGTATTTTCCCATTATTCTCACGTTGACTTATTTAAAATAATTTTAATCAAGCCTCTTACCTTCCAATGATTTAATATTATCACAAGATTAGTAAAGGTAATGAACAATCACACTTCTTGAAAGTTATCCTATCTGCAGTACATTATTATTCCAATAATATTGGTACCTCTGGAAAATAAGAGCAGAAAATAAATCTGCATTGCTTTTCCTTTTGGTCTTTCATTCATAAAATTCTAACCTATCACTGAAGTACAACTTTGTGAGCCAATCAGATGTAGTTTAAACAATATGGGTTTGATCATAGGAACATTCTGTTTTATGGTTTTGGACACCACTATAAAATCGATGTAAAATAATTTGTACACGCTAACATACACTTGGTATTAACATGTGATCACCCTGATCAAAACAAGCAGATCGGATCATCAGGTGTACACTGATATTACACTTGGCAACATCACCTAACGTTTCTATCTGGATAACCGATCGGATCTGTCTTTCCATATTTGAATAAGTCTGCAGAGATTGGTCATTTTGCATGATGTCGATCTGCAAATGTACACGTGAAAGCTGGATTGCATTTGCATTATACTGAGATCCGATCACAATGCGTCCTCGACTACTTCTGGACCAGGACACGCTGAGCCGGTAGCATTCCCACGTCTTTTTGATGTGTATGTAGATAACATCCAGATACAGGTCACATGCTATAATGGCAATTTTAAACGCAGCCTCTGACATTTCTTATTCACACCTGTAACGTTTTCTTCAAGATAATTTTTTTAAAGCTGCTTAAATAAGTTAACTGCTTATAATTAAATTAACTAAGGCCTAGTCCTGGTTTAATCACACAAAGAGTGCCATTTTTTCCTCCAGATATCTTGTGTTCTGCAATGAGGAGCAATGTCCCCAAGCAATGAACTTATTCACTTATTGAATGAATCAGCTTTTTGAACAAATCGGTTGAATCAGTGATTCAGTGATTCACTCATTAACATGGTCAAAAGCTTTGTCCCTGAATGAATCAGCAGTTTGAATGAATCGGTTGAATCTAAATGACTCATTCATTAACAGTCACTTGTTGTCACCTAAGCCCCTTTCACACTGCACGTCGGACCCGCAATATTCCCGTAACAATTGCCTGGTCGCCTTCTGTGTGAAAGCAACCACGTCCCGGAATTGATTACCGAATTGAACCCGGGTCGGGGACCTAGTAACATTGCGGTAATCGATCCGGAACGAGCGCTGTGTGAACAAAAGCCAGATCTAATTCCGTATCGAAGTGATGACGCGCGTTATCGCGCGACTCTTTTACCGGCTGTTTTGAAGGAAGATCAACATTCGTGACGAAAACATATGTGCAAACTGTAATGAAGCAGAGATCAGTTAGTTCCTCACTTTCCGCGCTGACGCCGAGATCGTTTGCTTGCTTCAGTTAAAGTATAACGTGCCAAGCGTTGTCGACTCGTACATTACACGTCACGCGATGATGTCACGTGTCGTTACGGGATCTTCAAGGGTTGTGTGTGAAAGCACGCACATATACCGGGTCATCACTGGCAGTGTGAAAGTGCCAAATCTAGCGACCAGGGAACAATTACAGGAACACTTTACCCCTGTATTTGCCGGAATGGCAGTGTGAAAGGGGCTTTACTTCACATTTTGACTATTTTTTTCATGTTTTGTATTATATGTTTTATGTTAAAAACAAAACATTAGGCCTATTTATGCATCTGTAAATGCAGGTTAAATGCATCCATGCCCCCCCTGAGCTACACTGAACTGTGTAAAAAAAAAAATTAGTATGCTGGATCGAAAGATACTAAGTAGATGAAGAGCTTCTTAATCTACTTAGTTTTAATTCTTTATTCAAAGACACAAAATGGAATAAAGAACTAAAAACTAAACACAATCTTGCTACACAAACAGTGTATGAACATTTTCCATGTGTATGATGCTTTTCCATTTACTTGTACTTTTACTTTCAATTGTTAAGTATGTTTAATATAAAATATAAATACTTTTCATACTTAAGTACAGTAAATATGACTTACTTTAAGACTTTTACTCAAGTAATATTCTAAATGGTGACCTCAGCTTCTACCAAAGTTATTTTCTGGTAAGATATCTGTACTTTTACTTTACTATGGCTTTCAGGTAGTTTATCCACCGCTGTTGTTTATTTGGCAGATTCTTTTAACCAACACACTATTCAGACTATAGATGCTTTCTGGAAATCAGCTGTCGAACCCAGATTCTTAACACTGAATTACTGCTAATACAGGGCTTCGGTTATATACTGTTGCTGTGGAGACAAGAACTGGCAATAGCATTACATTAGTTTGAAAGGTTCACTTTAGGAAGCTTTAGCAGCGCCCAACCCTCACCTACTCTTCTGTGAAAACAAACAACATCTAATTCAATGAAATATGTCACTTTGACCAAAAAGAAAATAATGATAAGCAAAACACTGGTCTAATTAGAAAAGTCCATTGCTGGATGAAGTCTAACATTTATGGCAGTCAGCAACAAACCAAGAATTAAGCCAAGAGTTTAGTTGAACACTTTAAAAGTAAATGTCATTATTAAATAAATTGATTTCGTGTTTATCGATCACTGTGTACATAATTAACATGAATAATCAGTTAAATTAATGCTTGGTAGATTTGATGATAACAAAATGTTACCATGATAATGCTTTGGCATATACTTAATTAAAGTTCTTCTTTATCATCTGATTATCTACTATATGTCCTGTATAACTGTAATATAGTATCACAAGAGTACTTTTTCGTCAGAAACCAATCTAACAAAATGTAAGTAACGTTAATCGTGTTTTGTGTTACTCTTATCCAGTGCTCCAACAGCGAAATTAATTTTAACATACCAAAAGTACTGTAGTATTACAATGATGACTGGATATGGTACGGTACCAATCAAAATATCTCATTAACATCTTACCACATCACTAATTATCTTATATATTCGCGACGCGTCTTTATATACCTGTGTTCGACGTTGGCGTCTCATTCTTTCTCTCCCTCAGCTCTCTGCGCGCGGGAAAGCTCTTCCCGCCTCCAGCGCGCGCGTCGATCTCTGCAGCGCTCGGCCCCGCCCCCCTCCGAACTACATCAGCTGACCCGAACTTTTCTCACCCCATCAGAAGACACGGATCAACCTATGCGAACTCTTCTACGCTGTCCATTCAGGGTCCATGCTGCTGTCCTGTCCTCTGCTGGGGGCCTCGGGTGAGCGAGTAAACGGGCGCATCACTGACTTCATTTGGGTCCAAGCCTAGCTGCAGGTGAGTTAAGGAGGAACTAAATACTATTAGTTTAAATGGGTGAATACATAAGATAAACGATGGGTTTAAAATAAAGATAATATTTAAAATATGAAATTATATTTAGCTATATAATTTACTATTACTATGTTTGGAATTGGAGAGTTCAGATGCAAGAGCCTCAAAGTGCTGTCTGAAATGTTTTACATTTTATCAAGCTCCTATGTTTATTTTCAGTTATTTCACTTTGATGTCAATGGAATGAACCTATTCATTGCATTAAAGTTAATTAGTGAAACTTCACATATATGAGCCTGATAAAAATGCACTAATTTTTGAAGAAAAAAAAAACTAATAAACATCAAAAGCAACTTTGAGGCTTTTGCATCTGAACTCTTCAATTATTTTAAAATAATTTTATAAATTAATTGGTTTAATTTAGTATGCAGAACATGTGGTGGGCACAAAATATAGGCTATGGACAGTTTGTATACTTAAACTGAAAAAAAAAAAATTATTTTATGACTATTATGAGCGTATGATTTAAAATAAATATAGTTTAAGTCATAAAAAAATAATCTTGGTATTAAGGTTCTGTCTTAATCTCCCTCTGTCTCTGCACCTCTGTCTTTCTCAGTTTCACATCCCTCAGTTCATGTTGGAGTGAGACTGAATTCTGTCTGAAATCTGTGAAGTGCTGAAGGATGATGCCCCGGACAGGCGGTGCTCTAGTTTTCCTCCTGCTGGCTGTGGTCAGAAGTGCAGGTAAAACTCACCTGAAAATGCCCAAGGGGTCACTCAGTCAGAATACAAAAGATGATAAAGCTGTGGGTTCAGCTGTTTCGGTACACTGCAGGTGAAAGAGAGAGCAGCCAGACACATTTCTCAAGGCTGCGTGTGAAAGCTTGCGTAGCTGTGTGGTGATTTTGTGCGAATGCATTAACAGTGTCCTGCGCCGTGTATGAAGGGAGTGCGAGTTTCATTTGCGTCTCTGAGTTGGACGTAAACTGTTGCGTTAAATATGCATGAGTAAGTATTAGCATGTGTGTGTTTTAGAGTACTGTGACGTACCAGGGTACAGTAATAAGATGTAATTTATGGATGGTAAAAATGCAGTATTAATAATTACATATCAAGGGACTGTACTATTTAAAACCACAGCACAAAAAAAACTAAATTAAAATATAAATATTAGATGAAAACTTAAATCAATTGAAAATTATGTTGCCCTGACAGATAAGTTAAAATCACCAAAATTAATAGAATTGGGTTAGTAATTAAGAGGGATAGTAAAATGACCAAAAGATCATTGTACCTAATATGTCAAAAGATAGAGGTAATTCTGGTTTCTCAGTTTGGGACCCCTTTAAGTCATCTCTGTGTGTATCAGTGTCCAGCAGAGAGCTGCAGTGCTCCATGTGGCCTGTGGGGGCGCTGCATCCAGTGCAGGCTCAACTGGAGCGCTTCGAGGCGGGACCAGGTTGTGCGGCCAGAGAGGGTGGAGCTAAAGAGACCCACGTGATTTCTGTGGGCAAAGCCTCCAACAAACAAGTATGAGACATTGGTAAGCTGGTATTTTTGCAGTTGGTGTCCAGACGTCTCATTTGGGTGTCCTGTCCGCAGGTAACAGTAGTGTTAAGACCTCTGACCGTCTCTCTGCCCATCAACCGGCCGGTGATTCTGGTGCTGAGCTCCCGGCATGCCGTGCATTGGGTGTTGGAGAATGAAGGACTGTCGCACAACATCAACGTGCTGGTGCAGGTGTGTGATGTTGCTTATCGTCCCAAACTGACTTACTGATCTGACTGTTTAATTTAGTTTTTTAAAAGGAAAAGTTAAACCTAAAATAGAAACTTGCTATAAAACTGACTCCCGCTCAGGCATTTCAAGATGTAGATGAGTTTATTTGTTTACTGGAACAGATTCTGAGAAATGTAGCACTATATCACATACTCAGCAATACATCCTCAGCAGTGAATGGGTGCCGTCAGAATGAGAGTCCAAACAGTTGATTAAAAATAAATAAATTAAATTAAATTAAGCTATTTTTTACTTCACTCCTGGTCAAAATACTAATCCATAATCCATAATAATGCTTCCTCCAGGGGGAAAAGCCCATCCCCTGTTCTCCTCTCACATCAAATCAATTTCCACCCACATCTTGCAGATTTCTCTCCTGATTCAGATTAGATGATTTGTTTTTCATATTTTTAGCAATAGCCAAAATAACATTGTATGGGTCAAAATTATCGATTTTTCTTTTATGCCAAAAATCATTAGGATGTTAAGTAAAGATTATGTTCCATGAAGGTATTTTGTAAATTTTCTGCCTTAAATATATAAAAACGTAATCTTTGATTAGTAATATGCATTGCTAAGAACATAATATTGTATTTTGATTTTTTTGCACCCTCAGATTCCAGATTTTTAAATAGTTGTATCTCGGCCAAATATTGTCTGATCCTAACAAACCATACATCAATGGAAATATTGTTTATTCAGCTTTCAGATGGTGTATAAATCATCTGAAATTATTTAAATGTTTAACTTTGAAAATGTACACTTAAAACTGGTTTTGTGGTCCAGGGTCACATATAATTAACTCAACAAACAAAATAACTGCTATTACAGACATTTGGGGGGGTGGACCATGGGATTAATGTCTTGTGAAGACAAAACTGCCATCCTGTTGCCATTAGAGAAACATTTAATGCAGGCCTTCACCTGCTCTCCCAGGTGTCTCTCAACTCCACAGCCGTCTCTTCGAGTTTGTCCATCCGCGTGACACAGGTTCCCTCTCTGCCACGGCGTCCTCGGGTCCTTCTGCGCTGGGTCCTCCAGCGTCACGCCACCGTCTCGTCACTCACACACACTGTGCGCGCGAACCGTGTTTACCTCCGTCTGGGAGAGGGTAAAAACACACGCACATCCTTTTATTTCAATTGTCTGAAAATTGGGGTGTGCTTTATTTTGTCTTCATTTCCATTCCGTCTGGACTCCAGATGCAAGCATGCCGAGCGAGTGCCGCCTGCAGTCTCCGTTTCTGTCCCAAAACTATCTGGCCTCAGAGCTGCAGGAGCAGGAGATTCACGGCTGTGTCCCGTCAGACCAGCCCATGGAGACAGAGGTCCACATCATCCGCCTCTGGTCCTCAGGATCCGGTCTGTGCGGGTGAGTTTTATATACTGTAGATATATAAAATTAGAAGTCATCAATAAAAAGTAAGAAATTAAAATTGACGAAATGGATAAATGAACTAAATGGGTCATGACGACAAATCAAATTTTGTCTTGATCTTTTGACTTTCATGCACATCTCGTCAGTAAAGCCGGTTTTGTGATTAGTAGTAGATCTCAGCTCTTGCTTTCAGATGGAGCGGCATGTAATACACCGAGCCATAGTTCATTGACAAGCTATGCAATATCACGTTCATAATCGCAGGTGATTCATTGCCGAACACCCTTCGTTTTGTAAACGAGGCACAGTGTCATGGAGAGTTCACAAAGAAACATTTGTTGAAAGATGAAGCAGTACTAGATCAGACTGTAGCTGCATCACACACTGTAAGTAAATGGACCACTTTATTTTAATCATGTTGTCAAAAGCCATGATGATGTTACATAACAGTGGCCAATTACTGAGGAAGCCTTGAATGGCACGCCCTTACAAACAGGACATTTTAGGGAGAGGTTTAGAAAGAGGGTTGACAATAATCATTTTTCCACATATTTATTTGTTTTTGTGCAAAAAACAAAAACAAAAAAATATTAACATTAAAATAATAAAACAAATTAATAAAATATAATAATAAAGAGATTGCATAAAATTCCATTAATAATAAATAAATGTAATTAATAATAAAATTATTAATCTGAATATTTAAATTAATTAATAAAATAACAATGTCATACACATTTCAAACTGCTTTATATAAAAATTATGTAATTTTAGATTTAATTTAAAAAATCATTTATATAAAATTCAATCAAAAATAGAAGTCATAAAAGGTTATAAAATAACAATAAAAGCTAAGGAAAGTATAGCCATTTATTAATTTATTAAACTTAAATAAACCTATATATCGAAAGGAAAATACATGCGTTAAGAGGACAACAAAACAATATAAAAAAAAAGTTTTAATAAAAGAATCAGTGTAAAACATTGCGGTTCATTTTAATAAAAACACAAGTTTCATTTTTCTATATTAAAACCTTCTGTTTCCCTACCAGGTCTCGATAATAAGACCATGGCTGGTTTCTTTTATTATTTAACAAATCTGAAAACTCATAATTGACAGCACACCACAGATACTGGGAAAAATGAAATAATGAATGTTAAAGTGCTTCTCTCTCTCTCAGCTCTCTGCAGGTGGAGGTGTCTGTCTCTCTGCTGCCTCCAGTGGCTTGTTCAGTGTATCACAGGATCGTCCTGATCCTCAGCAGTGCGGTTCCAGTCAACTGGGCTCTGGTGGCTCCAGAGGTCAAAGGCCACGTCAGGGTCTATGTAAGTTACATTTGCATTTCTAACCTGTGCGCTTTTCTTCAGCTATGAACAGTTGCGTCTCTCTCGTTCAGTCGTCCAACAGCGTGAGTCCGCCGTACCGAACTCAATCCCCCAGCCTCAGCGTGACCAGCACCGTGACCTCTGACCTCCTCAGCACCCCCGACCTTCTAGAATGGGCCAATCAGAACGGCTTTCCCAAAGTGACCTCGTACACTGAGGCTGATCTGGCCAATCGCTTCGTCGTCAGGCTAAGAGAAGGTGGAAAAGTTGATTTGTAACATTTTCTTGATTATTTGATTGAATTAAAGGTTAGATTAAATCTATTTAATACTGCACTTTAATGAAGTATTGTTTAAAAAGCGTTCAGTAGATTGAGATGTGATCTTAGAAGGAAGGGTTTGTGACTGGGCCGTCTCTGTGGTTCAGGAGGGTCAGACACAGACCTGAGGTCTTCAGACGGGGGGCAGGATGTCAGCAGCGAGGCGCTCAGCTGTCACTGTGAGAGCGGAGCTCTTACTGTTACTGTGGACACACAGATGCTGCAGGTGACCGATAGACACACTGCCACACTACTGCTTTCATTATTCTTCTTAAAGTTAGCCTTTTTGTAGGTACATTGTCAAGTAAATGTGTGTGTGTTTACATATCTTTTTGAAAGAAAGAAATCATTTTATTCATCAAAGCTGGATATATATATTTCAGCTTTCTTGTTCATTTTAATCAAAGTATAATTTCGCAATTGTATTTTTCTCATATCAAGCTGTTTTGGATCTTTTTCATGTCCATATCATTTTTATGAATTTTTATTAGTCTAAATGTTATGGAGCCCACAAAGGGATATGTGCAAAAAAAAAAAAAGTTTTGCAAGCTCATGAGAATATTTTAGCTTCACTTCTGCCATCTAACAAAGAAGGGATGGAAAGATTCACTGATTCGCTCAATGTATCGGCAGAAAACTTTATGATGCGATGCATCGGTTTAAAATGTGTGCATCAGCTACAAGTTAGCGTTTGTATAACGATGCATCGTTTCAAACATATTTGCATCAGTAAAAACTGATTTATATATATATATATATATATATATATATATATATATATATAAAATTACTAGTGAATGCGCTATACTTTTATTGTTTAGAAAGTGACCAATACTCTGTGACCAATATTTTATATGTAGATTGATTTCCCCTCTCTAAACTGATTCTCAAGCACGTTCTCTCATCACTGTTACTGCTGCGTGAATATGATGTATAAGAACACAACAGAGACCTGGGAAAAGAGGTGATCAAATTGATCCAGCATGGCAAACAGTATATATTTGTGCTGTTTAATGCATTTGAGATGTTGTGTTTCCCTGTGTGCATAACTGACACATCACAGGTATATTCTTCATCTGTACAAGTTAGAAAGTCATACATATATATATACATTTATCTGTCAGGAGTGGGCAATAGAATAGTAGCGTAAATAATTCTGAGTAAGATATAACTATTCTGCTAAAATATTTATTGTTGGACATTAAATGTGCCTTTTGTAGAATTTTAAACATTCATATGAGTGTATTTTTGTGATATCAGTAGCTGTAAAGAGACTATTGTAATGGGTGAATAAAAAGTAAGCTAATACGGTCCTAATTAGTAAGATCAAATGAAGTAATGTGTGTTTCTTATAGCAGTTAAAATGTGGTCTTTTTTAGTCTTATTTTTGTTTAGTGATTTTATATAAGTCACTAGAGCGAGGCTGATCCGTGTAAAAATTGCTTTATGAAACCAAATCATTTTACAATGACTCAGACTAATGGAAATAAGCCTGGCTTTTTTGGTAAGCTTGCGTTAGAAGTCAGAAGACGCTTCATTTATGATTTGCTGTCTGTCTGAATCAAAGAAATAAAAGCAATCATATTTTTTCCATTGCATTGAGTTGCTTTGTGTTGAATCGAATCCAAATCGGATCGCATTGCATCGTAATGGGAGGGGATCGTATCGCATCAATAGCCGCTTCATGTATGTTTAATGAATCACATTGTTGGCTATGCATTGAGATGCGTATCGCATTTGAGATGTACATCCCTACAAAAAAGAAAAGAAGAGCAGGGATCTGCATGAATGAGCATAATTGTGATCTATTTTAAACTTGGCCTTCAGTATGAAAACATTGTTTCTGTTCTTGCATTCCGACACAGATAAATCATCACTGAGCAGCATAAGATTATTTATCTGTGACAGAATGCAAGAACAGAAACAATGTTTTCATATTGAAGGCCAAGTTTAAAACAGATCTCAATTAGGCTCATTCATGCGCATCCACACACTTTTTTTTCTTTGTAAGATGGCAGAAGTGACACAAACTGTAATGCATGAGCTTGCAAAATGTTTCTCATGCGCAAAAAAAAAAAAAAAAACATTTTTGCAAATGTCGCTTTAGGGGCTCCATAAAATGTAATTATTTTAGCACATTTAAAGTTAAGCTAAATGAAAATAAATGTTGCAAAATCAATTTAATATTTTTTTTTTACTTTCTATTAATCAAAGAATTCTGGAAAATAAAATGTATCTCAGTTTCTGCAAAAAAAATTAAATAAACAATTCAACTGTTCTCAACATTGATAATAATCAGAAATGTTTCCTGGGCAGCAGATCAGTATATTAGAATGATTTCTGAAGGATAATTTCAATGATGCTGAAAATTCAGCTTTAATCATAGACATTTTACACCATATTCACAGAACAGTTCCTTTAAATTGTAATAATATTTCAAAATATTAATACATTTCTGATCAAACAAATGCAGTCTTGGTAAGCAGAAGAGACTTCTTTCACAAACTATAAAAAACTAACCAACTTCACCAACTTCAAATTCCTGAAAAGGTGTGTAACATTATTCAATATTCTTCACATGTCAGAATTTGATGCACTGAATTGTTTATGTACACACAGATTTTTCCAGTGTCGGCAGTGACCCTGCGAGATCACAACTGCCACGGTGAATTTAATGGAAGCCATTTCCTGTTGCTTTTCCCGGTCATTTCCTGTGGGACGGAGGGAGAAATGGATGAAGTGAACAGAAGAGTTCATTACACAAATACAGTGAGAGATACATTATCACAAAAATAATGTATATAATCAGTGTACCTGATGCAATGTCTTGTTTTCAGCATAAAATTCTGTCATTTGGTTTAATTAAAAAAGAAAGTTCAAAGAGTACCATAAAGTGATTGTAAAAGTAGAATGGCCCTGTGGTGCAGTAAATAAACCCGATCTGGGTCACACCGCCTCGCCATCAATGAAGATTATCAAATTGTCAGCTGTAACCACACACCAAAAACAGATGACCCGGGTCACACTGAACCAGATACAGCTGAACAAACCATTATTAACAGCTTTGGTGATGGAGCTCATTTCCTACTGCTGTGTATCTAAACTGTATTTTTAAGGTGTTCCTGTGGAAACGGAAACCATCCGAGGGTTTGAACAATGAGACAGACGTGGAGGTGTCGGACGAGACCAGTCTGATAGCCATTCATGTGAGTACCAGCATCTGAACTCTTATGGGAACTGGATGCTCACATTTTACTGATTTGAAACCATATGTAACAATTCAGATTAAGTCTCTTATTGCATTTACTTGATCAACTGTACACGAACAACAGTAAGTCAGCAAAGCTTGTACACAACAGACAGTAAAAAAACCCTAAAAGAATAAGTTAAGGCAGTAGCATACAATAATTAAGCATGAATAAAAAATCTAACTGACCACAAACAGTTTGTAAGTGACAAACGTTTCTCTTTTCTTGTCTGGGTTCTCTGTGTTCAGATCAGCTGTGAATCGTCTCTGGTCACTCCTGCGAGACCATCAGTCACGGCTCCGTCCTCCAGGCCTGAGGAGGCGCTGCGCTTCAGTCCCTGGGTCCCGAGAGGCCACGCCGCTCCGGTGCTGTCCATGGAGCTGTTTGTCACCGAGGCCTACGAGAGGAGAGCCGTGGGGCCCTGTGTGATCACCGCGTACGACCGCGTCTACGTGCAGGTCAGCCTTATCTGTTGCACTCGTGCGCTTGTCTCCTCTCTGGCATCTCGTGAAGGACAGAGCGGATGATAGCACAACACTGGAGTCCATAACATGATTAAAAGAGCTCAAGGACGTCAGACTCCTGTCGCCATATGGAGGTTTCATTAGTGTCTCAATCAAGGCCACAAACGGACATCATAACAAACTACACTTACAGCTTTTCCACGTACGCTGTGTGAATGATAGAACTCATAATATATATATATAAATATATATTACCCATAAATAACAGCAAATAAATCTAATATATAACAATAATAGTTCAGAGTCAGAGCTTGTAAGCAACCTGCACTTAGGAACAAACTGAACAAAAATCAATGCATAAGAATAGTACAGATGAAATCTAAAAATATATTAGTGTTACGTTTAATAAGGTGGTATATATTGTTAGAATTATTCATAAATTACAAGATTATTTGTACGTTTATAAGATTGCTAAAATGTTTTTTAGCATATGGCTAATGTGTTCTGAGTGATTAAGAATAGTAAAGAAAAAAAAAGTAACTTTTGTACAACAAATAGTGTTACATTTCTATTATTTTCATGTTGCTGTGTGTTTGCTAGGGTTTTATGGATGGTTGATATGCTGTTATTTCCGTGTGTTTGCTGGGCTGTCTTGAGTGGTTGACTAAGGTCACTTCTCTCTGTTTCTCTGTGTCAGATCTCGGTGGGTTCTGGTGTTTCGGAGGCCGTGGAGGTCCAGTCGTGTCTGGTCTCTCCTCTCTCATATCCACACGCTCACAGCGGCTGGTCCATCATCAGAGACTCCTGTCCATCTGACCCGTCCTTCAAACTGAGCCACAGAGAAGCCCAGGAATCCACAGACAGCACTGGACACGAGGACGATGAGGACGATGAGGAAGATGAGAAGACTGAAGGGAAAGACGACAGGAGACTGTCGCAGCCGCTCTCACGCTGGAGACAGATGGCGAGCCGCCCTGGAGACGAGAGAGCCAGGCGAAATAATAAAGTGAAGAGACCCGACAGACTCGGCGTGAGGAGACCTGAAGAACGCAGACGGAGGAGACGGGAGGACGAACACGAGAGCGCACACACGCTGCAGTTCAGTTTCATCCTGCGGCCCGTCTTTAATAACTCCATCCAGTTCCTGCACTGCCGTCTGCGTCTGTGTGCGTCAGCTGAGGGACCCTCGAGGGCCACCCCTCGCATCTGCACAGACGGCCCTCAGATACCTGCTCTCACACACACCACTGCTTCTCAACAGGTAACAAACACTCGTGTGGGAAAATGAGCTCTTTGAATCTTTGAATCGGTTGAATCAAAATCGGTTTCGCAAAAAGATTCACTATTTCGAAGCATTCATAAATGCATGCAGTGCATTATTCAAATGATTAAAACAAGACAATAAATTGACATGTCTTCATGTTTCAGTGTTTTTGCTGATTGCAAATCATCAGTAAAGTCGGATTCATGATGAATGACTCTTATTACCCAGGTGTCTTAATGACTCAAGTTGCTATCTCTCTTATTAAATCATACCATTTTTTCGCAATAGCATACCATTAAATTAATTCTATAATCTTTAAAGGCATTTAAAGACACAATGCATCAACATTGCTTTGTCCTGTCACAATTTCCATACACTGTACTAAGTTGTGTTTGCCACAAAGGCAAACTCATGCATAGGGCCAATTATCAAAAGAAGAAAATCAGAAGAAACGAACACTAATAACATAATTTACTAATCACATCTGTCAATATCTGCTAGTAAACGTTTCATATATGTCTCTCTCTCTATGGTTCAGTGTGAGTACAGGAATCTCTCTCGGCCCGTGTTGGTCACGTATTCTGCTGGGTTTTTGGCTCCCCCTGCTGGTTTGTACACACCCTCGCTCTCAACTCTCATTCACGCAAACGTTTTGCATTACTTTAACACTAAACTAATGTTTTATGTTTGTGTCTCTGTGTATGTGTTTATCAGGTAAACTTTCTCAAAAGCCTGCTGAGATGTCGAAACAGACTCCGGCACACAGCGGTGTGTTTCACCCATCATGAATCATTTTTGGTTAATAATTGCCATGCAAGGATTTTTTTAAGAGATATAAATAAAAATTGTCATCATTAACTCATATTGTAGTTGTTCCAAATGTGTATGAGTTTCTTTTTTTCTGTTAAACATAAAATAAGATATTTTTAAGAAATATTTTTAAGTAGTTGTTCGCCATTGACGTACATCACAGACAGCACATGCGATCGCTTGATCTGGAAAGCATCTGCTGTGTGCAAACATCTGACAGGCATCTTTAAGATGTCAGTTTTACATTCATTCTTTTATGCCATAAACATTTTAAAGACATCTAATAAACCTATACATTCGACATCTGATAGAAAGCATCCTATAAGCGAATTGCAGATTAGCAAATGCTCTAAAATAATACGTCTTGCGGATGTAAATATAGACATCAAATAGACATCTCTGTGATATACGTATGCTATCAGGGGGATAAACTGTGTTTATGATTACGATTTAAAAAATATCGATATCGAATATCGAAAAGTCAACACGATCTTACGGCAATGCGTGCATATTTTACGAGGTGGCTTATTCGTACAAATTCGTACGACCACACTTTTTGCCAAATTGTACATATTTTATGAGTTGCACAATTCGTATGAATTTGTACGAATGACCTACACCTAACCCCGCCCCTAAACCTAACCGTCACTGGGGTTTAGACAAATCGTACGAGTGAAGTCGTACAAATTCGTAGGAATAAGCCACCTCGTAAAATACGTGCAAATTGGTTGTGAGTTAGCGTTGCGTAAAGTACAGGCC
The DNA here is from genome assembly GCF_003368295.1 of Carassius auratus. Classification (NCBI taxonomy): domain Eukaryota; kingdom Metazoa; phylum Chordata; class Actinopteri; order Cypriniformes; family Cyprinidae; genus Carassius; species Carassius auratus. Next base: position 3,781,441 of record NC_039293.1, on the reverse strand, counting down.
TTGCACAATCATAATTGTTAAAAATAAGGTGGAAACTGTTGTTTACCTGGTTTGTGTTTCAGAAACATACGAGAGTCCAGTGTTAATGGTGGTGTTCTCTGCGTTTGTTATGGGTTTGTGTCTGATGGGGGCGCTGTGGTGCATTTACAGTCACACAGGTACAAACACGTAGACCCTCGCGCAACATTGTAATTTAACAGCATTTTTTTTCTTCATGACAGCTGGTTATTAACACATATTTTCCTGCTTGTCAGGGAGGCGTGATATGAGCCAGAGAGACGGTATTATAGAAACCACGCGACAGGACAGCGAAACTCGCGGACACTGAAGGAGCAAACGGGCGGTTTCCACGAGGTGGACTAAAGATATCCCTGATAGCACACGAACATCAAGGAGACGTCTGTCTGATGTCTGCATTTACATCTGCCAGACGTATTTTTAAAAAGCGTTTGCTCATCTACTCGTCTATTCCTATCAGATGTCAAATAGATGTCTGTTAGATGTCTTTAAGATCTTTGTGATTTCGAATGAATGTAAAACTGAGATCTTGCAGACGTCTTTCAGATATTTGCAGATGCTTTCCAGATCAAGTGATCTTTAACAGATGTACGTGTGCTATCTGAGAAATGACCATCATATTTGACAGAAACGGTCAAACTTCATGTGCTTTCTTTAAGGCTGAATTTGTGTACCACTGTTCTGAGGTGCTTTTAACGTATTTTACTGGCTGCTTTTGTTGTGCTGCTAAATGTAAGAGCGTAAATTATGTAAAACTATTATAGATTTGTCCTTTAATGTTCCTAAATCTGTTTCAGTTTCAGTCCTTTAATTGTTTTTAATTCACTGTGTAGTAATCATGTTTTAAAGTGTCAGTATTTAATAAATTTATGTGAAGGTTTGGAAAGGATATTTTATTATGTTGAGTGAAGTCAGCAAAATCCGGACATCAGCTAAAATGGGACAAACAAGCTTTTGGTGTTTTGCTCTTAAAAAAAAATACTACTAATAATGGGTGGTCTTGAAATATTTTTAATAATAGTACTTAATTTGAACTAAACTGAATCATATGGGCGTGGTTCACACTCAGATGTTAAGTTACATTAGGTGCCCCGTACATAGTTTAAGCCTTTTAAAAGTGTTAAGGTTTAATTTCTAATACAAACAGTAATTCAATCTATAAAATAATTTTTTATTACATGCATTGGTAACACTTTAGAATAGGTAACACTTGTTAACTATTAACTACGCCATTTCTCTCAATAAATTCTTAATTTGCTGCTTATTAATAGTAAGTAAGGTAGTTGTTAAGTTTAGGTACTGAGTAAGATTAGGGATGTAGAATAAGGTAAAGTAGAATAAGACATTAATATGTTCTTAATTAGCACTAATGCATGGCTAATATGCTAGTAATATGCATGCTAATAAGCAACTAATAGGTGTCACCTATTCTAAAGTGTTACCCTTGCATTCATGTGATCCTTATATTTTATGCAGTGATGTACATGTTTCTTTATTCTATATTTTTTTAAACATTAAGTTTTGTTACTGTTCCAGTTCACCTGAACATGTTAGATAAAATGAGACAGTAGCACTCAGCTAAAGCGGGACACCCTATAAATTAAAAGATAATACATTGCTTAATGTGAGAAATTATTTTGTTTTACAGAAACTGTCTCAAACTGTAGGCAGATTATTTTTTTTATTTTATTATTAAGTTTTTGTGAATAAAAAGTGTCTGTAAACAAACACATGCCTGCTCACACCCACTCTTACACACAACATAAACACACAAATATGAAAGCATGTCACACACACACACAACATGCAAATGTGAAAGCATGTGTCACACACACAACATGCAAATATGAAAGCATGTCACACACACACAACATAAATGCACCAATATGAAAGCATGTGTCACACACACACATAACATGCAAATATGAAAGCATGCCACACACACTCACAGACAAAACATGCAAATATGAAACCATGTGTCACACACACACACACAACATGCAAATATGAAAGCATGCCACACACACACACACACAACATGCAAATATGAAAAAAGGCCACACACACAACATGCAAATATGAAAGCATGTGTCACACACAACATAAACATGCAAAATATGAAAGCATGTGTCACACACACAACATGCAAATATGAAAGCATATGTCACACACACAACATAAACATGCAAATATGAAAGCATGTCTCACACACAAAACATAAACATGCAAATATGAAAGCATGTCTCACACACACAACATAAACACGCAAATATGAAAGCATGTCACACACACACAACATAAACATGCAAATATGAAAGCATGTCTCACACACACAACATGAACACACCAATATGAAAGCATGTATTACACACACACTTAAGCACACAGTTAAATACAAACACACAAGCAAGTAGAAATCATGTCATTTTTATACTACATAGTATATTGTATTTCTGCTGAAATTATTCAGTTATTGTCAATTGGAATGTTTCAGTTGTTTAAATTTGTACTTCTGTTCGACTGTTTTAATAATTCAATAACACAACCCACTGTAAGAAATTGTATTTTGTAAGCACAGATTAAATACAAATGTCTCCCAACTTACCTGAAAAACCCAGAAGAAGAAAAAAAAACATGGGTACTTAATATTTTTGAATCTCTGTATGTTTAAAACATCAAACGATATTCAAAAACATGCTGAGGGATACAAGAGACTTTGAGAATTTGTTTAAAGCATACATGTGTTTGGAAGAGTTTATTTATTTGTATTTAAATCAGTTTACCTAAAAGTGTCCCACTTTTGCAGAATTCACCCTACTTTAAAACAAGATAAAAACTTCTGCTAAGAGCTTGAGAATACATACCTGTACTTTCAAAAAGAGATTAATGTCCTTAAAAATCGGTTGCATTACTGCATTTGTTATTAAATGCCCTATCATGTGCATAGAGAGATTATTGTTCCTTTATAAATCTTCTGAAACAAACGTTCCATGATTATGACATCACAACCATGAGCAGCCAATCATAAGTCTTGAAGCAATAAATCTACAGTAATGTGTAGCCTGTTGACAGATCTCACAATGCATTGTGTGCAATCAAGATAGATATACATAAGCAAACATTTGTTTTGGTGCAAACATCTTTCATAAACATATATAGTGGACTTTTTGGTAAAACATCACATGACCCTTGTACATTAAGCCACCCAAGGTGTTTGAGGTGCAGCTGGTCTCTCTCAGGTCCCATGATACAGTGCGCTGTCGTTCTGCATGTGTGTCTGTAGGTGGCGCTGTAGGTCCAGTCTCCTCTGGAAGCTGAGAGGGCAGTGTGAGCAGCTGAAGGGCTGGTAGCTGCTGTGTTTCCTGCTGTGGGTGATCAGATTGGAGCTCTGACTGAATGCTTTACCGCACACCACGCACACATGAGGCTTCTCACCTGAGAGATGACAGCAGTCACACGCATTAGCCCTGCCCCTAATACTACTGCTTTACTACTGACTACACAGGCAGCTAATCTAACCTTAAACAAGTGCAAGTATGCTAACCTGCATTTTCAGTTGTGCAACACTATCCACCTTATTTTGCATTTTAATTAATTTCTGTGAATGCGCTATGCTTTAGGTAAAACTAGAATAATAAAAGTGCAGTAAACTGTAAAACTAATTGCGTTACAAAGTAGTGTATTTATGAATAAAACAATTAATTATATTAATATGACACATGCCAATTTGAAATACAAGCAGTCTTTCACACAGATCACATTTTTGCTTTGGAAAACAGTATATTCAAGTGGAGATCAAATGGGAAGTTCTCAAACACTTATTGTGAAATGTTCATATTTTAAGTTCTTCTGCTTTTCTTTAATAAGGTAGGTGTGTGCTGAATTTGGACCTCCAGTATCACTGTGTGTATGCACACTTATCTACAGTTTGTTATATTACTGTACTCTTGCCATTAAAGTAGTTAAATGTTAAATTTAATTAGCATGACTGTGAGTGTATTTGTAAAACAAAATATGCACATTTGAAAATAAAAATTTCTTCGGTTATTGGAGCAAATGGGAACAAATTTTTTTTAGGTGACATTTTTTGCATCTTGCATTCTGAAGTCAATGGAAACCCCATTATGTATTTTACCTGTGTGTATAAAGGTATGTTTCTTCATATCAGATTTCTGGTGGAATCTCTTTCCGCAGTAGGGACACGGGAACGGCCGAGTGTCCGAGTGAATGAGCAGGTGTGTGGAGAGAGTCGACGACCTCTTAAACACCTTCCCACAAACCTTACAACCAAAACTGCGCTCCTGAAACACACAAGCTGTGTTTAGAATAGAGTACTGCCAAACTAGTTATACTGTATATAGTATGTAGACTCTTCATGCAGCATGGTAACTTTCTGAATGCATGATATTTGGATAACCTACTACATCTTACTATTTTATTTTAGTTATTGCATTTTTTTTTTAGTTAACTCTAATAATCTCTGTACAGTATGTACTTGTATACAGACAGCTGTTTAGTATTTTCACCCTCAGTATTCCTGTTGGTCTGTAACCATAAGGCTGTTGGGGGTGGCCTGGGGAGTCGGCCAATGGGAGAGCAGCTCTGTTGACATGTGACTTGCACAAGTGCGATGCCAAACTCACAGCAGAAGACAGGAGCTACAGAAGACATAGCAATATTAATATCACACCATATCACAAATGGAAATAACAATGTGTTTTACATTGTTCTAATGTGTTATTGTTAAACCACATGTGATCTGTGAGGTGTATCAACTTCTGGGTTTAAAATGTGCATGTCATCACATATGAAGCATGAGATGTTTGAGCATGAAACCCACACAAACCCAAATGTGATTTTGTATGAGTTGTGAAAATCCTGTCAGGTGATCAGATCAGGACTAAATCATTGTCAAATCTGAACTTTCAAATCATTAAATCGTGATCAGATCAGTACATCTTTTTATTTGACTCGATTCATTTTTATTTTATAAATTGTTCTTGCTATATGCTTTGCATCTGCATAATATAGGTATTCTTCTAGCCATGGGATGTAAAAAAATAATAATAATTAAATAAATAGAAAAGTCAATAATCTACATTTTTGGGATCTTACAATTCAGAATTTTTTGCAATTTTTAATTTTAATATTTTAATTTCAAAATTCCGTTTTTAATTAATTTTTTTAGCCCAATCTTACGCAGACCCGCACATGGCATGCTTAAAAAAATAGTAGGCTAAAGGCCCGTTCACACCAAGCACGATAACTATAAAGATAACGATAAAGATATAAAAAAAAATCGTTCTCAATATTAAAGAATAGTGGAGTCCACACCACAACTATGACGATAAAGGCACAGAGAAACGATATCGTTGGAATCCCTTTCAGAACGATTTTTTTTTCTGATGAACGATAAAAATATTGCCAACCAATCAGAATCAATCCTGCTGTAATGAGTTCGAGAATTTAAAGCAGCAGAGGTGCGTTCGCTTAGAATACACAAACAATATCGTTCACTAGTGTGGAGGCTAATATCGCTATCTTTATAGTTAACTTTAAAGTTATCATTCTTGGTGTGAACAGGCCTTTAATCGTATGCACGATTTACTAATTCATTCCTAACCGTAAAATGTACACACGAATACTATCGCGTCCCCTCGATTTACTATTTAGTTCCCTCAATTTACTATTTCGTTCCCTCGATTTACTATTTTGTTCACTCGATTCATAAATTGTGCGCACAATTTACTAATTCGTTCCTTCGAGCTAACGCAATAGTAAATCGAGGGAGCGCAATGATACTCGTGTGCACATTTAAATACATTGAGGGAACGAATTAGTAAATCGTGCTCACAATTTATTTATTTTTTCTTGCATTTCATGTGCAGGGCTCCGTACAATCTAACAGCAATTCGTACATATTTTACAAAGTAGCTAACTCGTATAAATTTGTATGACCTCACTCATACAAATTCATATGATTTTTGCTAAATCGTATATATTTTACGAGTTGCAAAATTAGTATGAATCTGTACAAAAGACCTACACCTAACTACACCCCTAAACTTACCCGTCCCTGGAGTTTAGACAAATCTTACAAATTTGTATGCGTGAGGTCATACGAATTTGTACAAATTAGCGACCTCCTAAAATACATACGAACTTGTCAAGAGATAGTGTTGTCCCCCCCACTGAACATAGCTAAGAAAGGTAGCCTAATTGCCTAATTTAAGGTCAAAATTCTGAATAGGAAAATTAGGAATTGTTGTTTGTTTTTTATTTCCAAGGCGGAAACAGATGTGGCTAATAATTGCAATCAGGGTAGTTCAGTAAAGGACACACGGCCGTTCCTCACCTTCTCACAGAGTGGACATTCACACAGCGGCGTCTGGACATTGCTCAGCTGATGGTGACTGAGCAAAGCCTGAATCAGACACTCCAGCTCGCTCTGTCTCTCCATCACAACAGAGCACGACAGCTTAGACAACGGACAAACTCCAGACTGCTTCACTACCATCACACACAATACAAGAGAATGGAATATGATTCATCTTAGAATGCAAAAAGGACTATAGACAACATTAATTAAAATAAAACAAAATAAAAAGTGATGTTTTTGCATAGTATAAGGATTTAATCACTTTTGGAGCCCACACATTTAATGACTCACTCAGTCTCTTAATTAAGGACCGTGCACACCAACAGCTATATTAACAATCTGTTTATTGAGCCCGGTCTCTTTAAAATGTGTATCAATAACACTTTTTTTGGGTGTGTATTAACATGCAACTTACTAGTGTTGTCAAAAGTACATTTTTAAAACATCCATTTCATGCTAAGATGTGTGCGCTGTTGACCAGATTCTTAAACAGCACTGATTGGTCATTGTCTTCCTGCGTTCAACAAATATGTCTGCATTTGCTTTAGTGATCATTTCTTCACACTCTTCACCGAGCGCACACACAGTCACACAAAAGGGCCTTATAAACTCATGTGAATACAATGACCAGTGAAATCTTAGTAGAAAATGGACGTTTTGAAAATTTCAGTACCGAATGGTATCTTCGGTACAGTACCGGTTCGATTTGGTACAGTACAGTACCGAATGAAAACACAACAATACTTTTTATATGCAAAAAAAAAGATTTTGGTATGCATATGATATGTAAGTTTTTATATATATATATATTAGCAGTTTTTGTGTGCATATGATATACACTTTGTTGGTGTGCATAAAATACACTTTTTGGCATACATATAATACACACCTATACCACACCCCTGATGCCAGTTTTGTATCATATGTACGCAAAAGTAGAAAAAGAAACATTAGAATCATGCCTTTGAAATGCACATTAATGAGATCAGGTTAGTTTATTCCTAGAGCACACTGCCGTTTTGTCTGTCGCTTTAAACGTTTGCACATTACTTTGTGTCATTTTTGTTATAACTGTAGAATAGATTAAATTTATATGTATATAAATGGTTATCGTTATATTTCCCTTGGTTTGATTCGGCCTTTACAGCTCTCAGGCTCTCTCTCTGCAAAGCATTATGGGAAATATATTGTTAAAACTAAACAGCACAGTATAAAGGCAGCTGGAAATGTTTTTGTTATTATTAAACAATCATGAAAATTCACTTTTTGCTCTATTTTTTGGTTTGATTGCTTCTATTGTTCTCATAATTTGAGAACATCAAGTCGCTTTGGATAGAATTGTCTGCTAAATGATTCATTGTAAATGTAAATATTGCTACGTTCAGAGAACATTCAAAGTAACGTTCCTATAACGTTTGCAAAATGAATACACAATGTTCCCTTAACGTATGCAAAAATTATATATTTTTTTTAACTAGTCATTTTGAACATTCCGAGAACATTCAGATGAAACATTTTCATGACCTAGCTGGGCTATTAATTAACCAGAATAGTGGTGAGGTTTTTGGTTCTTGGAAAAAAAAAATATCACGGTGAGTCATTCAAGCTGATCATTTGCGGGAGTTTTGTTCAAGTTAAGTTCTCAGGCTGTCATATTCTCATGAGTAAAGATTGTAATTCAGATCCTATTTTCTAAATGAGTTGTCTAGACATTTCATGTGAAACTCCAACAATGCATTTATTGCGTATATCATGCTCAATCTGCCGCTCTCTTCCAGCCAGCGCTGGTGTTAGACAGTGCTGAGCTGTTCCTGTTCTTCATGTACCTGCAGTGGATGAAGGCCAGGGTTGGGGTTCATCTCCAGCTGCTTCGGTGCTGTTATGAGTTCGGCTGTCGTCGGTGGATGTGCACGGCAGCAGCTCCAGAGCCGCAGAGCGCCTGCTGGATGTCCATCCGTCATGATGCTGATGCTGAGAGTGGGCGGAGCGTGTGGAGTGATGCCCCGCCCTCTTACTTTTCACCAGGAACGATCGAGGCATTGTTAAAAGCGGGACTGAAGCCACGTCAGATCAGGTAAAGTTACAATCTGAAATGAAAGCACAACAAATCCCAAATGTTTTAATCGTTTATTCATAATAATCATTGTTAATGAGTTTATTTATTCAAAATAACTAATAAAAATATTATTTAGATTCTCCACATTAGAAGATAAGTTAATAAATAAATCTAAATAATATGAAATATAATTAATAATATATATATATATATATATATATATATATATATATATATATATATATATGTGTGTGTGTGTGTGTGTGTGTGTGTGTGTGTTATTATTAAATAATTAATTTAAATGTAAATTTAAAAAAGGCCCCTAACACTTGCTTTCTCTAGTCTTTTTCTATTTTATATGTGCTTGAGTTATTTTTATGTAAAGAAATGTATATATATATATATATATATATATATATATATATATATATAATTATATTAATGTTACATGTACTTGTCATAGCACTTGAGTATTTTTGCTTTTTTGTTGATTTTGAATGCTTCGATTGTCCTCATTTGTAAGTCACTTTGGTTAAAAGCGTCTGCTAAATGTACGTATAATATTAAAATGTTTAATTAATATCTAATATAATAATAATAATTCAATATAATATTTTAATGAATAAGACATAAACATATAATAGATAAACATATCAAAATATAATACATATACTACATTTAATACATCATAAGAGGATATAGCATTCATACCTAACCGTAGAAAAAATACTATACAGAAAATGATATATTCAATATATATTGATTCAAAATTTGATGCTAGGTGACAGTATTATTTCATGATATTAATATATTATATGAATCTATGCAATTATCATAATATTAAACAACGTATGAATGTATTCAATATATAGCTGCTATAATCAGTATTGTTACGTTTCGCAATTTTCCATATTAGATGATAAACGAGGAAGGTAAATATTGTAATTTTATACAATAAGAAAAGAGAAAATAAGAAAATAGAAAAATATCAGTATATACTATGTGAATTAAAATGTATATTATTTTCTTTAATTCTCCACATCAGTAGAAAATTAACCCGTAAAGAATTAAATATTCAATTATTATGAGAATATATGAATACTAATATAGAAATAACCCTGCTGTAGGTTTTTGCCTCTGATATGAAGATTGCTTGCTCGAACGACAGTAATGTAGAGAACAGATTTGAATGTTTTGTGTGCGGTTGAGTGCGATGCAGCTGTCGAAGACTGAATTCAGTTAGAACAACAGAATCTGAGGTTTAGAGACGTGAAGCAGCATCAACACCTGCACCGGCTCACCTGCAGCTCCAAACGTCTCCTAAATCATCCAGATCATCACAGAGGCATTGTTCACATGAGCTCTCCACATACACTTTAACGTTTAGCGTGTCAAATGCACTACATTCTGACCAAGTTTCTCTAAACTGGTGTAAAAGGAAAATAAAAGATCCAAAATTACACTTAATTTAGCATATATATTTGTTTTTGATGCACTAATAAGAGCCACCTGCAGCATTGAAAGATTAAAAGCTAAACAAGGTAAAAGTGATTTAGACGCACAACAACGATCTGCTCTTCCTTTTTTTTTTTTTTTAATATATAGCATTTACAATGTATATTTATAGCTGTAGCTGTATGTGTGTTGGTGTCAGACTCACCCTCGGGCGTCCAGACGCGGGGCGATGCAGATGCGTCTGGTTGTGAGAGTTGTGGTTCGGTTCTGAAGCTGCTACAGGAAGTACGAGAGTTTTCTGATGTGTCCTCGCCAGGCTCGCTTCAGACATCAAATCAGGACGGCTGGTAAATCTGCTCATTCGTCATCAGTGCCATCTACTTAAGAGAGCAGAATATGCAAATCGGTGTCACTTTTATTCCGCATTTAACCAAACTGTAATTAAATCTCCCAATGCAGGAAATGTGTTTCAAACTATTAGATACTTCTCCTACAATTCTGCAGGAGTAATAAATGAGTCACGACCAGCTCACAGGAAGCGTTCTCTGGTTGTTCTATCAAAGCTATCAAGAAACATTCTTTTATTTATATTAATAGAACTTTCGGTTGCACTTTATTTTACAGTACGTGTACTAACATGTACGTATAGTGTACTTACAGTGCATTTATCTAAGAAAGTTCTGGTAATACAAGGTAACTACATGGGGTAGGGTTAGGTTTAGGGGTAGGTTCAGGGTTAGTACCTAGTTATTACATAGTTATTGTAATAACTATAATAAGTACATAGTATGTACATGGGGAACAGGACTGTAAAATAAAGTCAATCAGAGTTATCTGATCTTTAATAACATTCTTAAACATCAGCGCAAAAAAACATTTATACATTGTTCATGGAACTTATTCTTCTTTTCTGGAACTTCTTGATCTTTGGAAGAGAAGTGTTTGGGTTAATGTTGAGATCGGATGAAGATTGGATGAAATAAAAATTTGAGGAAAGACGTTGAAGTCAATGATCTCAACAATGTAAAAAGTGTTCTTCCTCAGAGATACAAAATGCTATAGCATATTCATCCAAATTAAGTGGGGTTTTTTAATGCTTAAAATGAGAGCCATTACCTCTTTGTTAACTTCCTTTTTCTGACTCCATTGGCAGACATTTGTTCTTATTTTCAGCATAAACTCACTTTAAAGGGACAGTTCACACAGAAAATAAAGTTGTCACCATTTACTCACCCTAAGGTTGATCCAAACTTGTATGAGTTTCTTTCATCTGTTAAACACAAAACAAAACAAAAATTCTGAGTAATGCTAGAAACCAAAACATTGACTTCATAGCATTTTTTTTCATACTACACTCTAAAAATACAAACACTTCTCATCCCATGGTTTTTCAATGAGCTAAACTCTAACTGTAAATATCGGCTAATTTGGGTCGATTTGAGATACGAAGTTGATAAAAGTCCATAAAACTGACCTCTGATGTTCTTCTGGTAGATCAGCTGAATGCTCCAGACCTTCATACGAGCATCAGTTAACTCCTGTCAAACAGGCTAACAAACACGCTGAATATTTAGCAGCTGTGAGAGATGGTGGGTTAAACAAAGGCTTTAGGAGATCATGAGACCACAGAGATGTGAACACTGTGCCCACACCGCCCCACTGTGTGATTTCTCATCTGGTTTGGTTTGTGATTTTGGTGCGTACAGAGGGCTGAGGGAGATTACCCAACATGCCAAGGGACAAAGTCATTGTAGTCTTACTTTTTAGCAGAACAAGACAAAAACTACACAACTGGAGAAAAATGGCAACAATTTAAGAGAGAATTAAAGGAAAGCAGCTAAATATCAATATCATTATTATATAGTCATCATCCTTTGTGTTAAACGGATACATAAAATACATGTTAAATGTTTAATTTGATTGAATTTGTCGTGTATATTTTTAGATGTTTTTTTATGCAAAAAGGATTTGAATTACCAGTTTGAATGAAATGTGTTATAGAGGTAGGCGATAACACGTCTTAAAAGAGAGTTTAAAACACACACTCTTAAAAATAAAGGTGCTTCAGGATGCCATAGAAGAACGTTTTTGTCTAAATGGTTCCATAAAGAACCTTTCTGTTTCGCAAAAGGTTCTTTGTGGTGAAAGTAGGTTCTTAAGATTAGAAAAGGTTAGAAAGAGATGGTTCCATTAAGAACCCTTGACTGAATGATTCTTTTTGGAACTAAAAATGGTTCTTCTTTGGCATCGCTTAAAGACCCTTTTGAAGCACCTTTATTTTTAAGAGCGTAGGCCCACAGCATATACTGTGTGTAGCTGTTCATTACTTTGTAAAGAAAGAAAGGAACCATGTAAAGATGTTCCTTCGCCTCACCTTTATGTTCGTTTTCACTTAGACTTCAGACACTTTCCTACCAAAGCCACTTTCAAGAAAGCACACACAGCGCATTGCTTCGAGTTCCTAGAAAGATGCAAAGAAGACAATGCTAAAAAACCAAGAGATCAAGGTGAACAAAGAAGCCCACCGGGCCCTCCTTCTCCCATAGAGCTCCTGCTCGTTTTTACCCACAAGCCCACCGCTTCACCTGCTCCATCTGCAGACACACAGCCCCTCCGCCGCCCTCACCACAGAGCGACGCTCCTGACACAGTTAGCGATAAGTGCTCGAGTCTCTGAGGCTTTGTGGCTCAGGGGATTGAACACTGGAAATTCGTCTAGTTCAGCGAGATTCACCAGCTGTGCGGGTCAGGAAAAAAAACAAAACACTGAGTATTACAATCTTTTATGATCTTGAATGATTTTAAAACACCTGTGTAGAATACGCCTATATAAAACGTCCTACATAAACTTGGATTAAAGCCGGTAGAATAATGAAGCTTTAATAAAAATGTGTTCAAATTATCTAGGCGAAAAATGTTAAGTGTCTATTATAATTTTTCTGTATAAGAAATGTCTGAAGCACAGCAAATCTGTGTGACAGACTTGAAGTTAAAACTGGAATTTGCTCTCTGAATTCACAAAATAATGGTGTGTGACCTTAGGAAATGCAAATCCACATTAATACATTTGAAATAAGATTCAGAACGGTTTTTGGCTTATTTATTAATTTTAGCTTTAAAGAGCACTAGGATTAAAAGCAGCAAAACTTGGTATAAACAAACATCTTTTTCTTCTACAGTATGTAAAAGCTAAAAAGGTTAGTTATTGTTCCTTGGCATGTAGCTTTCCTTATCGTTAGTCATGGCCAGCTAATAAAGTTTTCCTTCTAGCAATCATTCTTGGAATGAACGCTCACTTCTGTTGAAAATTGAAGGACACAAATATTATTTGATCTGACATGACCGCAGTTTTTATCAGCTTAAACTCAAATCATGTTTGGCCTCACCAAACTGCGAAAGATAAGAGTTCGTACAAAAGATTTCGCCCTTCAGTTCTCTATTACATTATTCTGTTATTTTTTCCTTTGAATGATTTTGCTCTACATTTTAGGCCTACCACTTGTGGTTGCAGTGAGAAAACAAAGAGGAAGAGTGACAAATAAACGTGTCACTTTCTCACGACCCACCTTAATTCTTTTTTTTTTCTTTTTCTCACAGCTCCTCTTCGTCTCATGATGTCCATCTTTTATAAACGGATGCAGAGTGTTTGATGAACAGATGATAGCAGCACAAAAAAGTCACACGTACTTTAAAACAGCATGTTTTGTAACAGCCAGTGTCAGTTATTGTGAAGAAAGAAGCACAACACACTTACAAACAAGCAAAAGCAAAACATTTTAGAGACATACGACTGTTGGTTTGAAATGCTAAAACAATAGATGTTAAACATGAAGAGAGTCAGTATTGTGTGTGGTTTGTGGTTAATGGTTGATGTGAATTGTTAATGTGATTCTCCACCTGCGGTTCCTCTGATAGGACACCTTTGGTGAACCTGAGGAGAACTGACTTCACACATCCACTAAATCACCTGATTCAAACACATTCAGACTTCAGACTTGACTAAGAAAAGACCTGAAGCATTTGAGACACGCAGATACAGACATACGATCTGATGCAGGACATTTCAGGTGGGGTTTCATTGTCCAAATACAGAGTCCTGGCATGAAACTCTCGATGGCGCAGTCCGATTGGTCTAAGTCAGTCTGACCTAATGACATCATTACTACATGGCACAGCTGATTGGTTCTCTCCTGTCTCGGTAGCCAATGAGCTCGCTGCTCAACATTCAACATGACTATTGCTTGCCGTAGCAGTTGCAGCTTGCTTCAGAAACCCTCCACCTTCCCCAGCTCCACCTGTATAGATCTGCTATGGGGTGACTCATGGAGGTTATTTAATGTATGTTATATTTGCAGCAGCAATATTTCTTACATGCACACAGCAGCATGTTGTGGATGTATTGGTAGTAGCAAGTCTCAGTACATTAATAATATCATGCATCATGGCAGATTAACATTGCCATGTACATTACCATGCCAATCCCTCCAAGAGTTGTAATGACAGAAATGCCTTTTAGCACCATATAAAACATTTGAAACAATTTTATTGTAACAAAAGCAGCCAAATGCATGAAATCATTCACTGTCTGAATGCATGAAAGATGATGTAAAGCATCAAAACACTTTCATAAGACCGTCTGAAAACCCCCCACATCTGTACAGTCAGAATGACTGTCGGTCTCTCTATGCCCTTTCCGTGACCTGGCATGGCATAACTTCACACCATCTCCTCTCTGTTGGTTGGGCTTTCTGCTGATCGTCGAGTGCACTAGAGTGGGTGTATATGAGGGTGTGTGAATGGCTCCGCTTGAAGGTACTCAAGATACTCACAGTTTCACTATAGGGATTAGGCAATGACATCATCCCGAAGTGAAACATATCTCAGACTCTCTATCTCTGCAATCTAAAAGATGGAAATGTGACACTTCAATGGGTTATTATGGAACCGCAAGAGGCAGAAAGTCTCAAGCCGTGACACATTTTCACTTCAGACTGTTTTGATCAGTTGTGTTGTGTGATGTAGCCAGTGATGTATCTTTAGTCTTTGGGCTTTGGGAAAATGCATTAAATACATACATACACACACACACACACATGTGGCCACTTTATTAGGTACACCTTGTTACTACAGGGTTGAACCCTATTTGGCCTTCAGAACTGCTTTAATTTATCATGGCATAGATTCAACAAGATGTTGGAAATATTCCTAATTTTGTCCAATTTGATCCATGTTGTCATGATAGCATCACACAGTTTCTGCAAAGTTATCGGCTGCACATCCATGATGGGAATCTCCCGTTCCAGCTCATCCCAGAGCTGCTCTTTTGGATCGAGATCTGGTGACTGTGGAGACCATTTGAGTAAAGTGAACTCACTGTCATTTTTAAGAAACCAGTCTGAGATGATCTGAGCTTTGTGACATGGTGCATTATCCTGCTGGAAGTAGCCAACAGAAGATGTGTACACTGTAGTCATAAAGGGATAGACAATACTCAGGTAGGCCGTGGTGTTTAAACAATGCTAAATTGGTACTAAGGGGCCCAAAGTGCACCTAGAAAATATCTCCCACACCATTACACCACCAGAAGCAGCCTGAACCATTGAGACAAGGCAAGATGGATCCTTGCTTTCATGTTCTTTATGCTAAATTCTGACCTTAACATCTGAAGGTTGCAGCAGAAATCGAGACTTTTGGTGATCCTGTATGATTCGTAGCTTCTGTTTTCTGTTCTTAGCTGACAGGAGCAGCACCCGGTGTGGTTTTCTGCTGCTGTAGCCCATCTGCTTCTTTTTTTTAATTTTGATTAACTTTTTATTTCTTTACTCTTCTTAACTCGAGAATTTGGCGACATGTACCTGGGGTTACTCCCAGGGACCCGGTGCACATTGTACCAGTGGGCCCTGTTTGAAATTGTTTAATTTCTATGTTCGTTCTATTTATTTATTTGCACTAATTGCAAAAATGTTAAAATTTTTTCAAGTTTGTAGGTGTTTAGGTACAGAAAACCTAATAATTAAATGTAAAATAGCACTGCATAGTCTTCACTGTAAAAATTAAATATACAATCAAACCAAAATTTATTTAGACACCTTTAACATTTCTCACATTACGACGAAAACACAAAAAAAAATGTGTCTAAATACACAGGTTTGCAGAGTTATCTTGTAAACGTAGTTTTAAATGAGTTATAAAGTCTTAAATGAAAAATATGAGATGTGTCAGATCCGCATCACGTGCATCCGGTTTAAAAGACATTTAAAGTAAAACCTGCCGAAGTCTGTCATTTATGTTAATCAAAAAACAAATGAAATCACTCACCTCTCGCTGATTAACTTTTGTAGCTTGAATAAAGATTAATATGTATATTTTATGCATATACAATTTATAGTTTATGGGAAGACTGTTTTAAAATCACTTAATATTTCAGAGCCTATTAAATGTTAAAAGTAATGGATTTCTATTATACTGTAATGTTGAATAACTATAATTAATAGATAAAAATGAGAGAAAATGGATTTAATTGAGACACCGTAGTAGTACTGATATCAATACTTCATTAATAATAGGTTACTAAGTAAAAAAATTCAATTAAAACATTTAAAAAATACTATCTTTATGCTATTAATTTGGAGGTTCAATTTGAATCTATGACCTAAAATTATGAATCAATCATGATTAATTACAGAAAAATGTGTGATAATTTTTTTTTTTATCGATTGACACATGATAGTAGAAAATTGTTAGCCTGAATGCAATGTAAGTCGTTTTTGATAAAAGCGTCTGCTAAATGCATAAATGTAATTTAATAAAAATATATATATATATTTAAATTAAACAAAGGTTTTCAAACAATTTACATAGAAATGTTTTCTGCTCATTTTCCATAAATTCATTCTAAAAAATGTTTTGGATGTTGTTAATAAAACCAAGGTTATTGGAATATCTTTTGCAAGAAAATTACATTCCAGTCTTTTTTACTTTAAATTCAGTCTGTTCATTGGATTTCTGTGTAATTATTTCTGTACATGTTGTCCAACTAAATCCTACACCATTTTTATTTATTTATTTTCATTGGATTGATTTATGTGATTGTGAGTTTATGTTCTTTGAACCATCATGGCCAAAAAACATTTAACATTCATCTCAATGTAGAAGCAAAATTCTGAATCGTTTCATAAAGAAATAAAAACACAAAATAATAAACTTTTTATTGATTTTATTGACACAGGATTGGTTCGAATCTCAGGCGGTTTTTGCGCTGAAAACCGCGGCCCTGCGCTATTTATAGAGGAGCTTCTTCTAAAAGCCCCAGCAAGACATGGAGGAGGGTGTGTGTCGATTCACACAAACACACCCTGCACTTTCAGAGGGCAAGATTGAGTCAAAAGGTGTGAAACCACACGTCCGAGAGAGATGGAGATGGACGCTTTTTCTATCGCATGAACATGTGGGCCTCAAATTGAGCACAAATTCTCACAGAAACAACAACAGAACATTAATGTACGTAAATAATCATAAAATTCAGTCCTCGTGAATCTGTGCTGAATGATTATGAGAGACATAAAACCAAACAATATTCAAATACTAAACAGTGTTTGCTTAGATGCAGGGTTATCAAAGTTAAATAAAACTAAATAAAAAATGAAAACCATAAAAAATGGTTACTGAAATTTAATATAACAGAAAAATCAGTATATTGAGAAAATCGCCTCTGAAGTTGTCCAAATGAAGTCCTTAGCAATGCATGTTTTGATATATTTACAGTAGGAAATTTACAAAATATCTCCATGGAACATGATCTTTACTTTTTTATTTTTGGCAGAAAAGAAAAACCTATAATTTTGACACATAGAATGTAGTTTTGACTATTGCTACAAATATACCCCTGTGGTTTTGTGGTCCAGGGTCACACACACACACACACACACACACACACACACACACAAACTACTGAATAGCTACATAACAAAAACTACTGAAATTGACAAACACACAAGCCTAAAAATGGATAGTCAGGCTATTTATTTATTTACTTGCATAATATTTTTATTGCATTTAAATGAATGTGTTTACATGACAGAATTATCTAAACAATAAGAAAGTTGAAACTATAATGCTGAAGTTTAGCGGTTTTATAAAAATAGAAAAAAAATAGATTTATGTTTCTGAGGCACCAGTTAACAAATAAATAATAATAATAACTAAATTAATATTAATGGAATAATTTCACCAGAAATAAAAATCATCTTATCAGTCATTCCAACCCTGTTTTGAAACATTTATTTTATTATTTATGTTTTGTGTATGTGTGTGTGTGTGTGTGTGTTGATTGATTGATTAAATTACCAATATTCAACATTAAAACTTCCAGCAGATAAGTGTGATGAGTTTTTTTAAGTTATAAACAGAAAGTTATAGTTCAATGGGTTTTTTTGTGTGAAATATGATACCATATTTTGCAGCATCCACCCAACAACAGCCTATTTCTTGGCTGTTGTTTAAAAATGTTATTAAAAATGTTAAGAATGCAATGTTAAACGAAAAGGTTACTCATGCTTTCATTATTATTGTCTAACTGAATCAAGTCAAGTCACCTTTATTTATATAGTGCTTTTAACCGTACAGATTGTATCAAAGCAGCTTTGCGGTATTAAACAGGAAAATAGTGTGTCAATAATGCAAAAGGACAATAGCAAACACTCAATTTTCAGTTAAATGCAGTTCATTATTGAATTCAGTGGTGTCATTATCCAGCTCATGAATCACTATGAAAATATTTTCTAAAAATACTTTTAGTTTTCACAAATCTTTCAGCATGTGTCTCAATGTGTGGGCTTGTTGTAAATCCCCAGTGAGAGGGAACTAAAAATGTGTGACACGATGATAAACGGGGGTTTCCTACACAACTAACATTGTTTTCACACCGTGAACACACCGTGTTACTTCTACAAACTTGAACCTCAATAACTGCATGTTGACACAACACCGTGCTTTCAAAAAGGGACCTTGTAATTGAAAATTACACAAAGATCCGTAATTTTAACAGAAAAATCATATTAAAACAATCAAAATACAACACCCAGAACACACTAAGCACCCCTCAGTGATATTTATATGGGTCATGTATGTAAGCAGCAGGTTCATTTAGAAAGTGAAATTTAAAACAAACAATCAAAACAATCTAAATGCAACACTTTACTCTGATCGTAAGCGCAACTTCAAGTAAATCCAGACCAAACTAACCCAGCACTCTGTTCCTAGTTCTATCTGTCAGTGGATCACCTGCTTTCTGACAGACAGCTAGTGAGAATTGGTAAATTTACATCCAGCAGCCACACCACCAGTACTGGTGTCCCTCAGGGCTGCGTTCTCTCCCCACTGCACTTCTCCCTCTACAGCTACACCAGCGACTGCACATCTAAAGACCCTTCTGTCAAGCTCCTGAAGTTTGCAGACGACACTACACTCATCTGCCTCATTCAGGACAGTGACAAATCAGCGTACAGACAAGAGGTTGAGCAGCTGGCTGCCTGGTGCAGTCTCAACAACCCGGAGCTTAACATGCGCAAAACAGTGGAGATGATAGTGGACTTCAGGAGAAACCCCCTGCTGTCCCCCCACTCACTATCATAAACAGCACTGTGACTGCAGTGGAGTCTTTCAGCTTCCTGGGCACCACTATCTCTTAGGACCTGATGTGGGACAGTCACATTGTTACCATTGTTAAAACAGCTTTACAAAGGTTGTACTTCCTTTGCCAACTGAATAAATTCAACCTGCCACAAGAGCTGCTGAAACTCTGCCATCATCCTGTCTGTCCTGTGCACTTCAATAACTGTCTGGTTTGGTTCAGCTACAAAATCAGACATGAGAAGACTACAGAGAATTTTCGGACTTCTGAATCCTCCAAGAACTGTATACATCCAGAAAGAGGAAAAGTGCTCAGAAAATCACCCTGGATCCCTCACATCCAAGCCATCTCTTTTTTGAACTTTTTGCCATCTGGTCGGCGTTACAGAGCACTGAATACCAGGACAGCCAGGCACAAGAACAGTTTATTTCCCTGTTTTTATCACCCTACATCCTAGTTCATGCCTAAAACGTAATTTTTAAAAATTCTATTACTATTCTATAAATACTACACCTGTACATATAATTCACTCTTCTTTTGCCATTTATTTGTATGTATGTATGTGTATTTTATTCACATCTTATTTTTATCATATGTGTGTTGTTGCTCTCTCTGTGTAGCTTATGACAATAAAACAAATTCCTTGTATGTGCCAACATACTTGACAATAAAGTTATTTTTGATTCTGATTCTAAATTTATTAAACATAAACATCATTCAGTCCAACACACACTCTATAATTTAATGTGATTAATTAGCACCACCTGCTGTTCACATGTGATGCACTGCACTCAGAGGACAGTTATCATTCTAAAAGATCTGACAGGGTGAATATATAAAACCTGAAATTTTCATGTAAGTTTCAAACTGTTTATTTATGTGTATTTCTTCCAAATCCAGTGGCTCACTGGCGTTTCATGATGTGAATGTGGCTATTGTGTGCAGGTTGTCATGGAAACTTCAAAGCAGCTTCTGGGGCCCCACTGTGTCGAACTTAGTGAAGTTGGACACATTGTTGAACAAACTGGCCTGAGCCGGACTTGAGTGCAAGAAAACAAGGGCTTTAAAGCATGAAGTTTCAGCTTTAGAGCCAAAAAGCTGAGTTACAATACATCACTGTAAGTACATTTCACTTTTATTTTTGCATGTAGACAGTCCGAAGTATTTGGGGTTCTATTCAAATGTGATTTATGAGTTCAGCTGACTGTCGTATCACTTCAGCTTAGTGTGTTGAATCAAAACTCATTTTAAATGCATTCATAAAATGTATATCATAAAAGGATGCAGAACTAAACACAGGAGTGTAATGTACATAAAACCATTCATTATGTTTTAAGTTGCATTCTATTCCATTTTATTAGCAATTGTAGTAAATATCTGTTTTTAAGGGGTTGTTCGGTAAGTTAGATATTGCTTATATAATTGATCATACATGAATGATTCTTCAAATTAAGAGTGCAATTACTATTTTAGAGGGGAGTCTAATACTATTTAATGCATAGTGAGATATTTACACTGTTAAAAGAGTTGGGTTCTCATGCTAAACATGACCAAAGTTTCAAAAAAAAAATTTGGACGTAGAACGGCATATTTCTGTGCTAAATACTCTCCCTCCAGGTTCATACAAGATTCGAAAAGTTTTTCTTGATGGGTTGAAGGGTGTGCTTTTGCTCAAGCTCTGGTTGATGTGTATATGCACTCTTCTGGGAGATGTGTCTATTTAGTGTCATGAAGGGCCATGTTCGGGAAAAAATCTTTCAGAGACTTATACAAACCCAAAGGGAGTGTATTTGGCGCAGAAACAATCTATCATAACTAGAGACCAAAATGTTTAACAGACACTCTGTAAGCCAGTAAACAAACACCTAGCAACCACCTGGAACATCCTAGTGTGCACACAGCAATACGCTAACAACCGTTCAAGGGAGCGTTTCCCAAAATCATCGTTAGCAAACTACGATTGCTAGTTCCATTGACCTCTGTTGGTAATGACAGAAATTACGACCATTGTTTCTTTCGGCTCGGTTTCACAAACAAGGTTTATTTTAAGCCAGGACTAGGCCTTAGTTAAACTAAGATAATTAAGCAAGTTTTATTAAAAATGCCTTAAAAGAAAATATAGCAGGTGTGCGTCTTGACACAGAACAATGACACATATTTTAAGATTTGTCAGAGCAAGATTCAGTTGAGACAGTTCAAACATGCATTTTAGTCTGGGATTATGTTAAACCTTGTCTGTGAAACTAGGGGTTCGTCTTTTAATCTGAAAAATTTAAGCAGGTTTAAGTTTAAACAAGAAAAAAAATGGTCTGCCAATGGAATAATAATTAAAAAAAAACTTAATTGAAAAGAGAAACAAATACATTTCTCTTACTACAAAAAATATCTAATTGTTTTTTAAGCATAAATGTAAAATTCAATCTTAATCTAAAATCTCAAGTAAATGTATCTTGATTAAAGAAAAAAGCCTTAAGTTGTTAGATTGGTTAGATTTTTAAATCTAATAAAGTGTCACCTTGATTTGAATGGTGTTTAAAAAGATGTCTTTCTCTCTCTGACTGTAGATGTTCACGCTGTCTGAGCTGTGGTCCAGCGGTGAGCGTCAGGGCAGTTATAAATTATTGAAGCCATGGTGGGAGGTCTTCATGGACTACCTGCTGGTGCTCATGCTGATGGTGTCTATCCTTGCTGGGACACTCCAGCTGTCAAGGGATGGAGTCGTGTGCATCCCTGTACACTCCTCTTCCATCAACCACAGCTCTCCCATGGAGCCTGTGTCTGATACTATCTTTAGAAACACACTTGACTCACCTAGGATCCCTGTGAAAGGGCGACGTACCAACCTTGACTTCCAGCAGTACATCTACATCAGCCAGGTTTGCTATCACGAGGCGTTGCCCTGGTACTCAAGGTTTTTACCATATGTGACACTGCTCCATACGTTGGTTCTCCTGGCCAGCGGCTGCTTCTGGTTCCACTTCCCGCTCACATCTGCTCGCATCGAGCACTTCCTATCGCTTCTCGCCAAATGTTGCGAATCGCCCTGGACAACAAGGGCACTCTCTCTTACAGCCAAACTGGACACACGTTTCTCTGAGACCGAACAAGCAGTGCAACCCAAAGTTCAGATAACATCTTCGTACAAAATTCGCAAGTCAAGTCTGGACTCGGGGACGGACAGCCCTCTGTTGGCGGGGACTGATAGTGTGACCACTACACCACAACCGTCTCCGTGTCCCTCAACTTTGTCTCATTGCTCAACGCTCTCTGCTATGTCATGTACGGAGCCGGTTTTGCCTGTGCAAGTCGTTCCGGACACTTCCAGACAGGGAGCCACGTTGGACCGCAGCGACAGAGAGCTGGCCAGAGCTCTGTTCGAGAGAGTGCGAAGGTTTCGTGCTCACTGCGAGAGTTCAGATGTTATATATAAGGTAAAGCCCAAAGTATACTTATACCTTGTGTTGTAACTGATTAGCACAAACCAAGTTAATGTGCATATGTGACCAGCTCGTACAAAGATCAGATTGTGCATGTACTATTTTGATGAGAAAATATGCATAATTTGCACTGTAAGCAAACCCTTGTATACAAGTAAAAACTGATATGCTTTGATAACCGTTATACTTTGGCCTTAACATGCATCTCTTTATGTAGGTGTACACTGCTCAGACGGTGTTCAAGGTTCTGAAGTTTATTTTGATTGTGAGCTACACCACTCCTCTCCTGGACTCTATCTCCTTCAGTCACATCTGCCAACCTCACACTTATGCTCTGACCGGCTACAGCATCTTCCAGTGCAGTCACTCGCTGTCCTCCGTCCTGCGCAAGCTAATGCAGGCCTACGTTTTGCTGCTATTTCTTTTCGGTCTGCTGGGCATCTATGCTCTATACTGGATCTTCCACAAGTATGGGTGCCCCAAGACATGAGAGGACTGTCTCCATGTAGTTTGTATTCTCTCTCCATGTGTGAATGTTGAGAGAATCTGGTGACTGGTCTAACATGTCTGTTTGTGTGCCAAGAACTAAGAACTAAACTAAATTTTCAGCTGCATTTTCCATTTTCCACCTTTTTTCCATTCATTTTTTCCCATAGGGATTTTAAACATCTTTTAAGCTATGGACCAAACCAACAATTTCTAAGGTGAATTACAACATTATAAATGTTTATTTAAATAAAATCCTCCAGGACCGAACTTGCCCAGGTATGGCATCAATTAACAACATCAGAACTATGTATCCCTATAGAGAAAATGAATGAATTTCTACCTGGGAACCCAACTGTCACATTCTGCAAATTTAAAGAAAACTGTTCTGAAAATCTGATTAAATCTGCCTTATTCTCAGGTCTTTGAGGCAGTACTCTTTCCAGAGTCTACGTGAGAAAGGATCCATGCTAGATGTACCAGACCTTCATAATGACCTCGCCTTCCTCTTGCACATGGCCGACCAGTACGACCCTCTACTGGCCCAGCGCCTGTCTGTCTTCCTCTCACCAGTCAGTGAGACTCGACTCCTGGAAGAAAGTCTGGAGCGTCACTGGGGAGCTGAACGCTTGCGGTCAATGATCACGTCGGACCAGCAGGGACACTCTCAGTTGCAGCTTGTGGCTCTTCCTCGCCTGCCAGCGGCACTGTTTACCTTCAGCCAGCTACAGGTGTTGAAGTTGGAACTTATTGGAGACGCCAAACTGACAGCACAAATAGCTAACATGACGGCACTTAGGTAAGTATTTTAATTTCAATTACAACTGAAATGCGCATAATTTTGCAGTCTTACACAGACTGATTTTAACATGTAATAGAGGATGAGAAACATTTTAATAGGGCAGGGACAATATATGATGCAAAGCGAATCTAGAAATTATTATTCTGCATCGATTCTGCGATTTTCCAAAGGCATCACGATTCTCTCTTGAACTGATTCTGAGTTTAGTTTTCAGCAGATGGCACTGCATGCTTTAGAAATAGCCATATTCTGCTTGCTTCCAGTTCTTTACACATGCACCATTTGAACCTAAAAAAATAATTCATAAAGTTTGTAAAGCCGCACCATCTGCTGTTAAAAACTAAGCTCAGAATAGATTCGAGAGAGAATCACAATGCATTCCAAAAATCTCAGAATCAATCCAAGAATTGCGATTGCATTGATTTACTTTCCCAGCACTGAGTTTTAATCTGGATTCTCCTCTCATTAGAGAAATGCACCTTTACCACTGCACTGCATCAGTGGAGCCTGCAGCACTGCAGCACCTTCAGGAACATCTAGAGACTTTACATCTAACCTTCAGCCAAGCTGCAGAGATCCCAGCCTGGGTGTATTCCCTCCGTGGCCTGCAAGAGCTGCACCTCACTGGGAGGTTGAGCAATGAGGGTGGGATGGGCCGTGGATGGGTCCTTGGCAGCCTTCGACAACTGCGTCATCTCCGTGTCTTGGTGCTTCGTGGCATGCTGCAGAAAGTTCCAGGGGAGCTGAGCGAATTGGTAGGGAGTCTGCTAAAACTGGAGATATATAACGAGGGCACCAGGTTATTGGTACTTACGGGACTGAGGCGTTTGACCGGATTGGCAGAAGTGCAACTGCAAGGATGCCAGCTGGAGAGGCTGCCATCAGCGCTTTTGGCGCTTACAGGTCTACGCAGTTTGGATCTGCAATACAACAGTCTTCGTACTCTAGAAGAGCTGTTAGGATTGCAGCATCTGCGGCGTCTCTCCTGCCTACGACTCGCACATAACCGCGTTGTGGCTCTTCCGTCCAGTGTAGGAGTGCTGCGCTCACTGGAGCTCTTGGATTTGGCGCACAATCAACTGCAAATCCTTCCTTTGGCGCTCTTTACTCTGCATAAGCTGCGACGCCTGCTTTTGGCAGGAAACCTTTTGGAAGAGTTGCCAGCTGAAATTGGAGCCTTGAAGCTTCTTGGCGAACTAGACCTGAGCGCCAACAGGCTTGAACATCTCCCCAAGGAACTGTTTGAAAGGTGCGTAGAGCTTCGCAACTTAAATGTTGCGAATAACTCTCTTGGTTCTCTGCCCACTGGTTTTGGCGGCCTGACTCAACTTTCGCGTCTGGATGTACGAGGAAACAGTCTAGAGGAACTGCCGGTCGAGCTGGGGTGTTGTTTTGGGCTTCGTGGAGGTGGTTTGCTGGTGGAAAACTGGCTGTTACACACCCTACCTCGGCAGGTCAGGGATGTCCTACAGCAGCCCAGCTCTTGTCCCTCTTCTGAACCTCCATCACGACCTAATTCTGACTGCTTTCCTACCTTTTCAGCTGCACAATGGAGCTTCCACTCCGCACTTGAATCTCGGATATAAAACATCAGCTTCAGACTGAATTCATGAACAATATCTAACTAATATTACTAAAACCAGTCTGGAAAAGCCAATATTTTGCTAAGAAGATTTTAAATGTGATTCATATGGATACACTGATATGACTGAAAAATTAGAAACATTTCTATACTTAACCAGGTAACTGTCACTAGCCCAGTTAACCCATTGTAAACCTTTCTAATCCTCATTTTGTAAAGCAAGACTCAAACTTTCATAATTGGTGACTACATTTTTTTTCTGCATTTTTCTCTCCAGAATCTTCATTTATGATGGTATGCAAACTATGCATGTATGGTTGCTTTCCACATGTCCTTTACAGTCCTAATATGGATCACCATTTTTATTTTTTTATGGTTCTATATGTTTTGTAAAATATAGTGTATTAAAAATAAGTTAAATGTAGTGCCGTGCATTTTATATTTCAATAAACTTATATATCTTTATCTATTTCATTTCTATATTTATTTTCCACTTCCACAATAATGTGGTATTAAAGTATGTGCTCCAAAACATTAAAGATTTACAATTTAGTTGGGAATAACATGATTAGGTCTTTGCTTAAAAAGTGGGATTGACAGTTAATGGTTTAACCGGACCAGCTTCCGCCTGACAGATAACGGAAATTAGAAAAAGTGTTTACTCTATTTGAAATATGGATATTTTTCTTTTTCTCGAAGATGGATTTGCTACAGAAGGCCTTTATTCAACATTCAATCATATCTGGACGGATATGACATTTAAAATCAGATATGACATTTAGTTGAATTCTGTGGACAATTAACATCTCTCCAGAATTATTTTGTCTCTCATACTAAAATACTTAGAAAACTGATAAAGGTAGTCACCATCAAAACATATTTACACAGAAATCTTTTGAATATTATGTATTTACCATGGTAACGTTAGCTCTATAATGGCACTACTGAGCAAAGTGTTTTAATTATGGTATTTTACCTCCATTATATGATTTGAATATGTTCCTTGATGTGAAGCTACATATCAATCATAATATTACACTGAGTTAAACGTTTTAAATCAGTTATATTCCATACTAAATCATAATAAAATAAAAAAATAAAATAAAAACGTTTCTGTCACTTACAAAAGTCCCGCCAAGCTCAATTGCGCCCAACGCGAGTGCGACTTCAACACCCCCAAGTCCCAGTACCAACATCCAATCACGATAAGTTTACATTTAGATTGACACGTTCTTGATCCAATGAGAACGTGTGTTAAACCAACAACCGCGTGTGTTCTGCCAATGAGAGCGCGCGTTCTTCAGGAGGCTGGATTTCCGGGCGGTAGTATAAACCGCGGCCTGGTGCGTTCGATTTGAGACAACAGCTGCGTTCGTGTGATCATTTTCCTCGCGCACCGTCACTTAAAGGTAACTGTAATTTAGTTACTGTTTAGATATGGATATGTTTCTGCGAAAAAAAAATTGTATGTATATAACGTTGTGAGTTTATCCAACAGGAAAATGTAATGTGTGATAGAGGCGTTGTGTCATTGAGCGCGTTAGCTGCGCGTGCTAACCGAACAGTGCGCGCGTGTGGTCGTGTTTATTTTCGGTTAAGTTATATGTAACGTTAATGTTACTGTTTTTTGTTGTTGTTGTTGTTATTTACAATGTCGCGTTGTCGGGCCTGGTAAACCGCATGAAACATATGCCAGCGTGAAGTTGTCGTTTGTTTGTTGGCCCTTTTCTCGCGTATAACAATAGCTAACGGCGGATATATTGTCCGCGGAGCTTTTAAGTTATGGCTTATCACATTACAACTAAACTAATGTCTCTGTTGCTGATCAACACAGTATCGGGATCCCGTTTATCTGCAGCTCAGAATCTCGCATGAACGTGTTTAGACGTTCGTTAGGTTGACTTTAGCACCTCTTCAGGATGCTGGTGGTTGAGGCCCAAATAAACCAGTTCCAGTTTCACTGAACGCTGTCTAGTAACACAAGTAACGTTACCGTGGTATTACCATGTGTTTTCTGGACTGCTTTGACTCATTGTATTTGCACGTGGCTCAAAGATGTAAATGCCCACATCAAATTAAAATTTACAAAAGTGGTTGTATATGTATAGAAAAAGCACAATTAATGCGAGTCAAGTGTCTACTTTTAAGGTTTTTAATGGGTTTTGGGAGAATAAAATCAAAATGTGGATTAAATGTTCAGTTTTCATTCAGTGAAACACTTATATTTTTGTAAAAATTGAAACAACATACTTATTCTGACCTGTATGTATTGAAATATATAAAACAAGTGAACGTACTAAATGTTATTGCTTATTTGCATGTCCAGTGTAGAGTATTATTGCATTTTCCTCGTACTTTTTGTAAAATATCAAATTCTTGTTCATTTGTCAATTTCAAAAGTGTGTGTCTGTGGTAATGCTGGTTTCTGTATTTATGCACTTAATTTCACGATTCGACGTCAAACTTAGACTTTCTAACCTTCTCCAGGCTTGGTCCACTTTCTCACTGGTGGTCCCTCTATTGAAACCATGAACGTGTGAGTCGTCTGAATGTGTGATTTAATTGCTCTCCCACTCCTTTTGTCTCCAGAATGGCTGAGAATGACGTTGACAACGAGCTGCTGGATTATGAAGAGGACGATGAGCCTCAAGGAGCCCCAGAAAGCGCCGCTCCGGTGGGTAAGAAGGAGGTGAAGGGCTCATACGTGTCCATCCACAGCTCGGGCTTCAGGGACTTTCTGCTGAAGCCAGAGCTGCTGAGGGCCATCGTGGACTGTGGATTTGAGCATCCTTCTGAAGGTAAGAGACTCGGAGATGCTGGTCCTCAATGTAACGGTTGATTAGCATCTTAAGTGAACTTCCTGTGTGTGTGTTTAGTGCAGCACGAGTGCATCCCGCAGGCCATCCTCGGCATGGATATCCTGTGTCAGGCCAAGTCTGGTATGGGAAAGACCGCCGTGTTTGTGCTCGCTACCCTACAGCAGATCGAGCCGGTCGAAGGACAGGTTAGTACATCCGTTTTAGTTTGTGATGAAACCATTACGACTTGAATATTAACCTATAAATCTTATTTTACAATTTGGTGACTCTTAATCATAATTAAGATACTTATGCTGGTGGTTTAACGATCTGTGATTTTATCTGTAACGTGTGAACCTTCAGCTTGTGTGAGATGAGGTTGAGTGTGTGTTCCTGTGATTCAGGTGTCCGTGCTGGTCATGTGTCACACACGCGAGCTGGCGTTTCAGATCAGTAAGGAGTACGAGCGCTTCTCCAAGTACATGCCCACGGTGAAGGTGGCCGTGTTCTTCGGTGGCATGTCCATAAAGAAGGACGAGGATGTCCTGAAGAAGAGCTGCCCTCACATCGTGGTCGGCACGCCGGGACGAATCCTCGCCCTGGTCCGAAACAAAACCCTCAACCTGAAGAACGTCAAGCACTTCGTTCTGGACGAGTGTGACAAGATGCTGGAGCAGCTGGGTGAGCGTCTGACCAAAATCTGCTGGGAACTGTGTTGAGCTGAGTCTGCGATGATTAAAATGATGTCTCTCTGTTAGATATGAGACGTGACGTGCAGGACATCTTCAGACTGACCCCTCACGAGAAGCAGTGCATGATGTTCAGCGCCACCCTCAGCAAAGAGATTCGACCCGTCTGCCGCAAGTTCATGCAGGACGTGAGTAACATCTGTCTGTTTCTTTAATAAGATTCAAAACCGTGTGATGAAAACATGAGTTTAATAGAGAATTTTTTTATTTAAAAAACTTTGGGTACAGTGTGACTTATGGAAGTTATTGGACACACATTAAGCCATTTGGGACCATACAAAATTGAGTCTTTAAATGGTGAGGATTTTTTTCAACTCCTTAAAATGAAAAAAAAAAAAAAAAGAGGAAACGTTTGGTCTATCCAATCATGAGGTTGCGAAGAGAGGGGGGAGCGTTCCACCTCCTCAAGGGTTATCCCGGGCGATTTAAAGTTTAGTTCAGGATGTGTCCGTGGATTAGTTTAAAGCTTTACTAGCAATCCTGGAGCCACATATTACAATTTAATTTACTGATTTCTGTGAACTCTGTGTGCAAGGACCTTTCCATTGCTTTGCGCTGCGAGACGAAGTGGATCAACTTGTCAGACGGCATTCTGGATTTTGGCGTTTACTTATAGGGCGGCTCTGAATTGTCAAAACGTCTATAAATAAATTTTGGGTGTGGGTGTGAAAAATGCAGAAAATCGGCCCTATCTTAATTTTCTATAAAAAGTATGAAAGGTTCTATGGCAGTGTAAATGGGATTCGCACACAGTGAGGTCGTATTTATTTGTACACTTGCGGAAATTTCAAGTATGCAATGACCTTTAATCGAAAGCATATAGAGGATCCTGTCTGATGTGTGCTGCCTGCTTTCAGCCGATGGAGGTGTTTGTGGACGATGAGACCAAGCTGACTCTTCATGGTCTGCAGCAGTACTACTGCAAACTGAAGGACAGCGAGAAGAACCGCAAACTCTTTGACCTGCTCGACGTGCTGGAGTTCAACCAGGTGAGTTCAGCACTTCACACTCATTTGTGTTTCCCAAGCCACTTGCAAATGAGGGACTCATGCAAACCTGATCCTGTTTACTCCGATTTCATAGATTTGTCACTGCATGATTTTCCAAATCCATGCATTTATTAGTTTTTTTTTCTGTCAATTTTCCCTGTAGAATAAAATGAGTCAAATGCATGAGGGTAATTCTGCTGTTGTCCTGCAGGTGGTGATATTCGTGAAGTCTGTTCAGCGTTGTGTGGCGCTTTCACAGTTACTGGTGGAGCAGAACTTCCCCGCCATCGCCATCCACAGAGGAATGGCACAGGAAGAGAGGT
Organism: Carassius auratus; assembly: GCF_003368295.1. Taxonomy (NCBI): domain Eukaryota; kingdom Metazoa; phylum Chordata; class Actinopteri; order Cypriniformes; family Cyprinidae; genus Carassius; species Carassius auratus. The sequence goes on along the minus strand of NC_039293.1, from coordinate 3,750,737 downwards.
GTGTGTGTGTGTGTGTGTACTTGTTTTGGATGTGAATGTCCTGTCATGCAATGGTTTGTCATGACTGTTGACTAGTGAGGACATGGTGTTAAAATGAGTTGTTCAGTGTTTCTGTGAGGGTTTGTTTGGGGGTGGAATAATCTAATTATGCTTATGTTAAAACAATGCTTGCAGATTGTCTCGGTATCAGCAGTTCAAAGACTTCCAGAGGAGGATCCTAGTGGCCACTAACCTGTTCGGGCGAGGAATGGATATCGAGAGGGTCAACATCGTCTTCAACTATGACATGCCGGAGGACTCTGACACGTATCTCCACAGGGTACGCATCCATGCAGTCTCCATGAGTGTTTCAGGTCTCTGAAGTGGCACGTCTCACACGGTCTCGTCCCGTTCTCAGGTGGCTCGTGCGGGTCGCTTCGGCACCAAGGGTTTGGCCGTCACATTTGTGTCAGACGAGACGGACGCCAAGATCCTGAACGATGTGCAGGACCGATTCGAGGTCAACGTGTCCGAGTTACCAGAGGAGATTGACATTTCCACTTACAGTGAGTCTTGGGTCTCATCTTATTCCCATTAAGCGTTTTGAGCATGAAGTCAAACTGTGGTAACCTCCTTCCAAATTTAATGTGACCTGATGAGTGTGAAGGATTATTAACAGCAGTGTTGGTGGATGCTAATGTGGTCATTGAAGTGATGCTAGTTAATTGGATATTATTAGTTGATGTATTGTTCTTCCCAGTTTCAAATGTTGGGTTTGTTTCCCCATTGGTTTTAAACCCACAGTGACTGGTTGAAAGAAGTGTTGTTTTATATGACGTTTGTCTTTTTCTGTGTGCAGTTGAACAGTCCAGATGAAGTCTTGATGTTTCCAGAATCGCAGCTGTTGGATCATGGCAGGGCGCAGAACATCCGTTTTAAAAGCCTCCACTTTACCTCAAACCCACTGTTGTTTTTACTGCTTTTCTTTGAGGACCGGGCGAGTTGTGTTTAACGATTTTGTTCTAAAATCATGTTTTGTTCTGGGTTTTAATGAAATTAAATCTTTTTATATACACCTTTACTAGCTGTGACTGGTCTTCTGGGAAGTCTCACTGTATGAGAGTGGTTTTGTAATGGTTTTTCAGATGCTTTTAGTGTAATGGTTTGCTCTGAAATCTTGCCAGATACTTAGGCCAGAGTCATAACCTGTTTGAGGTTAATGCATTGTGAGACGTGTGTGATTGAAAATTACTGAAATGCCAAACCAAAATTTTTTTTTTTTTTTTTTTTACAATTTACTTTTAGTTCAAAAATAAATTGTCTTTGTAATTCATGAAATTAATTTCCAGGCAATAGCTGGACTGCTATTGAATTCATCTGTGAAGAATGTAATTCTCTATTAATACATGTATTCACCATCATTATGGTGACCGTATGCAAGTTTTTATTTTAACTAGTTTCACGTTAACTGATAGCTTTGCAATTGAACCCAAGTTCTGTTAGAAATGTTACCTAGTTGATAATGTACAAATACTTGGTTTTATAGCATTTAAACCAATGGAACCTTTCTCTTTGGATCGTTACAAGCTTTTGGTGCATGAAGAAGATCTGTAAAGTTGCAAAGACTAGATTCTCAAATCCATTCGTTCAGCACTGTTGTAGAAAAAATCTAAAATATTCAGATGTGTGCTGCGCATTTTATTGAGATTGAGGACCATTTCCTGAACCAACAGTTTACGAAGCATACAATTCAGTTTAGAAGAAACTTGTTGTTTCTCCTATCACAAATGCAAACGTGGTTATATATTTTTATTTTTACACGCGTGATGTGCAATGCGTAAAAGACAGTGTAAGTCAGTGGCGCAAAAAGTAAAACAGGATTTAGATATGGGGTTGGGATTAGGAAATGGAAGAGGGTGCATAATCTGGCAGGGGTACAGAAATTGGCACAACATAGTGCATTGGATAGCTGGCCAATCAGAGCACACCTCGCTTTTTCAGAAAGATGAGTTTTGTAAAAATGTATGCATATCTGAAATGCAGGATATAGAGGAGAAACAATAATGTACATCATATAGAAAATAATGTTTTTTTGAACTGCATAAACATATTGATTTACATCAAATAGACAAAATGTTATTTTTACCAGCATCATATACCTTTAAAAAACAAAACAAATGATAACACCTACATTGAGCCGTTTTTACAAACCAGTTTATTTCATGGATGGTGAGTGGTTGTCCTCTGTCTGAAGAGGTAAAACAAATGAGATGAACTTGTAATACAAGATAATTTCAGACCAGACCCGAATCCAAGTAAATATTTTCCGCTGTCTCGAAGTGTCACATGTTGGCTGCTCATTGGCATTTCCTCATATAATCCACTCGAGACTTGTTTATATGGTTGTACAAAAATGTTACTAATAAACGCTTACAAATATCAGCTATTATTAAATCATATTGATGGCAGTAATAATGCTTCAAAGTCTTACAATGTTCACCTGCCGTCCTATAAAACAGATGAAGAAAACCCCACAGACACACATTTGGGACCAGAAGATCGCCGCTCTTTTCGCGCCAGACAGGAATTAAATGTCTAGAAGGTACTGGAGTATTTAATTTCCTGTGTTACTTAACAAAGTGCCATGCATGACAAAATGTAATAAAAAATTTTTACTATATAGTATAAATCTTACATTTCCCAAACCCAAAGTAAAGTTCGCGTAACACGAAACAACAGAAAGCTGCTAATTTTCCATCAAGTTTGCATGCAGCATGTAATTGGCAGTTTATTCAGTCAACACCTTTCCACAACGTAATTTCTCACCCCACCAACAAAATTAAATAAAAATGCTTTTATCAAGAACATGGCATCTAAAATGTTGATTTTTTTTTTTTAGATTGGGAATTCAAACGAAATGTAACTAAAAATAGCATAATTATTCAGTCACAACATGGCTTGTCCCTTTCAAAATGTTGGGTTTCTTCTTGTTCAAACTCTCATTCTTCAGGGCAGATGGTGCGACGCGACCTCCGTCAGTTCATGCACCAGTGCCAGGCAGAAATAGAGACTGCTGCATTATAAAACACACAGACACCAGTGCCGTTTGCACGAGGCTCTGCCATCACTTGGTAGATTACAGACCAGCGTTTGAAAGAACCATCCCACCCATTACTTTAAAATTACATGTTGACATCAGATGCTGGTGTTTTAAACATATTTTTATTGCAAACCAAAGGGTTACTGGGTTTTCTTCTGCCCCCAAAGACGAGGATTGTAATTAGCTGGGAGCTGAGGAGCCGACGTTTGGACGCCAGGGAGCTGCGGCACTTGGCAAATATCCCTCGGTGAGTTGACAGAGTCATGGGCTCACGAAGCCATCAAGCTCAGCACTGAGTCCACAAGCAGCTGAGACAAACCCTGGGTAGCTTAAAACGACTTCCTGCTGAGTTGTCCTCATATTTTCCGGCTGTTCTTTGAACGTCAAGGCAAAGCAATCACTACAAAAGAAGTAAAGACCAGCCCTTGTGAAGCTGGGAGTCTGTGCCACCACATTTAAGCGTCTAATCAGTGTCCTGCTGAGGCAGTTTGTTTTCTTACTTAGATTGTGCAGGTGCCCCAGAATGCATCACTGTTCATGGTAAGGACTAGTCAATCAGAAAATCCATTGTATATATTCACAACTGGGATTCACCCCATTTTGGGTCCTTTCTGTAAGCACATCTACTCTAAGGGTCTTGGCACAAGGGATTGGAAACCCAAAATTGCCCTTTTTCCACATGGATTTGGATTATAATAAGGCCTCGGCCTAGCGTTTACTCAGGGTTACACTTTGAAACCGCTACTCTATTGGTTGGGGAAAGACATGGGGGCGGGTCTTTGGATAAATAAGATGTTAATCAACAAACTTGTGCATGTCGCCATACAGCCAACGTTGGGGCGGGAGCACCGCTTCATTCAGGTTGCCACATTCATCGTTGCACTTGCATGACTGCACAAACATGACGGCCCTCTCGAAGAGCTCTCCATCGGGGCAGGTGAAGAGCACGGGGACCGTCCGTGTGCGGCGGGGCGAGCAGCATCGCCCGTCCAGACACGTCCCGCAGTAGTTGGGCCGATAGAGGCGTGTGCTGCGGCAGCCGGCGTAGTGCAGACGCAGAGGCTCGGGGGACTTCTGCGTACGGGAACACTTCCTCCCCTTCTGTTAAACCAATATTAAAGACAGGTTACACTCACATCTGCAATGGAAAAGAAGTGTGCATGATAACTTCAGTAGGCTAAGGGGCTGTTTACGCAACACCATTTTCAACTAATAATGGGAATCTATGTGTTTGGCCATTCAATGACAGCAGTGTTTTGGTGGCCAGAGAATGTGAACTTTTGAAAATGAGTTTCAAAGTGAAAGTTATTGAAAATTATACCTTTATCGCAAACAACAAAACCACAAATTAGCAAAAAAATGGTTCTTTACAAATTGACGTCGCCAACTATTGGCCTGGCATGCATAATACAGCATTTTAGTTGTTTTTAGAAACACTTCAATGGGGATCACATAATCAACAATATAAGTAAGGCTTTAAATAAACAGACATTTTACTTGCGCATTGGAAAACAAGGCAAGAGCAACATTTCCATTGTGAAACTGGTCTAGAAAGAGCCAAATGATGATTGCATGGTTAAGATTTATGGATTTAATTTAATGAATGTTTTCATTTTGGTTCGTACCAGTTTGGTGCTGGTGCACCATCATAAACATGCAGTTTAGAAGCTGGTCTGTTTTGGTGAAGCAAGGGAAGGTTTCTCAAGCTGTTTAAGTAGACACAAACTGGTCTTTTCAGCAGATCCTGTGGTGATTCTGCAGATAATCTTGGTGTGTTTACCTTTATAGGCACAGCCACAGAACTACAGGGACGAATGTTGCAGAGTCTGGTTTCCTTCAGCAGCTTGCACTGCGTGTTCTCATTGGTGACCCGAGATGAAACGCCCATCCCGCAGCTGCGTGAACAAGGTGTCCAGCTTGTCGTCTGTGCAACACATTGCCGTCCAGCTTTCTTCCATGCTAGGAAGAGCGAGAGAGATGGGGTAAGTTAGTACACAGGCACCATTCAGCCAACTGGGAACACTGACGCACAGAAAAAGTGATTACGGCGTGTAGGGAAACAGCTGCCTGACAGAGGCACCGTGTGTGGGGCTGGTTCACAAGGATCTTGTGGAAAAGAAGCGGCAGGCTCCTAAAAACAGGCGCCCACACAGAAGCGCATGCAGGAGGAACTGCCACAGCTCACATTGGGACTGATTGTTAATTGAACCGAAACCCAAAGGCAACCAAAGGAGGCGTTCACACAGCACACATTCTTGCAATCTGCTGCACTATTTTTAATTGTTGATTTATGTAAACAAACAGACGTCATTGATGATAGCAATCACAGCCTGAGCCAAGGTTACTATACTTAACAAACTAAAACCATGAAAAACACCCCGTTTTTAACTTAAAATAAAATCATATTAAGCCTATTTAATTTTTAGGCTTTTTAAATATCATTTTCATTTAGTTTAACTTGAAATATTTCAATGAACTCCACGTTTGGCGCCATGTCAAATCCTATGAAGTTCAGGCAAGACTCCGCAGATATTTATGGGGAAAATGTCACTAATAGGTATAATTACACTTTCCTAGTTAATTAATCAATAATCACAGGCTACTATGTTTACGTTCAGTTATTTCACTTTAATGGCAATGAAAAGAACCTATTTATTGCCGTTAAAGTGAAATTACCGAAGCTACACATACAAGCCTGATAGAAAACGGTCAATTTAGAGGAAAATTTCAAACAGTACTTCAACTCTTCAATTGTTTTGTAAGTTTTCTGAAAATGAGTGCGTATAAATAAGTTAACAAGGCAGTACTGCTACTTAAATCTGCACTCATTTCCAGAAGATAAATCTGAACATTGGATAACGTCAGGTTGAAAATTCTTAAATTTTTTTGACAAATAGTCCTAGTTACGAAACTTTGTGTGGACACACAGAAGAGCGCCCTCACCTGGCAAATGCTTTCGACTGCGCGGTTTGTCCCACTTTTTCTCCACCTCTATGAGTTCATTGCTCAGGGAGTCTTTGGGCTTGTAGGGGTACGCCTTTGGTCGGGGTTTTTTGTAGGTGTGCAGGTCAGGGAACAGATACGGAGGCGGCTGCGGCCGTCTAAACACTGGTGGTAGGACGGAGGACTCGCCGTGACAGTCCACGCTGAGGCAGCACTGGCCAGGGATCTTGACCAGTCGAGGTGAGGGACAGGATGGTGTTTCCAGAGGAATATCAGAGGGACAAAGGGGCACACAGCCCACCGCCCCATCAATACAGGTGCATTGGTGTTTGCAGCCCGCGCGGAAGTTTTCTCCATTCTGATACATGCGCCCATTGTATTCGCAGGAGCGGCCTTCCAGTTTGGCTGAAAAGACAAAGAAAAGACAGGAGAAGGTGTCAACCAAAGGAAACTGATGTTAAAATTAGATCAAAAATGTTCATTTTAGTTAAAGTTTTGGTAATCATAAAGTGTTTTTGTTAGTGTAAAAAGAAATCGTCCCTGTTGACAGTGAGTGTTCTAAGAACTTTCCTCAAGGTTATTCCAGTAACGTTAATGGAATATTCGTTCAAAAACATTATTTATACATTAAAGGAATGTTTTTTGGAAACATTTTAGTTAGATATTTTGCTAACGTTTTTTAAATGTTTCCTTTGAGAATGTTCTTTGAACACTTAAAACATTTAAAAATCCATAATGTTTTTTAAAACTAGTGCTGTCAGTCGGTTAGACAAATTACTAATTAATCGCACATTTTTGTCTGAAATTAATCATGATTCATTTCAATTAATCCCACCTAACATTAACGTTCTGAAATATACTTTAAATAATTTATTGCAATAATTTCGCATTCAGTCAAACAACATAAAGATGGTATATTTTTGATATTTATTTAATGGCATCTTTTTATGACTGAAGGCGAGTATCACTACTGATGTTTCTAGAAATTGTTATTTTTTCCTCATTTAACCATTGACTATAGCTATTCAACATCCTTTATTAGACTTTAAAAAGTAAAGACTTTTAATTTAAGCAAACTTAAAACAATCTTCACATAAAGCCATTATAATAAATATCATATTTACCTGTGCCTCTCAGCAGTAGGACAAACATCACAGCAGCTGGGTTATGAGGTTATTTGACTGCTATTACTTTAAGAGCTGCCGCTGCTGAATGTGATGTGGATCTGAGACGCATGCTCATTTGTGCTTTAATATGAAATGATACAGGCTACCGCCGTATTTGTGTGCATTTAAAGAGCACGCTCTATGAGCAGAGTATAACAGACAGGGATATTCATTTTTACTGACATATAGCCTGACAGCATTTCTGCAATCGTGTTTGATGCATCTAAATAAATGCAGTTTTTTGTCAAGAAAAGAGACAGAAGCAGCAGTTGTGAGTGTGGCCAACCCTAACCCCACCCCATATTAACTATTTTTAATGCCCATAAATAAGAAAAATTGCCTGCGTTAATACACTAATTTTGACAGCACTATTTAAAAGATTATTAAAAAAAAATAATAATACATACGCAAATCGCTCTTGAAACATATATTTGTTAGCTCAGGTCTCAGTCAGTATTTTGTGTTGTTTTCCAGTAAAAATATCTGAACATTCTTTAGATAAATAGACATTAATTTTATGGTCTTTGAAATAATAAGCATTGAATTATTATCCAGAAGATGAGCTGCACAGAGTGACAGTAAGGGGTTAAACACAGATTGACACTCTATCTTGTGCTTTTATGAGAGAGGCTCTATGTTTAGAGCAGTGTGGAATTTTGACTTGTTTACAATGTCGTTGAGCGTCAGATAGTCTTTGGGTGTTTGAGATGCCCCCTGAAACCCCCCTTTAGTCCAACTCAAATAACTGACTTAATATAGAAACTAACCCAGTGCACAAAATATCCTCTGTATGTGAGGAAATCAATGTGCCAAGGGTGACCAAACTACATCAGTCCCATGTGTGACCCAAGATAGAAGTACATTATTCAGCAGCTTGTCATTCAATTTATTATCTATTATAATTGTTGGAAAGTTTGGGAAGATTTGGTACATTTTCAATAAATATAATACATTTTGACTATAAAAATAGAATAGAGTGGGTTCATTAGATTTTGTTGTTGTTGTTGTTGTTGTTGTTTTTTTTTTTTTTTATATATCCCATTGAAAAAGGACGTTTGGATGGGACATCAAAGGTCAAAGGTTGTAAGTTTCTCGTAGCCTTTAGTTTGTCAAAACTACAAAACTTACACATTTAAATTAATTTGCAATATAATATATTGTTATATATTTATGGTAATGAAAATTTATTTAAAATAATGAAATGTTTTTTTTATCAAATTAAATCAATTTGCATCACTATCAAATATTGTGATAAAGACGCTAAAGCAAAATCATTATACATTTATTTTGATATATGCAATAATTTATAAAACAAAAAATCTAACATAAACATTTTAATTTTCTTAAGCATATTGTGATTTATAGGCTAAATGTAATTGCAATATAAAAAGGTCCTTATATAAAGCATATATTAAGATGTATTTAAATATGTAAAAATATATATTTTATTAATTTTATATGTGTTAGCATATATTGTAATATATGCAAATACATATACACACACACACTATTGCAAATTAATTTAAATCAATACAATTATTTTAAGAGACCTCAAGAATCAAGACTGGAGTTGTTCTGTTCACTCACCCCGGCAGATTCCATGGATGCTGGCCACATCGTTGCCATAGTTACACTCCAGGCCCTTGTGATGGTCACAGGGTTTGCCTTCATGGCAGTCGTCGTTCAGCTGGGCGGCACACACCTTACAGCAGCCGCAGCCGTCGGGCACCGCACTGACGCCTGGAGGGCACACGGGCCGCTCCGCCGGACACTTACACACCTTAGGACACCGCGCTCGGACCTGTCAAATGACAAAGACGCTTCAGTTTGAGCTTGGGGCAGATTACTGTTGCCAGACAAAAACACTCTTCAGAAATAAAATGATAATTTCTGAATATTTAAAGGGATACTTCACCCAATAATAATAATAATACTCTGTTATCATTTACTCACACTCAAGTTGTTCCAAACCTGAGTTCCTTTATTTACATTAAAACAAAGGACATTATTTATTATGAATGGAAAGATTTTCGTTTGTCAATAGAATGTTCTTTCAATGTTATCTGGTCTTTAATAATGTTTTTATTCCTTTAGCATAAAAACATGAGACAGTGTTCATGGAAAGTTTTTCAAAAACATTTTAACTGGATGTTCATCTAACATTTCAGAGAATATTCAAAACTACTGCCCATAATGTGTGTGTGTGTGTGTGTGTTTGTGTATTATACTTAAAAGGAATGTTAAAAAACAATCTTAGAACAAGTTTTGATATATAACTGTTTTGAGAACATATTTTTTTTAAATGTTAACAGAACATTCCATTTTACAATCTGCAATCATTCTGAGAATGTTACTTTTGAATGTTCTCTGAACATTCCAAAAAAGAAGAAGAGAAACCCATCCTATGCTGGTTAGGTATGTGTTGAAGCATGGCTGCTGGTTTGAGCTGGCTTAAGTTGGTCCTAAGTAGGACCTAGTTGCTTAGGACCAGCTTAAAATTATAGTTAACCCCCCAAAAATTTAAATTCTGTCATTAATCACTCCTAATTAAACCTGTAAGACCTCAGTTCTTCTTCAGAACACAAATTAAGATATTAATATATATTTTTTTCAATTCTGAGAGCACTCTAATCCTCCCAAAGACAACAATGTATCTAACACCATCAACATCCAGAAACGTAGAAAGGAGATCGGGAAAATTATCAGGAGTTGGTGACATCGAGGAGACAAATTGTTGAATAAATCAAAATTATCTTAAGTTGAGTTACGAAGATGAATGAAGGCCTTATGGGAACGATGTGAGGGTGAATAATTAATGACAGAATTTTCATTTTTGGGTGAAGTAACCCTTTAAACCAGCTCAAACCAACAGCCATTCTCCAAAACATAGCCTACCTAACCAGCATATGCTGTTTTTTTTTTCAACAGGGAAGAAACTATAATGTTTTTGTGCTAATGGGATGAGTCCAATTCATTTTCACCTCACAATGTAATTTCTCACTGTGAAAGTAGTTTCGTCATTCCAAATGGTTTTCCATTAAAGTCCAATTCCACTGGATAATTTCCGATAGCACTGCACCTGTTTCCCTGCATCTCCATCACTGTGTGAAATAGCCAGCCAAGCCCTGTGAGAATCTTAAGCATCTTAAACTCAGAGGAGATGAGCTCTTGAGTCACCTTGGACCCATATGTGGATCTGAGCTCTGAGATCAAAGCATAACTCGGACCCTCCCCGACCGATCCTGGCCGACGGGGTTCATGGAGCCGGATGGAGGGCTGGACTGTTGTGCTTTGGTTATTTTGAGCCTGTGCTCATCTATTTCTGAACACCAAAAGCCACAAGGATGGTCAAACTCTCTCAGGTGTGCAGATCATACACATATATATGCAGACACATATACTATTAATATTAATAATATAATACAATTATGTTATGTTATATGTTTCTATGTGCATTGTATCATGATTCCTAATGAACTCCTGCTGTTTACACTGTTTATAAACTTTTGTGACTTACCGTCGTGCAGATGATCAATACAAACAGACACATTAAATCCCTCATCTTCTTAATAGAGCCTTCAATGTCCACGGAAGATGATTTATTGAAATTTTAACCTTAATAAAGCACTTCAGCTCTCACAGACAAGCATTAATAATCCAGAAAGGCGCGTTTATTCCAGCTCGATAATGTAAGTTGCCGCTGATTCAAGCACTGACGTTTCTAACACTTGTTTTCATACCGCGGTGAGTCTTTATACGGTGAACTGTAATGTTATACGAAGCCCCGCCTTTCGGCCAATCAGAGCGTGGCTCTGCGACTAGGATTCCAAAGGGGCGTGGTCTAGCCGTCGAGGCGGGGTTCTGAGAATTCGGGGCGTGGTCAGCGATGAATGCAGTCATTCATAAAAACGACTTCATTCCAGAGAGGAGCTGCTGTCTGCTATTTATTGACTTATGTTTTAATAAAAATATTATGGATGCTTTAAAGTCTCTTTCACACGCATAACTCTGTCCGCTGTGTGCTTTGTGCAAGGCTAGATAAATATACTCAGCTGTGTGATGTTTGCAGCAATAAGAGAGCCGCGGCCACAAAAAACAGGCAGAGATTTCCTGCACTAAAAGACTGATGGAGAGATAGATCAGATGAACTCAACAGTCTTTCTCTCTCTCAAACACCCACACACCCACAGACACACACACACACACACACACACACACACATATATATATATATATATATATATATATATATATATATATATATATATACAATAACAAAAGAAAGGAAGAGAGAAAGAGGTCAAATAAAAGTAAATGTAAAGCCAAATGTGTTCAGATATGAATGTACTCTCAATGTTTCTCAGGTCAGGTCATGTTTTCAGTCATTTCCTCAGGAGTGGAAAAGCTCAGCATGACAAACATGCTGCACATGGAGGAGATGGATGGAGTGATGTGAAAAAAGGTGTGGGTGGAGGAGTGTGAGGACCAGATCAAAAACACGTCTGTGGAAAAACAGTGAGAGATGGAGGCCAGAGGCTGAGTGTAAGAACCCGAGGAAAGACTGAGCAAGGGTACAAACACAGAGACAGAAGGAAAGAATGTTTCTGAAAGGTTCCCACACAGGTAGTTTAGTGTCAGTCATATAAACACAAATTCACTCAGCACCATTATTATTTCTCTGTACAAAGTAATTATTACTTACAATGACTTGAAGTAGATATTATGTGAATACATATTAATATTTATACAGTTTTATATTCAGTACTTAAAGTGCCCATCCGTACTTAATAAAGTCTTATAAATGTATTTATTGTAATTACTTGTTCATAAATGCATATAACTTTAATTTATCTCTCTAAAACTTGTGTAGAAAAAAATCTTAAATAATAGCTCCTGAAATTAATTATCCTTATTTAATGTTTCAGTAGATATATGTTAAATTATTTATTTAGAGATGTTTATTAATTAGAAAAAAATCGGTGTGCTGGAGCTTTAAAGAACCAAAACTGGTGAGTCTGAGGTGAAATAGCAAGAGGTTTGAGGTTTATCACACATCCAGATCACAGCTCAAGATACAAAACCAGATATTGTTGTTAACATGAAGAGGGCTCTCCTGACCGTACAGGACCACTGAGGAGCCTTTATTTTGGAGGTTGTGTAACACTCTGCTGGAACGTCCTGCTCACTTCAGCAGAGACGAACCAAGATAAAGAGAGAGAGAGAGAGAGGAATTTTAGTCTTTGGGTTATTTTTAACCCAGAACAGGAAGTGCTGTGTTGACTCCCCAAACACACACCTGACACCGCCGGAAACAGTTTCTGCAGAGACAGTCACGTGACCTGTGAGGGTGTGATGATAATTATCACGACTCCATTCAGGGGTCATTGACAAATAAGAAGGTCCGAGATTAAGCAAAATAAAATAATAATAATCTCCAATGTTATTAGAGGTGCAATCTTTGTGTTCCTGGTGATTTTATAATAAAGAAAAAAAACAGACAATTATTTTCTGTACTGTACATTTGTTTGTAGGCGAGTTGCAAAAAAAAATTAAAAAAATGAAAAAAAAAAAAAATATATATATATATATATATATATATATATATTTTTTTTTTAATTTTGCAACTCGCCTACAAACAAATGTACAGTTTTAAATTATATTCTTTATACTCTTGTAATAATTGAACAGAACAAAACTAGTTTAAGGACGTTTTATTATACTTTTTATATTTTAGTGCACGTGAACACTTCTGAATCGTTAGTAGTGTGTGTGTGTGTGTGTGTGTGTGTGCGTGTGTGCGTGTTGTCATGATAATGGAATGCCACTGGTCAAAAGTCATAGTGACCAGAATCACCGCTGTTTTGAACTTTCTTTCTTTATCTGTCACACCTGCAGTAGTGACCGACCGCACACTCCCTCGTTGCATAGATTTACTGCGTCACACACACACACACACACACACACTTCAGCTGATGGTGTCACAGAGAGCCGTCTTGTTCTGCCTCTTTCCACCGGTAGCCCGCAAAAATCCCAGTTATTTCCGCCCCTGTGTTTGTTTGGCAGGCGTAAACACCTGAGACGCTCAGAACTGAAGCCGTGTGTTCTGCACACACCTCGCCTCTGTCTGTTCACTCTCTCACCGCGACACAGCGCCATCTAGAGAAGAACAATTACGACACATGGATTTAAAAAACTGTATGTTGAAGCGCACTAATTGGGGTGAAAGTGCATTGCATTAACTGTGCTTGCATTTCAATGCATTTTATTATCAGGGCTTGCATATTTAGGAGCTAAAATGTAACATGGTTGTATATTTAAATACACATTTTCATTAATTAACTAATAATAAATGTGCCTTATAAAAACACTACTGATGTGCATCTTGAGACAAGACAACGGAACTGGCATATTTTAAGATCATCAGTGCAAGTTTCTTTCAGTTAAAACATCCCTGACATTCATTTTAGTCTGGGACTAGGTCTAAGCCTTGTCTGGGAAACAGGGGGTATATCTATTCAATTATTTGTAACTTATTGTTTGCATATTCGTATATTCCTTATTTATTCTGTATATAGGCTAGTGCTGCTGGACCTGCGTACATATTTATTTATTTTTTACGTGCCAACATGTAGACTACAGATTGACTATAAAATACATAGAACCTATTTAATAATAGATGTTGTGTATAATATTGTTTGTTGTCTAAAAACTTTTTTTTTTCCTTTTTTGTTTTTCCAGTTTTACCTGACTTGAATAATGCCATGCTATGTCAATAACACAGTTAAATGAATAAAGGAAAAAAAAAACTTTTTTGTTCCAGTTTCTATTAGCGTCTTCTCATAAAATGCGCAATGCGCTCTGATTGGTCGGCTAAATCACGTGTTGTGATTGGTCAACTGCTTAAATGTCAGATCGTCAGGCATGCTGTTGTTTTCTTGCTCAATGATGCCATCATTTTGCAGCTTATTTTAATTTATTTTTATATATCAGCCATTCATAGGGAACTCGTTTTTTCCACTCCACTGCACTTCTTTTCCATTGTTTTTCTTCCTAAACACGCAGTAGACATGTTTGATGTTTGCACTCCTTTTCATTGTCACGCTCAGCACACAGTGTTCTGAAATGATGGACTCCAGCAACATAAAAAGGTGTTTTTTTTCAATCCGAGGTTGTGCGCATGTATTTTGCTCTATGGCTTGAGCGTAAGCTTGTCTTTGCATTGCCGTTCAAAGCATTGATGAGCAATGGTGACATTTTGTGGTGTGAATATGTCACCAGTTTACATCTTGATATTTCATGTCATTTCTGTCAGGCTTCAAAGCGTCCAGATCTTTTAGTGAAATGACATTACAATCTGCACCTGTTTCTAGGTTTAAATTTAGCGTCTGGTTAACCTTGAGGACTTCAGTCCTGAAAACTAGCCTACATAGTTTGTAAACAGGAGGGTGCTGTCCTCCAGGAACTCAGTTTGACACCCCTGGTCTACACGCTTCCCTTGAGGCTTAAACTGGACACATGTGAGAGTCTTTAACTCAAGAGAAATATCTGAGTATAGTATGTGATGCTAAGATCTCTTCTAAAGTTTTAAAAGAGACAAATTTGAGAGATTTGCTTTCCTTTGTGGATGTGGCATTATCCTAACAACCTAACAGAGAGAAAGATACTTTTTGCTGCACGGCAGTGATATCGATATCTACTAACAGGGGCAAAATGAACCGCTAAACTTTGTTAAGACTGTTCATTTCATGACTGTATGAACACTTCTTAGGTACCATTAGGGCATCCAGGTCATGACATTGGCCTACTGTATGCCTTTTAATAATATAATATTTAATAAACTGTCTTTTTGTTGTTGTTTGATATTTTACATAAATGCCAAAACAAAAAACAACATTTAAACCAGTATCATGAGAGATCAAATCCAAAGATCGCTATGTTCACGTTTGTGTATGTGGTCAAATTATTTGTAATTTAGCTCAGTTTGTGTATATTAATTTAAATGGTAAATATGAATGTAACATACATCAATGCTGCTCTATTCTAATAGATATTTTTGAGTTAGTTTTGATCAGTGGTTAGCAACTGGTGGCCCACAGTGTCTTTAAGTATGGCCTGCTGGACGATACTATACTCGGTGATCAGTTTTAAAGCTTTTTTCACCTGCTAACAGAGGTGACTTTTCTTTTAGCTCAACTTGGTGTTTCAGGTTTTAAAAGACTGTAATGAATGCGTTTCAATTTATATGATATTTAAAAATGAAAATAAACGGGCCAGTATGTGGGGCCAAGTCAAGTGAATTTGTCAAAGATTCATTCATTCAATTGATTCGTTCAAATAGCTGATTCATTCAGGAACTAAGCAAGTGGCTGTCCTTGTGAATGGGTGATTGAATCATTGACCTAACATTCATATATAACTTATAATCATATTTAAAATTAGTAGTAGTTATTAGGATTGATGTGAATTAGAATTATTAAAATGTGCAAAAAAAATTAACATAATCACCTTGCATAATAAAAATGCACACACACTGTACAAACAAATTGTCTTTGTTCTATTATCACTTTTCTTTTGTGTTTGATTTAAGGTTTTCTCACATTATACTTAAGAAAGTTTCAATGCAAGTTCAATTTGAGTGTATTTGGTTAAAGTTTAACCTAAATATATCTGATGTTGATCTTTGACCAATTTTAACACGCCAAAGGTGATTAAAAACCTGTGGAAGCCGACTCGTTATTTGATAATATCTCAAAAGCGAAAAGGAATCAGCGATCAGTGGAGAAGGAATAAAACACTTTCTAGGATTTATGAGGATTTTGTTTCTAAACAGACAACAGATCTTTGTGATTCTTATGGGGATTTATTTTTAAAACCATATTTCAGAAAGTGAAAGTAAAGTTCAGATCGCCGGAGCTCAAAGAGTGAAAATGGCTTCACAATCTCAAAACGAATATAGTTGTCCCGTGTGCTGTGAAATCTTTAAGAATCCTGTTCTTTTATCATGTAGTCACAGTGTCTGTAAAGAGTGTCTTCAACAGTTTTGGAGAATCAAGAAAACTCAGGAGTGTCCTGTCTGCAGGAGAAGATCCTCAAATCAACATCCTCCTCTTAATCTTGCATTAAAAAACTTGTGCGAGTCATTTCTGAATGAAAGAAAGGAGAGGCGTACATCAGAATCTGAGGAGATCTGTAGTTTACACGGAGAGAAACTCAATCTCTTCTGTCTGGAGGACAAACATCCAGGGTGTTTACTGTGTAGAGATTCACAACAACATGACAATCACAAATTCAGACCCATCAGTGAAGTTGTTCCATCATATAAGGTAAGACCAGTGCCTCTTTTTTATCATTTGGAAAGAACAATAAGTCATTAAACACAGATATCATCTAATTAATTCACTCAGTATTTCTCTCTGCATTTTAACTTACCTTCATATAATGCATAATGTACTGTAGAAAAAGTATTTGCCGTTCCTTCTCATGCGGGCCGGCCATTTGTTTCAGTGCTCCTCCAGATGACCATATGGATATTTCTTGTTTTTGTGTACATCTTTGTTTATATAGCGCTTTAACAATACAGCAAAAAATAGGAAAATAGTGTGTCAATAAAGCAAAAAGGCAGTACATCATTGAATTCAGTAATGTCATCATCCAGCTCAGTTCAGTTTAAATAATATCTGTGCAATCAAGTCAAAGAAATCACTGGAAATGAAGGGTCTCCAACTAATCAAGCCAGAGGCGACAGCGGCAAGGAACCAAAACCCCATCGGTGACAGAATGGAGAAAAAAACCTTGGAGAAACCAGGCTCAGTTGGGGTCCTCAGATTCAGATTGTGCAGATGAATCATCAGTTTCTTGTGGTCTTGTTCTGGTGGTCGTCTGAGACAAGGTCTTGACTGTGGATCTGTCTCTGGGGCTCTAGTTGTCCTGGTCTCCGCTGTCTTTCAGGGATGTAGAGGTCCTCTCTAGGTGCTGATCCACCATCTGGGCTGGATAAGTACTGGATCCGGGTGACTGCAGTGACCATCTGATCTGGATGCATGAATTAATATTTCTGCATTTGACATTGAGAGCATAGGTCGTAATTTAGAAATATTTTTGAGATGGAAAAATGCAGTTTTACAAATGCTAGAAACGTGGCTTTCAATGGAAAGATTGCCATCAAATACTTCCCAAGGGTAACATGTATAGCGTGAAAAGTAACCGCCCTAGTACTGAGCCTTGAGGTACTCCATACTGCACTTGTGATCGATATCTAAGGAGAGCGGTTTCAGTACTATGATACGGTCTAAATTATGACTGGAAATCCTCACAGATAACACTTTTCTCTAAGAAGGAATATAATTGTGTGGATACTACCAAGGGACAATGTAACAAGGGACATTGTTATTGGGAAATGTCCCCGATTCCAGATGCTCTAATCAATGCAGCCTAATGCCCTTTTAAGGGAGTTTTGTTGTATACTTAATTTCTCAAGATTTAGTTTAAATTTAAGTCTAGCTCCATTTGTAATCTGACTCCAGTTATAAATTATTTTAAAATTTAGGCTGTATTTCTAGTGAAAAACCGATCACAAATTTGATTTAGGTTTTAATTTAGACATTTAACTATTCTGAATAGCTCATACTTTCAATTATTTGTTTATTAGGGACCTGGAGTTGCACAGAAACTAACTTGCCCAGGATGATCGATCCTGGATGCAGATTTGCAGAAACACCAGACTGCACTTAAATCTAGTAGAAATAATGTTCAGAATAAATCAAATATAACATTTTATTTGTCAGGTAAAGATGTATCATGTCAATTACATAAAGAATGAGAATCCAATTCAGAATAAGGTTCAATTACAAGTGTTGCAAGGGGTGGTCCTGCGGAGGGGGTGGGTGCTATTTGGGACACACACAATTGTGAAAGCAATACAATTGGCCAAACTCCACACTACTCCAAGTGGACACTAAAAGTATAAAACCCCTGCTTTAAGAGTTCCTACTCAAAAATCACATGGTTAACTAGTATAAACTTGAAACGTTCATATCACAATAAAAGTTAAAATGTTACCCAACAAACACAAAGAACAAACCAGCAGTGCAGTCATGCTGATGTACATTCGTCTTCAACCAAGGAAATGGAAACCCCTGGATGTGTAGTAACACCTACTGAACATAACACAAAGATGATCTACATTACACTCATAAAAACACATAACCTCCCATCATACATACAGAGAGAGATTTCCAATGTAGCAAAACACATGGTCGCTTACCACACAAGACCACGGCTGCTAGCATGCTAATGGCCAAAAGACAACAAATAAAGCCTCTTTATAAGAAAAAAGGAAAGTATTTTTCAGAATTGGGAAACTAACCTGAAAAAGGCCTCTAAAACACAACATGATTTAAACCATTTTAACCAATGACAAAGGAGTAGGTTCACAGGCTGGCATGACATCAACCAATCCTACCTGGGCTGTACCTTACCCTGCTATACAAGGTTAAGCACATGTTTTATTTTTTTTAAAGAAATGAATAATTTTATTCAGCAAGTATGCTTTCAATGGATAAAAAGTGATAGTAAAAAATTGTATTGTTAGAAAATATTTCTATTTTGAATACATTTTGTTTTTATGTTTTATTAATCAAAGAAAAAAGTATCACACATTTCAAAAAAATATTAAGCAGCAAAACAGTTTCAACACTGATAATAAATCAGAACATTTGAATGATTTCTGGAATGGTCACTCCAAGTCACTTCGGAGACCGAAAAATTGGGATCTCACTTTGAGAGACCAGTCTACCTTGAGTATAAACTAAACAAGCCAATACACATTGGCATGGGATAATTTAATCCAGTTGCTACTGATCACGGCATGAGTATAAGCAGGCAGTAGGTGCAATATTCAGAGTCGAGTGGTTCTTTTGTTCTGTATAATGTGTCAATGAGTTTTCTGGGGAAGAGGCTTCTTCAACACTGGTGGTGGTGTCAGTGTTGTTTTTGGCAGCCCTTTTAGTTTTAGTCTTAGTCTTAATAAAAATTTGGATATGAATTGGGATCCCCTGTCAGAAACCACGTCTACCGGGAGGCCATGTAACCGAAAGACGTGATCAAGGACAGTGACCGCTATCTCCTTGGCTGTAGGTCATTTGGCCAAGGGAATGAAATGAGCCGCCTTCGGGAACCGGTCCACTATGGTCAAAACGACCATCATGCCATTAGAGGGCGGGAGGAACCCATCTGGAGGCCGGTTTTTAAAAAAAAGTGCCCACCGAGCCTGCCTGGAATTGAGTCTTTTGTCAGTTCTAATGTACTGTAAATTCTTGTGATCGGTCCTAAAAGAACTGCTCCTACCCCCACCTCTGATGCGTTGACCTCCACCACAAACTGTCGTGTGGGATCAGGGGCTACAAGGATGGAGGCCGAAACGAAGTGGATCTTGAGGTTGGTAAATGCAGTCTCGCTGCATCCGACCACCTGAACGGAGTACGGGGGGAGGTCAAGGCGGTCAGAGGTGAGACTAGTTGGCTGAAATTACGAATAAAACGTTGATAAAAATTGGCGAACCCCAGAAACCACTGTAGTGCCTTACGGGAATCTGGAGATGGCCAATCTATCACAGCTTTAACCTGAGGATCCATACGTATTCCCTCAGACGAGACGATATACCCTAGGAAAGGGACAGACTGTGCATGGAATACTCATTTCTCTGCCTTGACAAAAAGCCCATTCTCGAGTAATCTCTGGAGCACTCTTCTGATGTGTTGCACATGTTCCTGGAGAGATGAAGAAAAAATCAGTATGTCATCCAGGTAAACATATATAAACTGATCTACCATGTCTATCAACACATCATTAACGAGTGCTTGGAAAACCCCTGGCGAGTTGGAGAGCCCAAACGGCATCACCAAATATTTAAAGTGCCCTCTAGGGGTGTTAAAAGTGGTTTTCCATTCATCCTCCTTCCTGATGCAGACCAAATGATAAGCCTTTTGTAAATCCAATTTTGTGAATACGGATGCTCCCTGTATCCTCTCGAAAGCTGAAGACCTCAATGGAAACGCATAGGTGTTCTATATCGTGATGTTGTTCAGCTCTCGGTAGTCAATACAAGGTCGCAGAGAACCATCCTTCTTACCCACAAAAAAAGAATCCCGCCCCCGCTGTAGAAGAGGAAGGGCGGATGAAACTCGATGCCAAGGAATCAGAAATGTATTTCTCCATGGCCTCCCTCTCCGGAATAGAAAGAGAGTAAAGCTTGCCCTTAGGCGGAGATTTACCTGGACCTAAGTCTATAGCACAGTCATAGGGACGATGCAGAGGAAGAGAAGCAGCACGGGAAATTACCTTCGGCCCCAGAGTTCAGAAGGGCGTGACAGTCGTGAATGTGGTTCTCCCACCGCAGTTTTACCGGAAGGAGAGTTGAAGATATGGTTGAGGACTTCCCAGGGGAGATCCCACCCGATAGTAGCCTCAAACTTACTACCGCACTGGCTCTTTTAATGGGCATGAATGGATGGAGTGCTCCGAGCCACCGCAATACAAGCATAGTCCTTGGGACCTCCGCATCTCTCTCTCCCTCCGAGAAAGCCGAGCTCTACCCACCTGCATGGGTTCGTGATTGTAGATGGGACCGACCATGTTCTCTCGACTCAAGCGGCCCCGTTCCGGAGAGACGTAATGGCGTGATGGACTGGCTTGTTTACCCAGGCGATTAATCCGAGTGTCTACCCGGAGTGCCAGGTCGATGAGACCGTTGAGCAATGGGGGCAGCTCGAGGAGGTAGACCTCCTTCTGAACACGGTCGGCCAGCCCATGTAGGAATCAATCCCACTGCTCCGCCTCGTTCCACTGGCACGCGGCCGCCAGGGTGCGGAACTGGATGGAATAATCCGCCACCGACGATTTCCCTTGTCGGAGGTCCGAGAGCTGGTGAGCGGCCTCCCCGCTGGCCGCGGCTCGATCGAACACTCGTCTCATCTCTTCGGAGGTGCAACATGGATGTCGATTCTCCCACACCGGCGTCCCCCATAAGGCGGCCCTGCCAGAGAGTAGGGTAAGAGCAAACTCAACCTTGGACTGTTCTGTCGCGAATGTGCGGAGCTGCAAGGCAAAATGCATGTAACATTTGTTAAGGAAAGTCTTGCAAAAGTTAGGCTCACCGGAGTAGCTCTCTGGCACCGGAAGTCGTCCTGGGAGGTCTTCTGGGGGACGGGCGGCGCAGGTGGTGCGGTGGGCGCAGTGGGAGAGGTGAGTTGATGGACCTGCTGGGTGAGCTCGGACACCTGTGTCACCAGCGCTTGGAAAGCGCGTCCAGTGTTCACGATGCTCTCCTGCTGCTGATCCATACGGTTGACGCTGTGATGAATTAATTCCGAAAGTGAAGTAGAGCACGCTGCTTCCATGTTTGGTGAGAGCGCTCTGTAACGACTGGGTGAAGGAGTGGCAGGATGGTGCAGGTGGGTGAAGTATCCGGATGGCGGAGATGAGTTGACAGCAGGAGAGGGTGACACAGGAACTGTGGGGAAGCGAGCCGAAGGTAAGTTATGTTGCTTGTGGTGATATGTGTAGAGTGGACGGGGTTCAGAGGAGACACGGACATCCAACGCAGAAACACACAAGAAAGCAAACATAGGTTACAAACATGAAACAACGCTCTCACGAACACAAGACGCTAGACAAGCCAATATATAGGGATGAGTAATGAGTGACAGTGACACTGTTGCAGATGACAATTAACGGAGATGCCCACAAACGAATCAGTGTTGACGTGTAACACATAGACTTCACCCACAAAGTGCAAAACCCTGAGATCACGGTTTACCACCCGTGACAAAATATTGTTCTTGGTTGTTGCTCATTGTGCAGCATGTCCAGTGAGTTCTTTGCTCAGGAGCTTTAATTTCTGCACCTGTAAAGAACACATTATGCAGAAGAATCTATTACTAAAGGCATAACTGAATGAAATGATATTGTGTTAAACTAAAACTACAAAAGTTTCTATTTGTAATGTTATGTGCTGGACTGTCATCCTCCTCCTCTTCCTCATTTATTAGTGTTGCTGTTCATCAAAGTTACATGTAGTTCATTTAGTACAGCGTAAATATTCTATACTCACATAACTGTACTTACATCAAATCTGACCCAGAGTTGATGCAGGAGCTGTGCACCATGCCAGACCTTGGCCTGAGAGTGACGCAAGTCACTGTGCGCTCCCTGGGTCAGACGATGGCCCTGTTGTTGATCCAGGAACCTGGTGGATATGTGGGAGACTGACAAATATCGTTTTCTCTACACTTTATCTCCCAGGCCAGCATGTTCAGCAATGCAGTCAAGAGCTTTGCCCAGCAGTTCTCAGCTGCCTAGAAGCAGATGGAGGTAATCAAGCATATCCTGCCTTGGTGGACTGGTGCTCCTTGCAACATGCTGCCAACTGCAGCTACTCCGCCTGCTTGTTGCTGAGGGCACTTTTGTTTCCTTTTCTTTTTGTTCCCCAAACCATCAAAAAAGAGCAGTTTCTACTATATCTGGGTTCCAGGAGTGTGCAGATGACGTGTCACTATGCCTGGCCAGCCTCATTCCCCTCTTCTATAGCCAGTGGGCATCAGGGGCCGGTTTGAGGATGCCATGCCTTCTCCCGTGCCCCCTGCCCAACCCTGGAGACAGGAAGGTGTTGCACACCCAGACCAAACTTCAGCATGCTATGCTTTCCGAGTCTGGTCCCTGTCCTCCACCGAGCTGCCTCATGTATATCTGTAGTTCCTCTGGTCCCTCTTTTATGGTCTCTGGGAGCCTGGATTGAACTCCCCAGTCCGTCTTGCTGGCTCATTTGGACTGTCAGACTCAGCTATGCGATTAAATTTGCCTGGCATCCCCCCAAATTCAAGGGGCATCCAGTTCACCTCTGTGCTGACCAGCGGTGATTCTGTCTCACGGCCAGAAATCGCAGTCCTGCTAGCGAAGGATGCAATAGAGCTGGTTCCTCCATGAGGTCAGGGTTCTACATCACTTTTTTCATTATACCCAAAAAAGGTAGTGGGTTACGCCCAATCTTGGACCTGCGAGTTTTGAACCAAGCTCTTCACAAGCTACTGTTCAAAAGGTTGTTGCAGGAACACATTTTCAAATGCATCTGTCCCCGAGATTGGTTTGCAGCAATCAACATGAAGGATGCATATTTTCATGTCTTCATTCTCCCTCGGCACAGGCCATTTCTCCACTTTGCATTTGACGGATGGGCAAATAAGTACAAGGTCCTCCTCTTCGGGCTGTCCTTGTTGCCCTATGTCTACATGAAGGTTGCAGAGACTACCCTTATTCCCATGAGAGAAAATGGCATTCGCATTCTCAATCTCAACCAAGGGCTCATTCAAAAAGAGCAAACTATCACAGCAGCCCCACTGAAATTATTTCAGAGGATTCTGTGAAATATGGCATCTGCAGCCACAGTGAAGCTGCTCGGACTGCTTCATATGAGGGTGCTTCAGCACTGGCTTCATGGACGAGTCCCAAGATGGGCGTAGTAATGTGGCAAGCATCAAGTGAAAATCCCTCCGGCCTGTCGCCAAGCTTTCAGCCTGTAGTCTGACCCTGCATTTCTAAGGGCAGGAGTTCCCCTAGTACAGGTGTCCAGGCATGCTGTTGTGTTCACGGATGCCTCCACCACATCCTGGGGTGCCACGTATAATGGGCATGCAGCTTTGGGTATAATGATGGGTCCCCATCTGCACTGGCATATCACTTGCATTGGTTTCTTGCAGTACGTCTTGCGCTGGGCCTCTACGAGGCAAGCACGTATTGGTTGGTATGGACAACTCTACAACCATTGTGTACATCAACCATCAAGGAGGTCTAGGAGGAGCAGGTCCTGGTATTGCGCATTACTGGCCCAACCAGACCTGGTTCCCAGAACTAATGCTCCTCATGACAGCCCCTCCATGGTGTATTCCTCTAGGGAAGGGCCTGCTTCTCTCTGATACAGAGAAACAATCAAGATCAGATGATAAGAGGCTAGCCTCAAGGTTTTTGGTACATGTCGTAATAACAATGAAGAGTTTATAAAGTTATAAAAAAGGTTCTATGAATATGGAAACATCTATTTTTATAGTTTGGTAGGTATAGGGTCTAACATAAATGTTGTTGATTTAAATGACTTTACAAGTTCAGAAAGTTCTTCCTCTCCTAAAGTAAGGGAGGAATTAAATTGTTCCATCAGAGATACAGTACTCACAGTATCTGGCATGGTACACTATTATGATAGCAGGCGGTTGCATGGTTACTATTTTGTCTCTGATATTATCAACCTTGCAAGTAAAGAAATTCATGAAGTCATTACTGATTTGTCATTAATAATTTTTTTTATTTAATAGTAACTTTTGGTTGCCTTTGTTTTATGCTAGATTTCAATTTATGACTAAACTTAGTTTGTGGAATAAAATACTTTTCCATGTCACTGTATCCTCCAAGCAGCTGGTGTTTTGTGTGTTGTGTTCAATTCTAGGAGGAACTCAGTAAAGCACTGAAGCCTTTACAAGATAAACTTAAAGACAATGAAAAAATGAAAGGAGAGTTTGAAAAAACATTTCAACACATTAAGGTGAGGTAACAGTCAGGAGTCATTTTCAATTACAGAAGTTGGATCACTATATGCAATTGTGACTGATATTTTGTATATAGTAATTTATTGTCAATGATGTTGTAAATAAGTAGCTATTTGTTTATAGTTCTGTTCTATGTCATTATCTGAGTGTATCACATATATTAATGATTAAGATGTTTGAAGTGAATGTGGTTTGATTTCAGTCTCAAGCTGAGCACACAGAGCTTCAGATTAAACTGCAGTTTGAGAAACTTCATCAGTTTCTCAGACATGAAGAATCAGCTACAATCACTGCACTGAGGAAGGAAGAGGAGCAGAAGATGCAGATGATGAAGGAGAAGCTGGAGGAGATCAACAGACACATCTCAGCTCTTTCACAGACAGTCAAAAACACAGAGGAGAGGATGATAGCCAGTGATGTCCGTTTCCTAAAGGTTTGACTTCAGATTATGGATAAATTGACTGATTGATAGATTGATTGATTGATTGATTGATTGATTGAGTTGTTGTTCTGCAGGAGTTTCCAGTCTCAATGGAAAGGTGAGTGATCTGCTGGTGTCTCTGGTCTCTCTGCTTCTGAAGTCAAAGGTCATTTCTAATCCTGAATGTTTTTCCAGAGTCCAGATCTCACAGCCGGATCCACAGACACCTTCTGGAGCCTTGATTAATGTGCCACGATATTTGGGAAACCTGTCCTTCAGAGTCTGGAAGAAGATGCAAAAAATTGTCCAAAACAGTGAGTCTGGAGATGATCTGTGCTCTTACACATACAGTTTTCATGGCACAAAAGTACTAGATTTTTTTTTCAGTTGGTAGTGAGTGAAGATCAAACTTCTTCAAGTATGTAATGAGCTTTTTTTGAGAATGTTTCTCATTTCTTCATCTACTCAAGTCCAGAACTGCCTCAGCAGTGTAGAAGTGAAAAGAAACTGGAGGCTCCATTTGTAATTCTTCTGACTGAAACACTGAACCACAAATATAATATTATGAACTAAATCAAATTGATAAACAGACATGTGACGTGCATTCTTTTTGACTCATTAAAAATGTATCTTGCTGCCGCATTCTGTTTTGATTGTAAAGGTTTGATAGAACTGGTTGGGAGACCAGCAGTGGTATGAAAAGCCATGTTTCTGAATGACAGAACCTAATAATGCTATGTAGACAGAGAAGAGAAGTGGTCCAAGAACTGAGCCTTGAGGCACCCCATTAGTTAGATGTTGTCACTTGGACTCTCCAAGATACTTTGAAGGACCTATCTGATAGGTAAGACTCAAACCATTGAAGTGTGGTTCCTGAGATGCCTTTTGCCAGTAGGGTTGATGGGAGGATCTGGTGGTTAACCGTGTCAAAAGCAGCGGACAGATCAAGCAGGATAAGTACTGAAGATTTGAATTCTGCTCTTTCCAGTCTTAGAGCTTCAACAACTGAGAGCAAGGCAGTCTCAGTTGAATGTCCACTTTGCCAGATTGGTTACTGTCAAGGAGGTTGTTTTGTGTGATAAAGGCAGAGACTTGGTTGAACACAGCTCGTTCAAGTGTTTTTGAAATGAACTGTAGTCCGTAGTTCTCTAAAAGTGATGGGTTAAGTAGTGGGGTTATACGAGCAAGTCTAAATGCCTAGTGTGGGGGTGTGGAGTGTGGAGGGATGTGTTAATGTTGTGAGTGAGTGCAGGTACAACTGCAGGAGAAATGGCTTGAAAAAGATGAGATGGAATAGGATCAAGCAGGCAAGTAATAGGATGATTAGAAAAGATGAGTTTGGAGACTTCTGCCTCAGAGACTGAAGAGAAGGATGTAAACAAGTATATGTTTGCTGGTGAGATGTGCTTGACGTATTGTGGTGTGGAAGATTGTACACTGATATTTTTTATTTTATTAATGAAAAACATGGCAAAGTGGTCATCTATTAGAGATGAAGCAGGAGGGGGAGGAGGAGGACAAAGAAGTGAGGAAAATGTTTTAAAGAGCATGCGAGAGTTAGAGTTATGAAATGTGGAGGGGTAAGTGTTGAGTCAGGAACCATGTTGAGGTCAAGAGTGAGGAGGAAGTGATCCGACATGTGCAGTGGAGTAGTGTTGTTTATAAATAAGGTTCAGTTGGTTGCCTGATTTGTGAGTAGCAGTAGTTGACACTCGGTTGAGATCAAAAGAGGCAAGCAGAGTGTGGAAATCAGCAGACAGAGGTTTAGGTGGAGGTTGAAGTCTCCAAGCATAACTAGGGGAGTACCATCCTCAGGAAAGGTTCAGAGCAGCACACCTAATTCATCCAAAAAGTTACCCAGTGGTCCTGGGGGTCGAAAGACAACTACAAAATGTACTTTAAGAGGGTAGGTAACAGTAACTGAATGAAATTCAAAGGAGCTGTTGATAACCAAAGATGGTAAATGATTACATTTCCAATCATTAGAGATAAGCAGACCAGTACCTCCACCTCTTCCATGCAGTCAAACGGGGGGAGTGGGAAAATAAGAAATTCTAGGAGACTGCTTCAGGTGTAGCAGTGTCCTCTGGTTTGATCCAGGTCTCTATCTGGGCCATGAGACTTATTTTAGATATGATCAATTGATTCACATTTAAATTTATCCAAAATATCAGTTTCTCTTCTCTTTATGGACACAAATGTTTGAATCATACAAATGATGTTTATATCTGATGACATTAAACACTGATAATAAAAATTAGTGTGCAACTGATCACACTGACAGTTATCAGAGGGAAATGTCTGATGTGTTTGATCAATAGGATTTGTGTTATACTTCATAATAATCTGTGTTGGGTTCACTCTTGATCTTTATATGAACATCAGTTTAAAAGCATCTGTTGATTGTGTCTCATCAGCTCCTGTGATTCTGGATCCAAACAGTGCAAATCCATTTCTCGTCCTGTCTGATGATCTGACCAGTGTGAGACGAAGTCAGAGAAAACAACCGCTTCCAGATAATCCAGAGAGATTCGACGAATATTGCTGTGTTTTTGGTTCAGAGGGTTTCAACTCAGGAAAACACCGCTGGGATGTGCAGGTTAAAGAGAGTTCAGACTGGAATCTTGGAGTAACTACAGCATCAAACAAAAGAAAGGGACGTGATTTCTTCAAGACTGATGTCTGGTGTGTGTTCTATGGACTGTTTTTAGGGTCTGGTTTTCATGTTAAACAGAAGCTCGAGCTTGTGAGAGTGGATCTGGACTATGACAAAGGAATTTTGTCTTTCTCTGATCCTGTGACTAAGAGACATCTACACACATTCACAGCCAACTTCACTGACACGGTCTTGCCATTTTTTGAATTTTCTTCCTCTCTTAAGATCTTACCAATCAGTAGTAAGTGAACATTACACCTGTTGTTCTGGATGTGTCTGTTTTTATCATGTTTCAGTATTTATTTGGTAACACTTTACAATAATGGTACATGAATAACCATGTACTAATACCTGATTCAATACTTCAACATCGACTCATGATTAGTGTAGTGTAGTGTGTTTTATCATATTTGGATAATTATTGTATTATTATTTTATTTCATTAGGAAACAGATTTTGATGGGAAATAATATTTTATTTTATTTCCAGCACAAAATTATTTTCTTATTTTATTTGATTGTATTTTAGTTTTGTTTTTTAATGTAATTTTATTTTTTATTTATAATATTTTTTACTTCATATTTTTATTTTATTTCCAACATTACAATCAGAGCACACCATTTTATTCACTTTCATTTTATTTTATTAACCCAAAGGCTGCACTACAGTCAGCTGATGGGTTATGTATCACATCCCGGTGTAATTCAAGGTTCAAGGTTCAAAGTTTTTTCTAAGCCCAGAGAGTAATTTCAAGATTCAAGATTTTTATTTGGCACATACATGGTTATATGGAGAGCATATGACCAGCAGTGAAATGTAAGGTGAAATGTATTTTGTGTGAAGACTGGTGTAATCATGCTGAAAACTCAGTTTTGATAACAGGAATAAATTGCATTTAAAAACAGTTCTTTTAAATTGTAATAATATGTCACAATATAGTGGCAGTTATATGATATTTTACATATTAAAGATATTTCACAGAGTAGTTTCAGTTCATAATCCGTATAGATTTAAGAATATGAATATCATGATGATATGTATGTGAATACCAGCTCATGGGGGATAAAGGGTAATGAAAAGGTAGATGGATTAGCAAAACAGGCATTGGAAAGTGAGGAGATCATGAATATCTCACTTAGTAAATATGAAGCAAAAGCAGTAGTCAAAGCATATACTACTAAGGAGTGGCAACATAAATGGGATACAGGAAGTACAGGACGTCAACTTTATGAAATACAACAAGAAGTACGAGTAGTGAGAATAACTAAATGAAGCACCAAAGAGGAAAATATTTTAACAATATTAAGGGTTGGGCATACTATGCTGAATAAAACCTTAAAAATAATAAATAAACATCCTACAGGATTATGTGAGCACTGTGAAATGGAGGAATCAGTAGAGCATGTTATTTGTGTTTGTCAAAAATATAATAATGAACGTGAAACAATGAAAAATGAATTTCGAAAGATGGGAGGGGATAACCTGAATCTTAAAACGATATATACTTATGGATTAGAGAGTTTAATTTTGTATTTTAAGAGAACTGGGCTGATTAAGAGAATTTAGAAAAATTATAAAAGGGTGAACTCTGGTTCACACTCCAATACAGTAGGTGGCGATAATGCACCTGACTTTGGTGCTACCCGCCATAAAACCAAAGAAGAAGAAGTTTCAGTTCGTCTCCGCGCCGCGCGTGTCGCTGTGACGCATCAGCAAGTCCTCGTGAGGGGAAGTGCGTCAGCGGTCCGTGTGACCAGAGGACTCAGAGCTCATGGTAAGAGAGAGTTTTTTTGTCTCATAACTAGCATAAACCGATATAACAACATCGACGCTGAAATATTCCGGTGTGGCGCGTTACATATGCCTTCAAAATCGCTCTAGATTTGTTGTAAACACACGCGCAACGCGTCATAAAGCTCAAAGTCAAGTGGAGGTTAAAAACCACACAGATTTACACACACCCGCGAATAAAACACGAGAAACCACAGACACACGCGATGCGAGACGACTCTACAGAGACTCAGAGTCTGACAGACTGTCAACAGTCTGTCTCTAACCAGATGCATGCTTTATACACTGAACACCGTGTGAATAATCAATGTTATATTTGTGCAAAACACGCTGAATCCAGATATGTATGAAGCAATCAATAAAATTAGTTGCGCCACAAAATGTGTTGTTTTAAACACCATATAAGATTTTTTAAAA
Source organism: Carassius auratus (assembly GCF_003368295.1). Classification (NCBI taxonomy): domain Eukaryota; kingdom Metazoa; phylum Chordata; class Actinopteri; order Cypriniformes; family Cyprinidae; genus Carassius; species Carassius auratus. The sequence continues at coordinate 3,720,673 of NC_039293.1, read as the reverse complement.
GTAAATGCGTGATAATTATTAAAGAATATGTAGTAAAGTTTTAGAATATGTTTTAAATATTATATATAGAGAGAGTAAATATTTATAAAAGCATGAAAACAAGTATAAATATAAAAAGTAGTAATAATAATACGCATATATACCATAATAATTACAAATAAATTCTAAATATATATATATATATAGAGAGAGAGAGAATATAAATAGTGATAGTTAATCATTCAGTTTTATTTATTATTATTTGTACTTTTACGAATAAATTTGTCATGTCTGTCGTATATATTTTTATCTTTAGGGGTAGTATTTCTTGAATATTATTGAATGTGTAAATATATTTTGATGCAGTCAGTAATATTATGACATGAGAGTAATTGCATGATATTTATGCTCATGCCTATCATAAATATGATTTTTAAAGTAATGTATGCTCATTATAAAAGCATATGCAGAAAATTGTTTTAAATATTATATATAGAGAGAGTAAATGTTTATAAAAAATGGAAATAAGTATAAATATAAAAAGTAGTAATAATAAAATGTATATAACATATAATAATTACAAATAAATTATATATATTAGGGGTGTAACGGTACGTGTATTCGTACCGGACCGTTTCGGTCCAGGACTTTCGGTACGGTGTACCGAATGCAATATTTTGTGTGCGGATAATAGGTACATTTTCTCCGCGTTCGGCGCAAATCCCGCCCTGCAGCTGATTCTAAGGCCGGTGACACACTGGCTGCGTGGCGTGATCGTGGCGTTTCTGCTGCGTGTCAGTTGCTTCGCGTTTTCTGTGTCTTTACACACCAGAATCGTGCCTGACGCGGCGCTGGCACGCTGCTGCTACTGTAGGTGACATAGAGGGAGACCGCCGACAGACCAGGCTCTTGTCTTCACGACAACAATATCTAAACTTCATGTTGAGCATAAATATAAAGCCTTCTGATAAAGGACACCATCAACTGTATTGACGGCCAAATAGACAAAATGTTTGACAGGTGCAATATGCAGTGTGTCACCGGCCTAAGGTTTTCAAAAGGCATCATGCGAGTGTGAACATCACCGTCGGCATTTAATCAGACCTTTGCTCTTAATTCCGATCGGTCCAACGCAATAACGAAATCTGAGCAGGTCTAAAAACTGAAACTGTTGATGCTGCACTTTACACTTTGGAAAAGTTATATATATATTTTACATATGAGCAGGCCTACAAGCTGGGATTGGTAATCAATCATAGTTATTTATTTATATTTTTCATTATATTTTATTATATGATATTGGTTTGAGACTGAGAGTATTTTATTTAGTGGAGAACTTAGCAGCAGTATTTTATTTCTTATTCTTTTTTTATTTCATATATATGTTATTAAGTATTTTAAAAAAAGTGTAAAAAAAAAAAAAAAAAAAGTTTAAAGTAATAAACACCTGCAGTTTAATGTTTGCATTTCTTTCCCTTACTGTACTGAAAACGAACCGAACCGTGACTTTAAAACCAAGGTACATACCGAACCATAATTTTTGCGTACCGTTACACCCCTAATATATATATATATAATAGGAAATATAAATATAAAGTCAATTCAGTTGTATTTATTATTATTATTTGTGCTTTTACAAAAACATTTGTCATATCTCTGTATAAATTTTAATTTTACAGTGTAGTATTCCTTTAATATTATTGAAAGTGTTAATCTATTTTGATGGAGTCAATAATATAATGAAATGAGAGTAATTGCATGATATTTATGCACATGTCAAGCATATATCTGATTTCATATAGATAAGCTGCACAGGAAGAAGGCGAGGGTGTATTAAATGAGCTCCTCCTCTCTGCTGCTGGTGTGTACTGTGTTAACCGTGTCTCTCTGCTGTGTCAGATGGCGTTCAGGCTCCTGGTTCGGAGGGTTTGTGGTGTTTCGGTCAGAGGTTTGCAGCGTGTGCCGGCCGGCGTCTCGTGCTCCTCTGGTCTGAACGCGCCGCAGCCGTTCCTCTCGCTCCCGCGCCTCCTCCCTCTGTCCTCCTCCAGGAGCGTGTCCTTCAACGTGCAGGACCACGACGACTTCACCGAGAGAGTCATCAACAGCCAGCTGCCCGTCCTCATCGACTTCCACGCGCAGTACGTACAGTCAGCCATCAGGAGACAATCACAGATTCATCTCAACATGATCAACACACAGCCCGCTCCAGGCCTTCTGTCGTCTGACTGATAGATTAGGAAGCGTGTGGAGGTGTGTGAAGGTAGATCTGATGTGCTGTTCTCTTCTGCCGTGTGTTTGTGTTGCAGGTGGTGCGGTCCCTGTAAGATCCTCGGCCCGCGGCTGGAGAAGGCCATCGCCAAACAGAAGGGTCGAGTCACTATGGCCAAAGTGGACATCGATGAACACACGGACCTCGCCATCGAGTACGGGGTACGACACAGGGCTCTGTTAAATAAAAAATTAAAATGAAAAATATAGAAAAATACTAATTCTACACATAACACTGTGTCTCAAAGACCAAAGAAATTAATTTATTTCAGGTTTTCATCAAGGCAACGCTTCTCATTTCCATTTAGTTTAACTAGTATTAAAATCACTACAACTAAACATAGATATATGTAGATATAAAAAACTCAATAATGTCTAAAAAAAAAAAAAAAAAAAAAAAACTGAAAATTTACAAATAAACAAAACTCAAGGCTATTAATAAAAATAGCATCTTAATGACCCTAAAGTAACACTTTTCAGCCGTCAGATGTTTCTTATTATTGATCATTCTGGGGGGGACGCAGAATAAACCGATGGGGTGCTGATTGTTCCTGATGTGCTGCAGGTGTCAGCGGTTCCCACGGTGATCGCGATGCGCGGCGGTGATGTCATTGACCAGTTCGTGGGCATCAAAGACGAAGACCAGCTGGATTCTTTTGTGGAGAAGCTGATTGGATAGTGAAGCTGTCAGTCACTGCCCCCTTTAGCCCCGCCCACCTCCCGCTGGAAATTCCACCACATTTAATTACAGACTCAGACAACTGCTTCCTGGAACGTCTCTGCTTCTCCATCTCTCCCGCTTTCCTGAACTGTGTGTGTGTGTCGCTATGTGTTTTTAGAGGGTTTGTGGCAGTGCATCGTGTTTTCACAGTGGTAAAAATGTAGTAAAGTGTTCTGGGACGACCTCTAGCTGCTGTACTTTGCTTTGGATGATAACTGAAGGACGCAGATCCTCGTCCGCTCCCTCTCTCGCTCCGCTGTTTTACACCTGAATGCCTACTAATGTGAGAGTATGTGATGATCACCGTGTGTTCGTTTCCGTTCGGTTTTCTTTTTCTTTTTTTTTGGATCTGACTGTGAATTTTGTGCAGGATGCGTGGGTTTGATGATGGTTTTGTTTAGACTTTAACTCATATAAACTGTAATATAATGGACTAGTCAGATGAAATTATGAATAAAGCAACTGTACTATATTTAACTCGCAGCTGCTGACTGGTGTTTCATATTCTGGTGTTGTACTCTTGTTTTAAATGCATGTTTCAGGGCAGTAAAAACTACTTTTATTTAGTAAGGATGCATTCAAGGGATCAAAAGCAACAGTAAAGACATTTATAATGCTACAATCGATTTCTATTTCTTTTGAGCTTTGCTCATCAAACAACAACAAATTTTAACCACTGAACAAATTACATGAAATACATTTTTTAACTTATTTAATGCAACCAGTTGCTGGGGAAATCTATTTAGCTGAACTAAAACAAATAAACATTTAAAATCATTTAAAGTCCCTGTAAGTTCCCTCAGGAAACAGCGCGTGGCGCTCTTGAGTTTGTTTAGTGTTTCGGACAAATTATTAATGCTGTGTTGTGTCTGCGCAATACAACAAAAAAATATTTAAGGTTTGTGTTTTTAGTGATGCACTACTAGTATAAAAAATAAAAAAAAACCTAGAGGACCCCGGGTTCATTTTTAGTGTGTAAACCCTGGACCTCATGTCCTCATCTCATTTCCAGTGTGAAGCTCCAGAGAGGCGGCTCTTGTTTTAGTTCAGCCCGAGGCTCTTTTGAACTAAATGATTAGTAACCTGAATATCCACTGTGGGGCTCGTTCACCGAGCCGTCTGTCATGAAGACAAGAGAGAAAGCTGCGTGTCTCAAACAGGTCGCGTTCAGACACGACGCTCATTTGTGTATTGCAGTGCAGTGACGCGTGAGATCCTAATAACAGTCTGTCAGCGGCTGCAGGGCTCGTTGATATCACCAAAAACCTGCTCTTGTGCTGTGTGACAGACTGAAACATACAGACCTCGACTTTCACCCAGACCCAGGGTTACTGAAGATAAACTGCCGTTCATTCCGACTGAATATAACTTTGGTAAGCAACATGTGTCTCTGTAATTACAGCAGACGTTTCGCTCCCTGCCATGACGTCATCTCCTCCGTCTCCTGCACTGCGGTTCTTCTCTGCCGCATGATGTCATCCAGCAGAACTCCAGCCACCAATCATAGCCCGCCATCCCCTGACCGCGCATGACATCATCGCCTCACATCAGCCGCAAGCGCTTCCTCTCCGATCACAGCTGTTCTAGCATCACTGATGTACTGATGGTGCTATTCATATTTTGAATTCCTTTTTTATATTCCGGTTTCATTTTAAATTATAAAAAATGTCTATAAAGTATGCCTTAAACGAGTTTATTATTTTAGTACTTAAAGTGAGACTAAATGAAATAGAAAACATTTTTATGGTTTAGTTTTAAACGCAAACAAGAGCAACATTTGTCTTACATATCTGCAAAACATGATCTCTTGTTTATTTTTATTCTTTGGTTGTGGAGGGAAACGGCTGAGATGAACTGTCCTCACAAGTCTTCTGATGAAGCTGATGTTTTTCAGTAGAAAGCTCTGGGTGAGTCACTCACACCCGTCTGCATTAGAGCTGGAGGACTGGACTGGGAGAGTGTCCAGCAGCGGTGGCCGGTGCATGTGCTGCTGAAAGAACCATTGTTAGGTTCTGAGACCTGCGACTAAACTGGGCAGAAGGTGAAAGAATGACGAAACTCTACAGAAACTCGACACCTCTTCTGCTCTGAAACAACAGACCACACCTCCACCTCTCTCTCTCTCTCTCTCAGTCTCTCTCTCTCTCTCTCTCTCTCTCTATCTCTCTCTCCAGTCCTCTGTGACCATATAAGGCCAAAACAGAGTGAGACATGCTGATCAAGCACAGCGTTTCTTTCACACTCCGTCACTTTCCTCTTGCTCATGTTTAATGACTTTTTCTCAAGCTCTTTGGCTTTAAAGCAGAGAAAGTGCTTATTTGCGTTTCTTGCTTGGCTTCATACCTCAGATGCTATTGATAAGGATGTGTATATTGATTTAGCTATAGTTTGAGGAAGACGGCTGTCCCCAGATGTTTGGCTGAAGCCAAGTGACCTTTGAGATATGTTTTTGTAGTACACTTGTAGTTATCTGGCTGGCTGACAAGTCTCTCAAGTAGTGAGAGAGGAGTAATGAACAACAGCCAATCAAACAGAGCACTGCGGTGTGGGCCCCACTGGATGTTGGCATTGCCCTGGTTCACTCCACAAAAACCCAATGCAAACTTTCCATTGGCTTTTGGATTATTGCATAAACAAGCTCTGTGACCAACAATAGTTTATTATTTTTTAGATATTCTAGATTTATTTGTTAAAGGGGTCATTGGATGCCCAAGTTGATATGATTCTGTAGGGTCCTATTGAAAGTCTATAACATACTTTGGTTAAAATTTCTCAGTGGTTGTGTAAAAAACTAATTTTGACCCTGTCAAAAACAGCACTTTTCAGAGCAAGTTGTTATGTTGCATGCTGCTTTAAATGTTAAAGGGTTACTCCACCCCAAAATGAAAATGTTGCCATTAATCACTTATCCCCATGTTGCTCCAAACCAGTAAAAGCTTTGTTCGTCTTCAGAACACAATGGAAGATATTTTGGATGACAACTGGGAGGCAAGCAGATGAAGGTAGAATATAAACACAATGCATAGCTTCACATTTCCCATAGAAAACCATTATAAGGAAAACACTGAACAGATTGTGTTCATTCCTTATCTGCTTGGCTATGTAAACTATGCATCATTAACATAGTGATTACTAAATGTTATCTTGTTTTATAAATAGGCTATTAAGATACTTTAAGGGTTTTTACAACATTTGTCTCATTGTTTAATGATTGAAGCATTGCAGTGGTTCTTAATATGGATCATGAATGGCCAAAACCTGGATTTTGTTCACATACCTTTGATTCTTTGGAGAGGTGATCTAAATGTTTGTGGCTGTGAATCAGATGGAAAATTGATAATCTTGCGCTGCAGTTCTGTGGATGTTTTGCCCTCCAGGTCTTCGAGCCAGTCACATGACTGAAAGTCATCAATAGGGTTGTTGTGTACAGTACACACACTACCAACACACATTTATGTTCAAACAACTTGTAAAAGTGCATGTCTCATCCGACGACCCCTTTAACATCATTAATTTGATATAAAACATCTTGCTTTAAATGCAGTTTAATTAAATTTCTAGATGATGATTGTAAGGAATCGTATTGTATGAGATCTTGTTTTTAACCAATTAACCAGTATCACAAGAGCAAGAGAGCTGTTTTCATGAATATGAGCATGGAAAAGCGAGGTGTGCTCTGATTGTGATTGGCTGAATTCCTGGTAATGGTAATAGTAATAGTTTTTTCATTGGCTCAAGTAAAAAATATATAGATGTGAATCATTAACCTATTTTTTTTTTAATTGGATGAATTAAATATTTTTTTTTTCAGTGTGTAATGCAAATCTTCCCACACAGTGATGTAGACATGTGGGGGCGTGTTTAAACGAGGCGTTTTAGGAGGGAATGGACGAGTCTTAACTTCTATAAAGAATATCTCTTTGGGTTTGAGACTTTTGTCTTTGCAACTTTAGAAATCTTATTTATTCACAGACAGATTGTAACACTCCGAAGAGAAAGGAAGCATTTAAATCGCATCATACGAGCCCTTTAACATGAATGAAATATCTTGTAAAAGTGAAAATATCATCTTGAGCTAATGTTAACCAGACCTTATAACAGACATGTAATGAATTACCCATTCAAGAAACTCATTGACATCAGGACAGAAGTGCTAAACAGAAACATGTTGGCCTACAAAAAATAATGTCATCCTTGAGAGTGAAGCATTTAGAAATATTTTAAAATAATATTACAATTGGAAAATGTATAAAAAATGTATTATTTTATATATTATTTAAAAATATGTTGATTTTTTTATTCTAATTTAAATGCATTCATTTAGTCATGCAAATATGCACACATTTATTTAAATACATTATTATTTTCTATAGTTTTCCATTATTATTTTTCCTATGCAAATCTGTGTAAATATGATCATACCTCCCTCAATATAATTTTATATAAACACATCTAATTATCTACAAATAAATTAAATGCTTTCATACATATTTAGGGTTTGAAGTCTGTGGTGATTATAATTAATAAAATAATAAAAAAATCAGTTTTTGATAAATACCTTTTAATTGTTATGTAAAAGCTAATAGCTGTGACTAAGTGTGAGTGTCTGAAACACTGACCCAGCTGGTGTTTACAGTAAATATATTTGCATATGCATTATTTGTCATTTAAAACTGGTTTTGAATCTGATAATGGCTCGGCCATAAACAGATGTTTTTCTTTTCCTTAACAGCCTGTAATCTGTAACAGAGGGTATTTCTGCTGTGAGGAGGGCAACTCTCACAAGAAAAGGAACTTCTCGAGAACATTCATGCTTATCTCGCTTCCTGCTCGATGGAGGAGGACGGGATGCGTCTCCTTTAAGCGCTCTTAGGTTGATGCTGGTGTTTTTAATTATTCCGATGTTTAGTTTGGAGCCATTTCAGGACAAACACACAGGAACGCGCGTGACAGAAGATCAGTCATGAGAAAGAATCGTGCATGGGAAACAACGCGCTGGGTTGCGTAAGCAATTCTGGCACGGATCACTCATTTATTTATGCTGGTTTAAACTCACACATAAATTCTCAAAGACGCTCTAATGTAAGGTGAGGCGGCCGCAGGGCCGGCATTCACAGAGAAAGTCTGTTTGTGTGCCATAATAGAGAACACACCCAGCGGCCGGGGCACACCCAAACCGGGCGTCACAGACACACTGCAGGAGCCGAGCGGGTCAAACCCACGGGAGGAGGAGAGAGAGAGATCTGAGTGTCCTTATTTGGTAATCTGTCTCTCTCTCTCCCTCTGACTGTCTCACTGCATCTGGCTTCGCTCAGTCAGAGACCTTTGACTCGGTGTTTGAATTGAAATTCCTGTAGTTGCCCAATCAGCGTTCAGAGCAGTGTAATGATTTTTCCGGCGCATCGCCGCGCGGACAGGTCTCGGTGATTCAGGGTCACTGCAGGCTTCCACAAACGCTCCTTACACGCTGATAAAATACTCCCGCAGTTTTCCCTGGATTATCATCCCGCATTCCTTGGATACTTCAGTCAAGCGTGCAGCTCGGAGACGCTCAGCCTCTCACTGCGCGCGCGCTCACGCGTGTTTGGTCGGAGCGTCGCTCGTAGTTCAGTCACAATCAGTCACCGTCTGAAGCACACACTCACATTTGTGTGTATTGCATTTATTTAGTCATTTATCATATATACTTTTTTTTTAATCAAGCTATTTACACACGAAAATAATAAGTTAATGTTCTGTTTGAATTTATGTATAAATGATAAAGTACCAATAATATATTGATGCTATAAAACAGGACAGACACCTGGCAAAGTCCTCCGCGTGCATTTATTTTTGAAGGCCGCCTTCTAAAGTAAGACGTGCAGATGTCATTCAGGTTTTGCGTGTTTACATGTTTTTATCTTGATTTTTTTATGTGATGCTTTGAATGAGGGCAGGAGGCAGCTAATCCAGTTTAAATACCCAGTATTTAATAAACAATCAAATGCATAATGCATTAATGAATACATTAAAGTGTATTTCAATAATTATATGCAAATGCAAGATAGATAGATAGATAGAAGGTCTGTGATTATACTAAAATAAACGTATGAAGTAGTAAAATAAACCATGTTAACAAATATTTAAATTGAAATAAAAAATCGTAATATTGTGGAATGCGTGGCAACACACCCATTATTAATTAAAAGAAAGTGTGAAGAAATTTCCTGATTCCAGACATTCCTGAGTGTGTGTGTGTGTATGTGTGAACGGTCCGGCGACTTATATGGTCACAAAAGAACAAGACCCGCACATACCTCTGACATTAAACACACATACGAGACCCCTCGGCCCAACTATTTCAAGTTCAGCCTGTGACGCGAACTTTGCCGCTTCGACACGCCCACACAACGCTCGTGATTGGCCGAGGCTCTTGGGAATGCAGAGAGCGCGCTGTGATTGGCGGAGGGTCGGGGCGATGGGCGGTGACGTGCGGCGCAGACTCCGCCCCACCGGGACCGCACCCCGAACCATTACTGCAGGACGGAGTTCAACCACAGAGTGGAAGAGGGAGGGAAGAGAAAGAAAGGAGAGAAAAAAAAGAGAACGAGAGAGAACGACGCAAAGGGAGCGGACTAGTGCGCAGTTTCTGTGGATTGAAAAGGGAAATCTGAAGCGCATCGACACGGATCCACACGGAGTCCCTAGAGTTTGAGACAAGCCGAGCCCCGAGCGTCTGCATCTGCATCTGATCAGCAGGTAAAGAGCCGCGCGCCACCGGTCCGACACACTACAGAACCAGTGACGTTTCGCCGGCGCTCATCACGTCATTGCTCGCGCTAAACTGGGCCGAGAGGCGCGTGTATGGTTGCGCCCGTGCTTTAGGACAAACCTGATTTTGCGAGATCTTTACATTAGAGTGGACAGAGGTAAACGTTGTTCCTGTCACTCTTAATTAGTTCTTGCAAGCTAGTCGCTTCAACCGGGTAAAGTGGAGCACGTGCGCGCTCCCAAAGTCCGGCATCCGGGCTCGCGCTTCTTTACCCGCTTTTTACCACTGCATAAAATTAATCAAAGGTTGTAGGAAACCTTGATTAGTTCATCTTTTAAAAGCGCGCACACTGCTGTCCGGGAGCGCGCTGCGCGAGCTCGTGTTCCTCGGCGTGTGGCCGCCGTTGCAGCCATGTCTCAGTTGTGTAAGTAAAAAAAAAAAAAGAGTTTGTGTTGTACTTCAAGATGACTCTCTATAAAACAGTTTGGCGAACTTTCAGAAATCCCAGGCGCTCAACTCTTTGTCTTATAACCTGATTATGTACACAATGACAGGAAAGTGAACAGGATGTTAGGATTCGAGTGATTGACAGTTAACTTGCGCGATGACGTCAGCGCCATGGACTGATTTGATCGTGATTTGTTGTGGTTTAAAATCACACACGACACAAGTCTGTCTGATCCACGTGACCTCTCATTCACACCGATATGAATGTGTTGGTCATCATTATACCTGTGTCTACATGTTCATATAGTTATTAACGGTGTGTGAGCATAGACCAACCACTTTCACTGTCTCAGACATCCACAGTAGACACCTGGGCAGTGTGTGTGTGTGTGTGACCTGGTTTTCTGGAAGCGAGTGTGTGTCTAGGACGCTGTGACCCATTAAAAGCACATGCTGGTCTTCTTCTGGGTTTTGTTTGAGTTGTTCTCGTTTGTTAATCCCAGCACAGCGCTTATTGTTGGGATTTTCTGCAGCATTTGTCCTGTGCACAGTCCAAGACACGTCACAAAGACCAAGTTTACATAACCACAGTTGAACGTAACCTAAATGTCATAATTACGAGTGGGATTTCTTTTTCTCTTTGAGCCCAGAGTTTCCTAGTTGGGGGCGTGTCAGTGAGAAAACATGGCATAAGCGATGAAAGACTTGGACTATGCGTATAAACCTTGTGCGCGGTATATAAACGAACATGAACGATACATTTCTTAATCTGTGTTAATGTTAGTTGTTGCTGTTACGTGACGTAGCGGTGTCTGATTAGGAGCGAGATGTGGGCTGAAAATATATGGATTCGCTGTCCACATGAAAACACAAGGGCAGCGTTTTCAGATTTATCCACTCTGGGACCCGGATTCATAAAAATATCGGTTTTACTCTCCCAAAACGATGGATCTGTGTGGACGAAACGCCTATACAATACCAACATTTATGCAAATACAGCGAAACGTGTCTCTGTGTGGACGGGGCATTAGTTTACAGCAGCTTTATAAGTTGAACTTTCTAACGCATCAGTCTTCTTAATAACGATTTCGCGACTCACAGAGCCTGAATGAAGCAACAATCACCATTGCATCTCGTTTTGATTTCATCATAAATCATGACATTTTGGAATAAAATTGGTTTAAAAAATGCTAAATAACGGCGAAATAAATTATTTCTAAACTTTCAAAGTTGTAAAAAATAAAATAAAAATATTATTGAAGTACGTTTTCCAAGAAAATCTTCAAAAGTCCAAATTTTTTGTTATTCTCCATTTCATTGCAATTGTTTGTCATTTACATCATTTAGTTCTCTCTGAGTGAAAATAGTTTGACAACAAATCCTGCACCAAATTTTCCCGTGTACCATTTGACGTACTGTTTTGTTTAAAGGTAGTGAGCAGTGTAGAGCACTGTAACCTGAAAACTGATTTTATTTAACTGTGTGCTTTCAGAGTAGAAGAAAGAAGAAAGTCATGCATTGCAGTGATTTTAATTGTGTGCAGTGTTTTAAAATAAATCATGGTAAAGAGGTTTATAGTTACTCGCTTTTATAAAACATCATGACAGCAATATAATAAACACCAGTGATCAATAAACATATATGTCATATCTGATATTATATGTATATGAAAAATAAACTCGAATAAGAAACATTATTAACACTCAGACATTCCTCTGAATAATTTTCCTTTGTTCCACTTAAGTAATTAATTTATTCATAATATTTAATTAATTAAATTATATATAAATATTGGTGTATTTATTATTTATTATTATTATTATTATTTGCATTTAATTTAAATATTATCTTTTGAATGAATAATATCTGAATTAAATATTTATTTATTTAATAAAACTAGCATACATTAATACATATACAATTATAATAATAATACATATAAAATATATTTTATTAAATATAATAATTAATAAAATTAAATTATTCAGCATGCGTCAAATGTATACATTTGTTTTACAAATAAATTAATATTATAAATGAAACATTCAATTATTTTTGGATTTTGTTAAATTGTTAAATTAATATTTATTTAAAATGCTAATATAATAAAATAATTAAGTAAAAAAAAACTATATTAATAAGTGACTTTAAGTGGAACACAAAAGAATAGATAGAATGTTGTGGAAAGCAAATTATCTTTTATATTTTTTATTATTGATTATTTATTAATTTGATGTTTGAGTGTTGAAACATTTGATTATTAATTGTGGCTTAATTTAAATATTGAATAATTACTAATATTATAAATAAATAAATAATTATTATTAGTGTCATGTACTCAACAAAGCCTGCCCAGTGCTGATCTCTGATTGTAATGCTACTTGTAAAGTAGCGTGCGCTGTGTTGTCCTCAGGAGACTCTGGTGTGTGTAACGAGTGTTTTGTGAGAGCGGAGGCCGTGGGATCTGCTTGAGGATAGATGTTAATCCACAGGCACAGCGCTGAGAGATCGACAGGTGTGGACCTGCAGCCCTGGATCCAGCTTCAAGTGCTGTTTATTCACTCATTGAAGCAGGGTCTGATGTGCCAGGGCATGTCCTGTGAATGAGGTGACGCTCAGGTCTGGGATCAGTGTGAAGTCTGATCTCAGACGGGATTCGTCTGTTTCCTCTCGTCTCATCCCGTCTTTCTCTGGAAGTCTAAATCCCCTTGTTTCCCACCTTAGAGCACAGATGACATCGTTTTATGAGTGATGACATCATTCGCAGTGCATTATGGGATGTGGCGCTCATTAAAGAAAGGGTTCAGCTTTAAATTATCATTTATTCACCCCCATGTCACTTTCTTTCTTTGAATGTTTATTATTTATTTATTTATTTCAGAGTTCATTTGAGGCAGGGGTGCACGAATTCAGTGTCAAGAGAGTCATACTTAATGTTTTAATATTTATTATAAATTTGTATTACTGTATAATTTATTATTTTATTTTATATATATATATATATATATATATATATATATATATATATATATTTATATATATATATATATATATATATATATATATATATATATAAATTGTAAATAAAACATTATTTTTAATTATAGGAATAATTCAGTTAAAATTATAATTAAAATAATAAATGCATAATTAAATAATTTATCTAATTAAAAAAATATATTAATAATTTAAGTGAAACACAAAATAAGATATTACAAAGAATGTCAGTAAATATGTCTATATATATATATATATATATATATATAAGGTTTGGAATGACGTGAGGGTGAATAAATGCTAACAGATTGGACATTTTTAGCTGAAATATCCCTTCAGTTTCAGTTTCCTGTACTTTTGTATTGATTTTCAAATCTTTTTTCCCAATCTGAATCAGATGAACAGGAAGTGTTTTCCGGCCCGTTCCTCACTTTTACTCCGCTGCCGTTTGGACATGATTATTCAGGAGTGTTCCCTTCATCCTTCTTCTCCTTTTTTGGTCTGTTTTCTCTCCTGCCGAGCAGCCCTTCCCATAGTGCACCTGTGCTGCAGGACAGCTCAACAATGACAGGAAGTGAGCGAACGAGAGCTCATATCCAGACAAACATAAGAGCCGTGTCCTGATTGTTTGCAGTACTTCTCCATCCGTGTCATTATCGCATGATTTACTGCATGACCGCATCATGATGCACTGCAGACTCATTCCTCCTGCTGATTGGCCGGGACATGATGTCACTTCCTGTTACAGGAATAAGCTAATCTGTCTTCACTAGGAAAATCCCCTTCTGAGTTGGCTATAGTTGGATGCTTTTGTCTTAAACTTGATTCATTTAATAATCATTGTCACATATTGATATAATAATAATAAAGAAATCTAATTATTCAACACTGAAGTAAATTTAGAAATAATCTGTTTGTTCACAGACTCATTCAGCTTGACACTAGTGTACTTTGGGAGGTGTGTGTGTGTGTGTGTGTGTGTGTGTGCGCGTGTGTGTGTGTGTGTGTGTGGGACGGGTCAGGGTCCGTTACCGCTGGACTTTGAGCTTGAGTGCTCTGGGTGTGGTGTCATTAACGCAGATAAGATGGAGTTTATGGTTAGAAACGCTCATAAATATTTACGTCCAGCAGTCAGAGATGAGCTGATATTACACTAAAGTGTCCGGCTCTTTCTCTGTCATTTCCTTTGTTTGTTTCCATCTTCACAGCATCCTCTGATGTGTCTCATTCATGAAGCACAGGCTAAATGAATCGCTAACATTAAATCATCATCTGATGAGTGTCAATGAGCGCTGGCCTTCTCTGCCTGACACACTCAGGAAGTGATGAGGGCGGGGCCAGACGGGTGTGGCTGTTTGATATGTAAATATGAGCTGCTGGCGTCTGATTGGCTGGAGGGATTCATGCTACGATGTCATCAGCAGAAACACACACACACATGGTTTCATCCAAATATGGAAAGCAGAACATTGTGTTATATTTGAGCTGGTAACTGGAGCGTTTGTGAGGTTTTCCTCCGAGACCTTCAGTCAGAACGCACTGATCCTCAGACCAATGTGGTCTGGATTACACTGCTTCACTCCTGCATCTAAAGCACATTTAATCATGAGATAAACCTTGCAGGAAGAGGTTTTTATAGTCTCAGTTGATTATTGTCACTGAAAGACTTTTCAGAGTCGCATCTTTGTTTTGGTGCTTCAGCAAATGTAGAAACAAGTTACTGAGTCAGGTTTCACCTTGACATTAAAAGACAAAACTGTGTTATATGTTAGTTGCATGAAGAACCAAAGGACTGTTAAAATGGTTTGCATTTAAAGCCCCAAATTCTTATGACTATAATCTAATTTTGGTATTTTAATATAATACATATTTATATTTATCATGTGAGATATTTGTTATTGTTATTATTTTTATTTGTAGTACTAGTAGTTATTAATCAAATGCGTATTTAAATTAATGAATTAATACATTGTTATAAATGAAATGATAAAGAATCTACAAATTATATATATATATTATTAAATTAATTTAAATGTATCATTTAAATTAACAAGTTAATGTAAATGTATTCTTGATCCATATTTGTAATAGATTTATTATGACATTAATTTACAAAAAATAAAACTATGTAAGTGAATAAATAAAAAAATAGTACATATTATTAATAAATAAATTCATATATTCATATAAAATTCAATTAATTTAAATTTAATAATTTAATAATTGAGAATGTATTTAATTAATAAACACATTAATGTATATATGCAAATATTTGTATTATTAAAACATTATCAATTATACTTAATATGGTAATTATTATTATTATTATTATTATTATTATTATTATTTGTTATACATTTTTTTTAGAAATATCAGAGTTAATTGGCATTAATGTTTGTTTTCGTGTGGAGTTTAATTCTCGTGACTATAATCTGTAAAGATAATATTTATGATTTTCACATCATGGCTTTACTCCACAGTCATTTAAATGAATCGCTGTATAATATTATTTTACTAACATTACCTAGAATAATGAGAATTGTTATGCGTATGGGTTCAGTAGAGTTATGATCATAATCTCATATCACAAAACATCCTAACGGTCATTAAACAAGCTTGTGTTTGCATATAATCAGCAGATTCTCAAGGGAAACGTGCTCTTTGACTGATGCACTCATATATTCTCTGTTCATATTCAGAAAGGGTTTTGTGCTGCTGTCCTGAAGAGCGTTAGCTGTTTAGAGACGGACGTTTAAAATTAGACTCAAAGAAGTGTCAGGAGACTCAAGTGTGTCGACCTCATCTCATCTCATCTCATCTCATCTCACGAACGAACGAGCTTCACGCTCACGTTTTTACACCTCTTTACTACACTAATCAGACAGTTTCCCCTTAAACTGTCCTGCCTTATTACAACAATACAAAAAAATATACATTTAATCAAAACATAATCAGAAAAAAATGGACTGAAATCAGATTTTTTGGGGTATATCTGAATCCAAATATAAAGTAAAGTACACGTAGTTGCCAAAAAAACAATTCTGGTTAAAATCTAAATGTGATTTTGACCTGTGGAAATCAGACATTGTTGCTGGATAATGCAGTGTCTATTTTAAATATTTTGTAGTTAATGGATTAAATATTGTGTGATGTAATGCTCATGTACTTGCATCACATCAGCTGTCAGTGATGCATCTGTATCTAAGTGCATGATACAGCCGGTATATTTTCAATAATCCGATTATTAATGTAGTAGAATAGAATATGAATAGAAATTAGATAAAGTATGAAAACTCAATTTAGCTAGAATAGCAATTAAATCAAACAAAACAAAATAATGACCTGTGTTTTCTTGGAAACATGTGATATAGCTATATGAATGCATGAAACGGACCAAGCTGGAGAAAAGCGCACACTCTGATTGGAGTATTAAGAGAGTGCCTGTGGATTTTGGGATGGGGGGGGGGATAACTCAAGCTGTCTTTGATAAAGCTGATACATACGCTGGACGCTGGAGCCGATGGGTGGTCGAGCACAAGAGGCACTAATAACCAGATCTGTGAGCTGAACGACGCCACATGTGTGCAAACTCACGTCTGTCATTACAGAATCACAGCGTAAGCAGATTACATTCTCAGCGTAAATATCAACCGCAAATCCTCCTCCACGCTGGTTTACAGGTGCTAAAAACTACATTTCCCATCATTCTTGGTTCTGCTGCACTGCTAATGTTCATCCTCCTGTTCGTTTTGTTGCATTATTTAGTTTCAATTCCTGCATTGATGATGGTATAGTTTTTAACACATGAATTCCCAGATGCGTGTTGTTTCCAGCGTGTCTGTCTAATGGCACGCTGATGTTTGGGTTCATGAGAACGTCCCAACGGTCGTATCGCTAGCCGTCTGCTGTTTAGAGTTTTTCTCACACAAACTCCACCAATACTTGTTAATTTACCATTATTTAGCTGTTTTGGGACCAAACGGCTGGTCAACAGATATTTTCCATAATCTACAGCCACATGTGTTATTAACAGACCAGGCGGTCGGTATGTTGGCGTTTAGTATGAAAGCCTGTTTCAGTCACTGAGTAAGAAAGAGTATCTCAAGAGTTGTGAGATATAAACTCGCTATAACCTTTTTTTTCTTTTTATTCAGTGGCGGAAACGGGCTTCCATAATCTAGATCATCTCAGAATGACCAAAGTTGACTCTCCTTTGTCGATATGGTTTCTCTGTAGTGTTATGTCATAAACTGGCTTTATATCAGTCACCTGTTCTCTAGATATCAGCACCGGTCACTGCTGTTAAACTTCCAGCTCAACAGACGAGTGCCTGCCATCACAAATATACTAGATCGCCTCTTTTAAATCTGGATCAGCCAAAGTCCTCCCATGTGGGAATCCGTTTCTTGCTCAGGGTGTGGAAGAGAGTCGAGCACTAAAATAACTCATGGGCCTGACAGACTCAATGGAGTGTGCCGCTGTAAATCACTAACCACCCAAACCAGTTCCCTGGGCACAGAGAAACGCCACGGAGTCACAGGAAACCAACCGTGTGCCGCTATCACAGGAACCTTCATGTTTTTGCCGGTCCATTTTAACCTGGAAATATCAGGGGATTTAAAAAAAATTGTGATTCCGGGTCTGGAATGTGCAGGAAGTTCTAAATTTCTGAATGTTCCGAATGTTCGTTTTTGATCAAATTGGTTTGGCCCAACACCAATGCTGGAGTGATTGGGAAACTTTAGTTATTTCCAGACCTGGTCTTGCTTCTAAGCTCTTGTTCCTCGTGGCTGTATAAGTGGCAGAAGGGTCCAGCTCAGAGGGAGTTTTCTGGAATGTCCATTGTAGCCGCTCACAGTTATGTGTGTGTTTGTCTGACCTGGTAAGACCTGTTGCGTCCCTCCTTCTCTTTTGAGATGCAGTGGAGTGTGGGAAGCGCTGTCGGCCATCTTGCGCCTGTTTGGGCTTGCAGTGTTGAGCTCGGTGATTGTTTGTGTCCCTGGGCAACTGCGCTGAGCTGACACCTGCGTGAGCTCACCCACCCGACGGGTTCCTTCCCGCCAAGAGCTTTTCGTCAACACCGCCAGATCCAAACCACCCAGAGTCACTGGCGCTATTGTCTATCATACCTAATTGTTTTGGTTATTGGAGGATGAGGGCGTAACACAACCTGCCCATGTTTCAGCGGTCTGATCCGACTAGATTCTTCTGAATGCAGTGTTGGGGCTAATGCATTATAACTAAACCGCTTTGTCGTATTTCTTGTTTTATGTCACTATAAACAAACAATACATGGAAATTTGGAAATGAATAGGTGTCCATTTACAAGGAATGTTAAGTGTTTTCTGATTTATTGTATTATGCTAACTCTGTGTGGTTATATGGCTAGTTGCGTTGTTTTATTTGCGTTTAGCATTGTTTTCCCTGCTGTCTGTGATCCCAACAGGCCTTTGACCCACCGGAGATCCGCTGTTCTCTGACACGTAGTTTAAACAAGCTCGCCCTTGTCTAAACACGTCTCTGAATGGTATATTCAACAATGTGTTTGGCCCAACCACATTTAAAGCAAAACGTCCCACGTACAGTGTTGATCACTGCGAGTGTGTGTGTGTGTGTGTGTGTCTGAGATGCGTTGAGCGGTGCTGTCATTTCATGTGGCCACCAGGAGCGTGAGCTCACCTTTTCTAAAGTCTGCCATGTTTTATGAGCTGGTGACCTAACATGTGTTTGGATGGGCTTTATAGACCCAGCATTCCTGAGGACTTGCGTAAGAAAATCGAGAACAGCAGAAAAGGACTCTGTTGTAGGTCTGTTTCTCTTGCAGTCTCGGTTGTTAGCATGATGTGAAGAGACTCTTCAGCTGCTGTTTATTTAAGAAGCTGAACTCTGACGTTAGAGATGTTCTCCAGCTTCACCATGGCCTTAGTCACCAATAGCAATAGGCTAAAATGCACAGAACGTCCCTTGAAACCATATAGCAAATACCACTTGCATTGTCCTCCAATGGTTAATTGGCTAAATAAAATATTTTGCAATGAATAGCCAAAGTTACATTAACAGAAAATGTATAGACATTCTCAGACCTTATAAACCCATTTTTGTCTAGAGCAACATGCATAAAATACAGATCATGTAATCTTGTTTATCCTGCTGGTCAGTGTTTGAAATAAACACTCTGTACACTATTAAACTGTGCACTTCTGTGAAGTTTGTGTGTATAATCATGGTCCATAAACATTAAACAATTCTCTGCTCTCTCCTCTCTCGCCTCCAGCAACCATGTCAGACGCCGACAAGTTCCTGTACGTGGACCGCAACCTGGTCAACAACCCTCTGGCGCAGGCCGACTGGGCCACCAAGAAGCTGGTGTGGGTGCCGTCGGAGCGGCTGGGGTTCGAGACCGGCTCGGTGAAGGAGGAGCACGGCGATGAGGTGGTGGTGGAGCTGGCCGACTCGGGGAAGAAAGTGCGGGTCAACAAGGACGACATCCAGAAGATGAACCCGCCCAAGTTCAGCAAGGTGGAGGACATGGCCGAGCTCACCTGCCTGAACGAGGCGTCCGTGCTGCACAACCTGAAGGAGAGATACTACTCCGGCCTCATTTACGTGAGTCTGAGCAAACCACTTCAGGACCCTGTAACACCTGAGATCTCAAGCTCATGTAGTCTGATATAGTGAGATATATGGTGGCTGTTGAGATATTTATGTGTCCAAAAAGATCTGAGATCAGTGATATCTTTATAACAGTACATTAGATACTTACATCAAAATATCAGCCATCACTCTAAATCTCCAATAATATGTCTAAATCAGATTAGCTTGAATTATCCAGACATATAATGCAATGCAATCCAGTCAGGATTGAGAGATGAAGAAATAAACGTTCCTCAGAAGATGTGAGATGTTCTGGAGGCTCGGAAAGATCAGTCCTCCACTGAGGAACAGTGAAAGTAAAGCTTCTGGAAAACAAATGTTCCTAAAAAAGTGTTCATATGGAATATTACTATTATATTCTAGTATTATTTTTACATTTAATTGATAAAAATCAGTAAAGATTTGCCAGCAAAGAAACACATGACGCTTGAGCTTATGGTGGACTTTTGTAAATTAAAGTGAAATAATTTTTGCTCTAAATTATCAGTTGACAACAGAAGACATGGAGTCGAGGTAACACTTTTTTTAAAGTACACTTGTTCTACTTTACATGTACTTACTGTTAAAATAACATTAAATTACGCATAATTACATGCAAGTCACCTTAACCATAATCCTAACCATATAGTAAGTACATGTAGTTCATTAATATAACCCTGTTCTTGAATAATCACACCATAACAAGGACACTTTACAATAACTGGAGTAGACAGTGTGTGAAACAGGTTCAACAGAAACGTTTTGGTCATCATTAGAAATGTGTGTATCGAATATGACCCGGTAGGATTTATAGGGTTAATAGGAGAACTAGGACCTTGTTTTCCAGGAGCTCGTTCAATGTTTATATGTGGGTCAAAGGATTTGTTTTGAGGAATATTAAGAGATTCGACAGCCTTGAGTGTAGATAGTAGGGTCTCGCTGACCTGCTCGCTGAAATAGTTTAGTGTCTTTACTCTAAACAGGAAGCCTTAAGAACAATGTGCTCCTGAGGGACAGGAAATGATGCGAGTTAAAGAATGATGGAGAAGGAGACGAGGGGAGCAGAAGTATGTCTGAGAAAAGACATCTGTCTGATCTGAGGCTCTGCTTGACTCAGGCTTATCTAATCTGGTTAAGATAAGTCAGGCTTGATTCAGTCTAAGTTACGATTCTTTGATCCGACTCCCCTTTAGGTTTCTTGGAGAGTCTTACATTGGCAAAAACCACTTGCATTTACAATAACAGAAGGAAAAAAAAAAGGATTTCCACAGTAACTAGAGTAACCCCGCTGGAGGAGAACATGCCCACACCTGAAGGGTTTCACTTCACCTTTTTCTTGTGGTTTCGTGATGAAAAAATAAACCATGGCTACAAATGAAACCTGCTCACATATGCTTTCTGCAGTACAGCTAGATTATACTGCGACAGACTAATTCAGCATTATTGGCAAACAGATTGTGTGATCATATTTCGGGGGAAAATGTTTGGCTTAAATCCTGAATTTGTATCAAGTTTATATAAATTACATCTTACAACCCATTCACATATTAAAAAACTTATTTTAAATAACTCTGTATATAATAACTCACTATTTCACCTGGCGAGTATGAAAAGAGATACTTTTTTTTTATTTTTATTATGACCCCAGATCTTTGAATGCTGATGTTGAGTGTGTGTGTGTGTGTGTGTGTGTGTGTGTGATGGTCCCTGTTCTCCACAGACGTATTCGGGTCTGTTCTGTGTGGTCATCAACCCCTACAAGAACCTGCCCATCTACTCCGAGGAGATCGTAGAGATGTACAAGGGCAAGAAACGACACGAGATGCCCCCGCACATCTACGCCATCACAGACACGGCCTACAGGAGCATGATGCAGGGTGAACACACACACACACACACACACACTCGTCCCACAGGATGCAGAGTCTGAATGACAGGAAGAGGAATTGACTGAACTGCAACTGAAAGAAATTAAGCAGTTACACAATATTCATCTCGTTAGTCCAGCACAGACAAAACATAGAAAATTACATCATTAGTTTAGACTAACTGTACATATTTATGTCCTTTTCTCTGCTGGCAGAACAATACACAGCCATGAAAATATGATGCCTTATATGTGTGTGTGTGTGTTTCAATTAAATTTCAATTTAAAGTCCAAGATCCAATAGGAAAAAGCTAAAAATAAAATAGAATAATAAACATTTGAAAGTAAAGAAAAGCAAATTGTTTCTTTGTTTGCTTGGTTTTGATTAAAATAAACATATTTAGTTTATAGTTACTAAAACGTCAATTAAATTCTGTTTTGTTATATCAAAGCTCAGTATTTACTAATAGGAAAGTTTTCTGACAAATGATATGTAGAAAAGAGTTTTGTTTGCTTCGTTGATTTAAACAAACATTTACATTTAAAAATCCACAGAACGCCAAATCAGAAATGAGCGTTTGTTGTGGGGGTTAACTCTATTCACACACATAAATGTGAGTGGAAATCTTGATTTGATTGTGAGTGTTGCACAACCCTTCACATAAGAGTGTGTTTGTGTTTGAGTGTTCGTCCCGTGGGGCCGTCCGGAGCTGATTTGTGTTCAGCGAGAACACTTTTGATCAACTGCATGCATCCTTGCTCAATAAAAGTATTAATTTCTGTAAAAAAAAAAATATATATATATATAAAAAGAAATACATATTTGGAACTGAGCTTTCATCATTAGATTTGTCTTTTCACTTGCCATTTAGCAGATGTAGCAGTTTATTAGTAAGAGGACCGTTATCTTACTG
This sequence comes from Carassius auratus, assembly GCF_003368295.1. Classification (NCBI taxonomy): domain Eukaryota; kingdom Metazoa; phylum Chordata; class Actinopteri; order Cypriniformes; family Cyprinidae; genus Carassius; species Carassius auratus. Next base: position 3,698,096 of record NC_039293.1, on the reverse strand, counting down.
TAGTTTTCTTGAAAGGCGGCTCCCTCTCCAATCACAGGAAGCCAAATATTGACTTCCTGTTTTGTGGCATGAGCTCTTCCTGCGAAAGAAGAGCAAATAGGTGGTGCGTTTTTCCATTGGATCAAATGCTCTCGTCACGTTTGAGTCGACATTTCATGTTATAAAGAAGAAATGTCTGTTTTTATACTCAGAAATTTAACATAAACTTTCTCGGCCTCTGAAGGACTTTTATTAGATTGATAATAAATAATATTGTGCCATCCTGCTTGTTAAATTAAACATGTAAAGAATGAAACCAATGACATAGAATACGAGTACAAATAATATTAAATAAAATATACAGTATAATATAAATAATAATAATATAGTACAAATAATATTATATGTGTATGTATGTATGTATGTATACTGGATATATATTTTCTGTCAAATAATCTCAATTTAAAATCAAGAATAAAATCATTTAAATAACATAATAAATCAAATATAATTAAAATCAAAGGAAAAAATAAAAATCAGCATAAATATACGATTATATATAACATATTACTGTTATTTCATGTCAAATAAAATATTTCCTGCTTACTCAAGATACATAAAATACATCCAGCTTTTGAATAAACAAAACAAAAAACAAGAATGACGTCAGTAAAAGTGAATAAATTTACATAAAATGACAGAAGTGAAATGCCTAGTGAATATGGTTGTGTTTAAAGTGTGTTTAAAGATTAATTTTCATATTTCTGACTCCTCCCACAGACCGTGAGGACCAATCGATTCTCTGCACGTGAGTCACATGACCCTGCATGTGTGCAGTTCATGTTTTGATCATTAAAGGCGTGTTGATTTCTCCACTTCTCTGTGTGTTTGCATGTGTTCAGGGGTGAATCTGGCGCCGGAAAGACCGAAAACACCAAGAAGGTCATTCAGTATCTGGCCCACGTGGCCTCGTCCCACAAAACCAAGAAAGACCAGGTTAGTCCTTCACGAGACTTTCAGAGATGTCATGTACTTCAGCGGCTGTTTTTCCTCATTTAGTATTTAGCTAGTTGTCATTCTCCTCCCTGCTTTCATCTGGTTTCACAAGGTCTTATCAGATCAGGAGTTATGCGGGTTGTTTTGGAGAGACTCAGACACAATTCACAAAGATTGTTGTCCATTAGAGAACCTGTAAATCCTGCATCACAAACAGCCCAGTCCAGTTTAATCCACCCAGATATTACAACAATGTCAGACATCCATTGTGATGTTACAAGACAAATATGGCATCATATCGCCCTTTAAGATTTTAAGATAAGATAAAAATATAAATATATATTTATGAAATTGTAGTTTTTGGTTGAATGCTTGAGATTGACTAGTTCTGTTTCAGTCAAGTGTTATTCAAAAGAATTATGTGCACATAAATCATGGAAACACTGTACAAAAGTCCAAGCTGTGAGTGTTTTGTGAACATACATGAAGTGTTTTGTGGGATTGGGTTCAGATCGGTCGCTGGATCTGCTCTTTGAACGCAGGTTGATGGTTTGAGTGTTTTTCTCTTTGTACCAACAGAGCAGCTCGGTCCTGTCACATGTGAGTTACATCTCTCCATCTGTCTCTGTCCGTCTCATTCACGTCTCACCGTTATCGCTCTGCTGCTGGGGGAACAACCGAAGCCGAACGCACCGCGATTCAGACACAAGACACCGAGAACCAGACCGATCTCACCAAGACATCAGCTCATGTCTCACCCCAAAATCAACAGTTTGCGTGAAGAAAAAAGCCGTAAATGTGCTCGATTTGGGTGGAAATGGTGTCAAAATGCAAAAACAAAAAGCTGAAGGGTTCATTTAGTTTTAAAGCACGTTTGTTTGGGGTTAAATATGATCCTGACGGCTTTCTTGAGATTTGCCCAAATAAATATATGATTTATATGATCATTAGGCCTGGGAATTGAGAAATGTCACGATTTGATTCATTAATTACCGATTTTATATTAATTAATTTTGGTTAGGTTTAGGATCAGAGCTTGGCTTAGGGTAACTTGCATGTAATTACGCATAATTTATTGTTATTAAAATAGTAAGTAGCCTACATGTAAAACGTGACACAACGACACCTTAAAACAAAGTGTTACGTAAATGTTTACGTTAAATATAGTGAATATGCAATATGCAAACATTTCGTGAAGTTCTCCGTTTTAGAGTTTATTTGTCTCGTTAACCATCGCGTTGATGGACAATGAATGTCGTTCTTGAGTTAAAATGTGACTTTTCGCGACATGTCGTTTACATGTGGTTTTAATGACGTCTTTCTGCGGTTGAAACACTAACTGAACGATTAAATGAGACCGGAGTCATTTCAGTAAGTTGTGACGTATCTCTGGTGTTATTTCATGCTCATTTCGCGTAGTAATAGAAGAGAGGATCGGTTGACGCGCAACTGCGTAAAGAGCGATAAAACTGCGTTAATTGTCTGTGTTTCATGATATAACTGACAGAATTTGACAGCTGAGACCTTGTTTCATATCAGAAGTAATAATGAACAGAGTTTATTGTGATTTATTGGATGCGTGTTACGAATTACGTTTCATTGAGTTTTGTTCGCACATCAACCGAAACCAGCGTAGCATGATTCTTTGGATTCAAGAATTTAAATCGGTTTGTCTCTCTGTCTCATGTGTCTGAATAGCATGGTAAATCTGTCTGTACTGTGTTTTTGCGCTCATGGGTTTTGGGTTTGATCTTTGCTGTTTGAAGTGTGTGCGTGTGTGTGTGTGTGTGTGTGTGTGTGTGTGTGTGTGTGTGTGTGTGTGATTCACTCGTCTCCCGCGGCGGGATGATGACGCTGCTGTATCGTTCTGGCGCGTGTACGAGCCTCGCTTCACGAGAGAACATGTGAAACTGTTTACAGAGGAGGGGTCTCATGATTAGCCAACATGATTCGAACAAGATGATGATCATTCCTGTGACAGAAGAGCTCATGTTTCTGCTCATATGAAGTTAAAGGAACAGTCAGTACGAGTTCAACGCCTGAGCAGAGACTTGGCATGTGGGAAATCTCTCCAAAATTGTGAAAAATACTTTTCTAGGCGGAGGATCTTCTTGTGATGTCACTGATGTGGGTGGAGTTTAACTAATGTTCGTGATCAGACTCCGCCTACAAGATGTGCATCCGCCTGGAAAATAAATAGTTCCTGCTGTAATTAATGTGTTTTTAACACTCGAGTATTTACACATTTTAACTCAAGTGATGAACTTCTGCTTATTATTTAGTATCATTAATATATTATTATATTTTTTATTATAATTTATTGTTTTTTTTAATCATTTGTTTTTCTATTTTTCATATTTATTACATTTTAGAAATAGTTTTTTTCCCCTTTTTTATAATTTTCTTAAGCTCTCTGTTTTTTCTTTAGAATTTCTTTGTGCATATATATTTCATTTTAGCTTTTTTATTACTTTAAATTTAACTAACTTAACAAAAATGTTGCATCTTGACTAACTAATAATAAAATGTGAAAATAAAAATCTTTTTAAAAAATGTATTTATTATGTTTTTGGATTAATTTTTGTTGCAGCTTTAGTTAACAATAATGCTCCTGGCTCCAGATGAGGTGTAAAGCTGAAGTTGTGTTTTATCCAGAGTATTTCTGTGAAGTGAATGAGTGTTTGTGTGAGATGAGTGTTTGGTGTGTTGTGTTTCGAGGTGACGGGCCGCTCACTTTGCTGGTGTTTTGGGATGGCGATCAGGACATGCTTGTCTTTGTGTGTGTGTGTGTTTCAGTGTATTTGCTCCTCTGTGTGCAAAAAGCTTGTGATGTTGTGTTTAAGGGCTTTGCTTTTGACAGCCAGACGTGATCCGCTGGTCGTGATTGGTCTGAACTGATCTCAGTGGTGGATTGGTGTGTTTTTGAGCAGGGTGAGCTGGAGAAGCAGCTGCTGCAGGCCAACCCCATCCTCGAAGCCTTCGGGAACGCCAAGACCGTCAAGAACGACAACTCTTCCCGATTCGTAAGACTTCCCGTTAGGGTGGACTTTTCGTTTATAAGTCTGGCTTTCCACGAGTTATTTATCTTTTGTCTTTTCTGTGTTTTAGGGCAAATTTATCCGAATCAACTTTGACGTTAATGGGTACATCGTCGGAGCCAATATTGAAACCTGTATCTTTACGAGCTACTTCATATGATGTGTTTTTTTTTTAAGAGATGTATATAATTAAATCTGGGTATTTTTGGCTTATTTGCATATCAATTTGCATATTTTGATACAATTTATTGGTGGATTTATATCAACTAGAGCATGACCTGTTTTTAGCATCCACTTGTGAATCTATGGGGAAAAAAACTTTGTAAATCCGGACTAACCTGGTCTGTAAATCTGTAGGGGGAAAAATTACAGAAGAAATTGCAATGTAGATAAACTAGTTATGTTACTATTTCAAAATAAGAAAAAAAAAATGTTTCACTCTGGGTAAAAAAAAAAAAAAGAAAAATAAAATTTGTTAATAATAATCATAATAATCAAAAATTATAATAAAATTGAAAGGAAATAAAGATATACAATGTGCTTTTATTAAAAAATAAAAATGATATAATAAAATGTATATTTTTCTTAAACACTGCCAGAAAAACAAACACACAAATAAAAAACATAATAGTAATAATAATAATGGAAATGTAAAATAACTATAAAACAAATATTATTGCTATTTGCAAAATAATAAAAAATTGTGAGAATCACTAGTTAATATAAAAAAGTAAATAGAAATGCAGATAAACAATCTATTACTATTGTTAAAATTAGTTTAAAAATGTGAAATGTATCATTTGAATCACACTATTTTATTTTAAATAAAATTCATAATCATCAATGTTTATCTGTTTACATTTTTAATAATTCATTCTTAATAAATGTTTACAGTCCTATACATTTATGGGACCCTACATTGAACATAGAGCATCTGTTAAATGCTTAAATCTAAAGCAGGAATAATGAATGAGGCACAAATAAAGACCCAGGCTTCACGTGAGTATTCGTGCCTCTGTCCTGTTGTGTGTCCTTGACTCTGACCGTCAGACCTGTTGGAAAAGTCCCGAGCGATCCGTCAGGCTAAAGAAGAAAGGACCTTCCACATGTTCTACTACATGCTGACCGGCGCAGGAGACAAACTGCGCTGTGAGTGTCCTTCACTGCTTTCAAACAGGATTTCTGATGCTTGTCAATTACTACACTCTTAATACTAGTAGAATGAGGCACTTCTGTTTATGAACAAATGGAAATGATTCGATTGGTGTCTTCACTCGCTAGCTGAACTCTGTCTGGAGAGCTACAATAAGTACCGGTTCCTGTCCAATGGGAACGTGACGATCCCCGGACAGCAGGACCGAGACATGTACCTGGAGACCACGGAGGCCATGAGGATCATGGGATTCCCCGAGGACGAACAGATTGGTGAATATACATACTGCCATTTTCAAATGTGACCGTATGATCTGGAACATGTTTGAGGTTTTTAATTGTGTGTGTCGCCCCCTACAGGTCTGCTTAGGGTCATGTCCTCAGTGCTCCAGCTGGGTAATATGTCCTTTAAGAAGGAGCGCCACTCAGACCAGGCCTCCATGCCTGATGACACAGGTAAACACATCTTTTTAGATTCACAAACATGCCCATCAGGCCTTCTCTTGTGAATCTGTTGCTATATTATCACTAAAGCAAGCAGCTGGTTTTAAATGGTTTCTAACCAGTCAAAACTGGTCAGTAGCTGGTCCAAACTGGTGGAAAATGGCCACTAGCTGGCTCCACCAGTTATTAACTTCTCCAAAATGGTCAAAAATGATCATTAGTTGTGTCCAAATTGGTCAGAAATGCTCATAAGCTGCTCTAAACTGGCCAACAATAGTCAGTAAGTCAGCCTAGATTGACAAAAATGATTATTACGTTTTTAAAACAGCCATTAGCTGGTCCAAACTGGTAATGTGTTAATGAGCCAGTCCATACTGGTCGAAGATGGTCAAGTGCTGTTCCAAACTAGTTGAAAATGGTCATTTGATGGTCCAAAGTCATCAGAAATGATTTAGTCCAAATAAGAAAAAAGTGCTAAATGGTGGCCAAAAATTGCAATTAGCAGGTACATACTGGTCAGAAATGGTCATTAGCTGCTCCACAAGACCCAAAAATAGTCATTAGCAGCTGCAGCTGGTCATAAATAGTTATAAGCTGGTCAAAAATGGTTTTTAAATGCTTTAAAATGGTCATTAGCTGGTCCAACCAGTCAAAAATAGAAATTAGCTTGTCTAAACTGGTTTAAAATGATCATTAACTGCTCCAAACTGGCAAAAAATAGTCAGTAGATGGACAACACTCATCATTAGCTGGTCCAAACTGGCTAAAAATGGCCATTAGCTGGTCCAAGCTGGTTTGAATGTTTAGTTAGCTAGACTACCAGCTGATGAGGCCAGGGTTGTCAGGATAATAGAAGGTAAACTAAAAATTTTAGTAGTTATCAGTTACTATTTCTAAACGACTTTCTCTTCCTTTCTCCAGCTGCTCAGAAAGTGTGCCATCTGATGGGGATGAACGTGACTGATTTCACACGCGCCATCCTCTCGCCTCGGATCAAGGTGGGCCGTGACTACGTGCAGAAGGCCCAGACCCAGGAGCAGGCCGAGTTTGCGGTGGAGGCTCTGGCCAAAGCCACGTACGAGAGGATGTTCCGCTGGCTGGTGATGCGCATCAACAAAGCTCTGGATAAGACCAAACGTCAGGGCGCCTCCTTCATCGGCATCCTGGACATCGCCGGCTTTGAGATCTTCGAGGTACGGCACAATCCTTCAGCCTCAAGGGTGCTTACAGTGGAATTACCCACAATTCCTAGTTGTTACTGAGTTTTCTGTTCCTCTCCGCAGCTGAACTCGTTCGAGCAGTTGTGCATCAACTACACTAACGAGAAGCTCCAGCAGCTCTTCAACCACACCATGTTCATCCTGGAGCAGGAGGAGTACCAGCGCGAGGGCATCGAGTGGAGCTTCATCGACTTCGGCCTCGACCTGCAGCCCTGCATCGAACTCATCGAGAAACCCGTGAGCATCTCTTCTCTCCTAGAGCGATCATGTGACTCTAAATGCAGCTGTTTTCATGATTAAGATTAGGAATCGAGAACTTGTAAATCCAGTTAAAAAAAAAAAAACTAAATCTGGTTTGATTTCCATGGTGTCTTCATGATTTTCTGCTGATGTTGATTAAAAAAGGTAGTAGCTAATTTTAGGTTTCTAGTTGGTCATAACTGCTCCGAGGTGGTTTATAAGGCTGATTGACTACCAGTCAATAGAGCCACGGTTGACCTGGCAGATCATCTTAAACATACTAGTTAGAGAAGGTTAACCAATAAAGAGATTTCTGAACATCTCCACCAATTGTGTGAGTCTCAGAATGACCATGTGACCTTTCATAGAACTGTTTAATGTGTAGATATTAGTCAGATACTGATGTTTAAGATTGGGAATTGGGAACTAAGAACAGAACAGTGTCTGATTTCAGCTGGTAAAAAATGATCATTAGCTGGTCCAGACTGGTTAAAATGGCTATTAGCTGGTCTAAACTGTTTAAACATGGCAATTAGCTTTTCCACAGACTTGTTTAGAATTGGTTATTAGCGGGTTAACTTTTAACTTGGTTAAAGTGGTCATTAACTGGTCTAAATTGGTAAAAGATTTGTTATTAGCTGATCCAAGATGGTCAAAACAGCCATTAGTTGGTCTAAACTGGTCTAGAATAGTTATTAGCTGGTCTACACTGATTAAAATGGTCATTAGTTCATCCAAGCTGGACTAAAATAGTCATTAGCTGGTCTAAACTGGTAAAAAATGGCCATTAGCTTGTCCAAACTAGTTGAAAATGCTCATTAGCTTGTCCAAACTAGACAAACATTTTAATTAGCTGGTCGAAACTGGTTAAAAATTATTATATATTAACGGTTCCAAATTGGCTAAAAAGGGTTATTAGCTGGACTAGATGGACAAAATAGTCATTAGTTGGTCTAAACTGGTTCAAATTGGTTATTAGCTGGTCTGAACTGGTTGAAAATGCTCATTAGCTTGTTCAAATGGGTTAAAAATGGTCATTAGCTGGACCAAGATGGTAAAAACTAGTCTAGCTATTACTCCAATCCTGATGTACAAAATATGGAAACCAGAACTTTGGATGCTTTACTTTCAAAATACTAAATTCAGTTTGATTTCCTGATCTTCCTGAGTTATGATCTCCTGATGATAAAAACTTTGATTGTAATCTGTGTTGCATGTTTCCAGGCCAGTCCTCCAGGAATCCTGGCTCTCCTGGATGAGGAGTGCTGGTTCCCCAAAGCCACGGACAAGAGCTTCGTGGAGAAGGTCCTACAGGAGCAGGGGACGCATCCCAAGTTCCACAAGCCCAAGAAACTGAAGGACGAGGCAGATTTCTGCATCATGCACTATGCTGGAAAGGTGCTGATTTATTCCTCGTCTGAACCCATGTGCGATTTCATAGCCTTATTTGGGAATTTTAGACATCTGTGACTGTGTTTCTCAGGTGGATTACAAGGCGGATGAGTGGCTGATGAAGAACATGGACCCGCTGAACGATAATGTGGCCACTTTGCTCAATCAATCCACCGACAAGTTTGTTTCAGAGCTGTGGAAAGACGGTGAGTCGAAAGATCACACTGGATCAGCTCTTAAATACATAAGTTGTGGAGAAAAACTATAAATGCTGAAGAAATGTATAAGACACAAGGGAGTTAAACTGCTAAACTCAACAAAGGGGTACATGACTAACGTATTTACACTCTGGGCACCTTTTTCATGCCGACATGGGTGGAAACTCACTGGATTTGTTCTCTTCTGCTGGTGTTTGGTCCTCTGTTTCTTCCCCTCTCCATCCATCCATACATCCATCCATCCACCCCTTGTTTCACGTCCTCCTGGACCTCTGTACACACCATCTCCCATCTGTCCGTCTCTCTCAGAGGTCCAGAACTGTCAGAGAGCTTATTTCTATCAGCGTTTTCCTTACCTTCATTTAGAGCCAGGTGACATCTTTGGTTTTTCTCTCTCTCTCTCCCGTGACGTTCTCTTCCTCAGCTGTCCTGCGTGACTGTGTTCCTCTGAGGTGTTGAGATATGTCTCTGATATTTCTGCTGTCTCTCCTCTCTGTGTAATATAGTGTGCTTTGGCGCCCCCGCTGTTGGTCTGTGGTACTGCAGAAATGGGTATAAACTGCATGGGTTTGGTTCTGTTCTCACCAGTGAAACATGACCACAGTCCACAGTATGCAGTTACACACACACACACACACACACACACACACACACACACAGGGTCCAAAATTCACTTTAGGCAAACCTGGCAATGACTGCTGTATAAAAACTCCATGAGAATAAAATTGATTTTGTATTATATAAAATAATTAGTAGCTGTTTTTCCACTGGTGTTCAGCATCATACACTTGCCAGTCTCACAAAAACATATATATATATAAAAATCTATATTGATTAAATGTTAAAAATATTTTATAAATAAATAAATAATATATAAGGAACCTATTTTCAGCTTGAAAAAAGTTTCAGTGTACTATATCTTAATGCATTTATTTTTGGCATAAATGTTTTATTTTTTTATTTTTTTTTGTGCAATTAATATTACTGTTAATAATGTTTATAAATTAACACTTTCTACAATGTATTTGTGGATAGAAATTATTTAAGTTTCCATTTAAATTCAGGATTTGGATATATTTATGTGCTTTTGTCACTCTATTAGTGTGTTTCTATGAATTACTGTTTAAGTTAAATATATCTTATTTTTAACTATTTTAATTTCTTAATATTTAATTAATATGATCTATTTAGTTTAAATTTTTAGTTAATGACAACAGCCCTGCTTTTAAATGTTACTCCGTTAATAAAATCCAGTGTGAATTCAGTGCATAACATGCATCATTTGAGTTATGGCAATCATTTCTTTCAATTACATTTCCTGCCATCTTCCTTTCTGGCCAAAAAAAAAAAAAAAAAAAAGATAAAAACAATAAAAAATTACTTGCCAAAGTGAGTTTTCACTCTTCTTTTGTGCTCTTTGAGCCTCATTCATGAAACACGGGAAGAATGAGTTGTTCGTGAGATTGTGCTGAAATCTGTGTCATTATATTCAACTTGTGTTCTCATGAACGAGGTGATTGTTTATTTTGGACCCTTGACCACACACACACACACACACACACACACACGTACGTGTCACCTGCACTGCATTGATTTGAGTCATTTTCCCGTGTGTCCCCCACCCCACTTTTCACCAGCATCGTGTGTGTGTCTGTGGTTTGTCACCAGTGCTGACGTGTGTTTGACCCACTGAACTGTGGGCAGTTTTCACATCATGACCAGACTGCATGCCTGAGATGAAGCTCTTACTGCGCAGTGACTGTCTGTCTCTCTGTGTCTGTCTGTCTCTCAGTGGACCGTATCGTGGGTCTGGATAAGGTGGCCGGCATGTCGGAGCTGCCGGGAGCGTTTAAGACCCGTAAGGGAATGTTCCGGACGGTCGGGCAGCTCTATAAGGAGCAGCTGTCCAAACTCATGGCTACGCTCAAAAACACCAACCCCAACTTCGTCCGCTGCATCATTCCCAACCACGAGAAAAAGGTACCAGATTATGTGTTTTTTCTTAAAATAGCCATATTAGATATTTATATCCACACCAATAAAGACAGCAGTTAAGATCACTATGAAAATAACTATATTAGTTTTTATGTCAAGACCAAAAACTATTGAACAGCGCTTCATTAGCATTCACACCAAAGCAGGGAAAACTGTAAAGATAGCTATAACAATAACTGTATTAGCGTCCAGACCAAATAACTATATTAGCTATAACAATAACTGTATTTGCGTCCAGACCAAATAATAACTGTATTAGCTATAACGATAACTGTATTAGCATCCAGACCAAATAATAACTATATTAGCTGTAACAATAGCTGTATTAGCGTCCAGACCAAATAATAACTGTCCCGTAAGTCCCGTACAATTGGGGACAGAGCCTTCTGTGCCGCGGCCCCTCGGCTCTGGAATGCTCTTCCTGAACACTTGAGGGCTCCACAAAATACAAATGGTTTTAAAAAGGACTTAAAAACTTATCTTTTTAAAAAGTCTTTCAATGTTTAAAACTTTTTTTTTCATGTTTAATTTTGTTAGTTTTAGTTGGCAGTTGTTTTTTTAACTTAATTGTTAGATTTTTTTTTCTGCTTTTATTGTAGCACTTTGAGATTTTCTTTAAAATGTAAAGTGCTTTATAAATAAAATGTATTATTATTATTATTATTATAACTGTACTAGCTATAACGATAACTGTATTAGCGTCCAGACCAAATAATAACTGTATTATCTATAACGATAACTGTATTAGCGTCCAGACCAAATAATAACTATATTAGCTGTAACAATAACTGTATTAGCGTCCAGACCAAATAATAACTGTACTATCTATAACGATAACTGTATTAGCATCCAGGCCAAATAATAACTATATTAGCTGTGACGATAACTGTATTAGCGTCCAGACCAAATAATAACTGTATTAGCTATAACGATAACTGTATTGGCATTCGCACCAAATAATAACTATATTAGCTATAACGATAACTGTATTAGCGTCCAGACCAAAAAATAACTGTATTAGCTATAATGATAACTGTATTAGCTTCCAGACCAAATAATAATTAAATTAGCTATAACGATAACTGTATTAGCGTCCAGACCAAATAACTATATTAGCTATAATGATAACTGTATTAGCGTCCAGACCAAATAATAACTGTATTGGCTATAACGATAACCGTATTAGCGTCCAGACCAAATAATAACTGTACTAGCTATAACGATAACTGTATTAGCGTCCAGACCAAATATTAACTGTATTAGCTATAACGATAACTGTATTAGCATTCGCAGCACCAAATAATAACTATATTAGCAATAACGATAACTGTATTAGCGTCCAGACCTAATAATTACTATATTAGCTATAACAATAACTGTATTAGCGTCCAGACCAAATAATAACTGTACTAGCTATAACGCTAACTGTATTAGCGTCCAGACCAAATAATAACTATATTAGCTGTGACGATAACTGTATTAGCGTCCAGACCAAATAATAACTGTATTAGCTATAACGATAACTGTATTGGCATTCGCACCAAATAATAACTATATTAGCTATAACGATAACTGTATTAGCGTCCAAACCAAATAATAACTGTATTAGCTATAACGATAACTGTATTAGCATCCACACCAAATAATAACTATATTGGCTGTAACGATAACTGTATTAGCGTCCAGACCAAATAATAACTATATTAGCTATAACGATGACTGTATTAGCGTCCAGACCAAATAACTATATTAGCTATAACGATAACCGTATTAGCGCCCAGACCAAATAATAACTATATTAGCTATAACGATAACTGAATTAGCATCCAGACCAAATAACTATATTAGCTATAACGATAACTGTATTAGCGTCCATACCAAATAATAATTATATTAGCTATAATGATAACGATAACTGTATTAGCGTCCAGACTAAATAACTATATTAGCTATAACGATAACTGTATTAGCATCTACACCAAATGCAAGAACTATAAAGATAACTTAAATTATAACAATATTAGCATTCGTACCAAGAACAATAACTATAAAGATTGCATAGATGACAAATATATTTGCATTCTCGCCAAGAACGAAGAATATACAGATGGCTATAATGATGAATTATATTAGTGTCCACACCAAATCTGATAATTGTAAAGGTAGTTTTAATGATAATTATATTAGAATTAACACCAATAATGATAACGATATTAGCGTTAACACTAAGAACGATATCTGTAAATATAGTTATAACAAAAACTGTATTAGTGTCCACACCAAGTGCAGTATCTATTTAAAATAGCTATAATAGGAATGGTGTTAGTGTTCACACAAAGAATGGTAGCTATAAAGATAAAATAAGTATAGTGACGCTTGCACAAACAATGGAAACAATAGAGATGGATATAACGATAACTATATTAGTGCTTGCACCAACAATGATAACTATAAGATAGCTGGAAAGGTAACTATTATTGGCGTTCACACCAAGAACAATAAAAATTTTAGATTGAGGACCAACAAATTACTGTAAAAAAATTTTTTTGCCATGAATTCATTATAAATGTTTGTGTTTTGTGCCTCAGGCTGGTAAGTTGGAACCTCATCTGGTTCTGGATCAGCTCAGGTGTAACGGTGTCCTGGAGGGAATCCGTATCTGCAGACAGGGATTCCCCAACCGCATCGTCTTCCAGGAGTTCAGACAGAGGTTCGCTGCTTTCTCTGACCACAACTTTTCACATGAATAAAGTCCTTCCTTATCCCTCTTAAGAATCTGTTTTACGTAAAGTCTGAATCTGATTAATTATGATTAGTTCTTGCTAATGCTAGACCTGATTGCATGTTTCCATTGATGTTAACCAAGTTTTGTGTTTTATCGCTCAGGTATGAAATCCTCACGCCCAACTCCATTCCCAAGGGCTTCATGGATGGCAAACAGGCTTGTGTGCTGATGGTGAGACCCGTTTTACAGTGAAATCAACTGGTTTTAAAGTTACTTCATGAAGTCTTCTAAACTGTGGTTCATCTGTGTTGTCAGATCAAAGCGCTGGAGCTGGATCCAAACCTGTTCCGGATCGGACAGAGCAAAGTGTTTTTCCGCGCCGGAGTGTTGGCTCACCTGGAGGAGGAGCGTGATATGAAGATCACAGACGTCATCATTAACTTTCAGGCCTGGTGCCGTGGATACGTCGCCCGCAAGTGAGTCTCACTACACATGTTATAGAGTTTAATGACAGTTAATGAGATGCATAAAGCTGCTGAAGTCAAATTAACACAATATTCACTCCAAATAGAACATGTTTTGTACTATACTTATGACCCTATGATTTCCGCTATTCAGAAAACGTGGACGGAATCGCTGAATCCAGTCATAAAAACGGAATTTACAGTTTAACTCGGAATGTCACAGAATTTGTCAAATTTTTGATGAATGAATCTAAAGTTGGTCATTGCACTTACATCAAATTGCGATTTGTATTAATATCTGTAAATATTAAGCTATTTAAATATGAACCCTGTATTTTATGTGTTAATGAATGGCGCAGAAGCGCGACTTTGTTTATTACACACACTGAAGTGCGCGTTGACGCTCGCGGTGATTTCGGCTTCTGTCGTCTTACTAAATGAGGACGTGAACACATGAACAACATCTCCAGAACTGCTCTGAGAGTCACTTCATGAGCATTTGAACATTTGATTTGAGTTAAACTAGCGTCACATCACATACACAGAACTGTAAAGGTATTCACGGCAACCCGTCAAAATAAAAGTCCGGTTTAATTTAAAGACAAGTGTTTGCCAGTAATGTATTACTATTGTTCAGCAGAACATAGCCTACTACTACTAAAATGAAACAAACATTATTTTTTTAAGAAATAATCACACAACATTTCTTCCATGTTTTATTTTTAATAGTAAATCCCCTTTGTTTACCAAAAAATAAGGTTTGCTTAATTTTCAGTAATTAAAAGAAAAAAATTAATGAATGAAACCAGAAAAATGTAAATACACAGAATTTCTGAGGGGGAAAAACATTTTATAAGGCTATTTTAAGAAAATATTTGAATAAATTAAGTTGTTTTATGCATTTAAATAATGCTAAAACACAGAATTAGGCAACAATAAAACATATGGTGATAAACATTTTATAGGGGCCCTAAACATGTAGTTTTTGTTAAACTTTTAATAAATTGTTGTGAAAATGTATGTGTAATGATTTTAATTAATTAGACATGCTTTATGATTAATACAATTAAATTTAACCATTAAAAAGAATTTGAGAAAAATGTAAACAGAAAAAAATAGAATCCAGAAAAATTTAATCAGAATAAATGGAATTTGGGAAAAAATAAAACTGATTTCATAGGGCCCTGTATACAGTGACAAAATGATTTGCTAATGAGTTTTTGCTCGTCAGATGCAGTTGGTATCAGGTGGAAGATGTGACTCTTAGCATGTGTCTACTGTGTTCTGGGTGATTGCTAGGCTGTTGCTATGCTCTTAGCCAGTTTACTGGGATTAGAGGTTATTCAGGTTATTGGGTTTACTATAAACAATGCCAGAGCATTGGGGTGCAGTGTAGTTTGAAGAAGTTGCTAGAATATTAGTCAGAAAATGTGGTAGAATCTAGACATGCAGGTGATTGTAAAGTCCACAGATGTGGTGTTTACCGGTGTGTGTGTGTGTTTGTGTGGTTCAGGGCGTTCGCTAAGAGACAGCAGCAGCTGACGGCCATGAGGGTGATCCAGAGGAACTGCTCTGCGTATCTGAAGCTCAGGAACTGGCAGTGGTGGAGACTCTTCACTAAGGTTAGTGACACACACACATGTTCAGATGACTGTTGCTCTTGAGATGTGCTCTGTGCTGATGCCGTGTGTGTGTGTGTGTGTGTGTGTGTGTGTGTGCTTCAGGTGAAGCCGCTGCTGCAGGTGAGCCGACAGGAAGAGGAGATGCAGGCCAAAGACGAGGAGCTCCACAAAGTTCGGGAGAAGCAGATGGTGGCTGAACAGCAGCTGAAGGAGATGGAGGACAAACAGAAGCAGGTAACAGAATACTGCTTACACTCTTATATCTTTACTTTTTTCAGTTATATTTATATGTATCTCATGCTATAGTTTCATTTTACATATGATTATTATCAATATTATTTTAAATCTGCTATATGTTATGAATGATACATAATTTGGTGTCTATATATGGTGCATTTTAAAATGCAAAATGTGGTGCAAAATTGTATTTATGCATGTAAATATGAATTAAGTATGTCATGCAAAATTTTACAGTATATTTTTTTTATTTAGTTTAATTTAATATGTTATAAATTATGCTACATTTTAAATTAGCTTTCCATATTATCAATTGTATGCATGTTATATTTCACATGTGCATTATGTATTACTCTATATATATATATAAACGATGCTATTTTATCCAAACTTTATTATAAATTGCGCATATGCTGTATTTCACATTATAGACATTTTATAAACATTGTGCTGCAGTTTACATAAATTATATATAATATATTATGATTTTTATATTTTAAATTAATTATATTAATTACATATTACCAGTTACAGTTATATTATGCATTAATTATTAATTGTGAATCACTCTATATCTTCGATTGATTATAATATGTAAGTATATATTTGTATTTATATATAAATAATAAAGTATGCTACATTTAATGTATATTGTGATATATTTAACATATTGTATATTATGAATTAAACCTTTTATGCTGTATTTTACATTCATTATACATTGTGGAATATGTATTTTTCCTGTTTTATTTTCTAGTATTTGTTCTTTATTTATACAGATTCCTAACGAGACTGTAAGTGTGAATGTTAATGTTGTTGGTGTGTGCAGCTGGGCCAGGAGAAGCAGGCTCTTCAGGAGCAGCTGCAGGCGGAGATGGATCTGTGCGCCGAGGCCGACGAGATGAGGAACCGTCTGGTGGCCAAGAAGCAGGAGCTGGAGGAGATCCTGCACGACCTGGAGGCCCGCGTGGAGGAGGAGGAGGAGCGGGCCAATCACCTGCAGACGGAGAAGAAGAAGATGCAGCAGAACATCGCCGACCTGGAGCAGCAGCTGGACGAGGAGGAGGCGGCGCGCCAGAAGCTCCAGCTGGAGAAGGTCACCATGGAGGCCAAACTCAAGAAGACCGAGGAGGACGTGATGGTGCTGGACGACCACAACAACAAGCTCTCCAAGGTCTGTGCGCTCGTCAGGTTGATCTGAGAGTCTGTTCAAACGCTGGCTGCTCTTCTCACTGTTGGTCTGGTCACGCAGGAGAAGAAACTCCTGGAGGAACGCATCGCTGAGTTCACCACCAACCTGGCCGAGGAGGAGGAGAAGTCCAAGAGCTTACAGAAACTGAAGAACAAGCACGAGGCCATGATCACCGACCTGGAGGGTGAGCAAAGAACACAGAGATCGAGACAGACCAGTCATTCATTCAGCAGACGCTTTTATAAAACAGTGACTTAGAAAAGAGGACTAAACTAAGCAATTCATAATAAAATAGATAACTAAATGCTTATTTATGATATATATATATAAGCCATATAAAATATAGCACAAGTGAAATTCATAAGGTTGCATTCATGTTTAATACAAAACTATGTATATTGTTCCTAATATATAATTAATGTAATATGCAAAATAATAATATTTAATATTTCAATCTAGCATAATGCATAAAATGTATCATTTATAATATATGAATGGTATAATGTATAATATATGATATTCGTATTAAATGTGTAATATTAATTAAACATTGTATATAATTATAACATCAAACAATAGCAAAATGCAAAATATGGTATATATATATATATATATATATATAACATTTTGCAAATAAATGATAAACTATGCTATATTATTTATATATATATATAACATTACTTCAACATTTTGTTCCTGACACCCAAAATAATAGTGAACTGAATGTCTAAATTACCGATATTTTATACAGTTTACGAACATAATTTATCTCAATAATCCCAGAAACAGAAAGTATGATGCTTCAGCTACTTGTAGCATTAAAATGTCGGAAGTGTTAAGTGAATGAAAGCAGAGTGAGTAAATGAACACCAATGCTGCAGACCGTCTGCGTCGCGAGGAGAAGCAGCGTCAGGAGCTGGAGAAGAACCGCAGGAAGCTGGAGGGCGACTCTACAGAGCTTACCGATCAGATCGCAGAGCTGCAGGCGCAGATCGCCGAACTACGGGCACAGCTCGCCAAGAAGGAGGAGGAGCTTCAGGAGGCGCTCGCCAGGTGAGAGCACGCCGCGTCCAATCACAGTCGAGCATCTCCTCACCACTGATCCCAGCTCACGAGTGTCTGTGTGTCCCGTCAGGATCGAGGAGGAGGCGGCTCAGAAGAATCTGGCGCAGAAGAAGATCCGGGAGCTGGAGGCTCAGCTGAGCGAGCTTCAGGAGGATCTGGAGCTGGAGCGAGCGGCTCGAACCAAAGCCGAGAAACACCGGAGAGACCTGGGAGAAGAGCTGGAGGCGCTGAAGACGGAGCTGGAGGACACGCTGGACTCCACCGCCGCGCAGCAGGAGCTCAGGTCTGTGTGTGTGTGTGTGTGGGTGATTATAACACTCACATCTACTTCCAGTTCATGTCTGCTTCATTTACTACACTTGTGTGGACTGGAGAAGATCTTATAAAGGTCTTCCTGGAGTCAAATTAAAAAGTGTTTGATACGCTAATATTGGTACTTTTTATTATTATAGACTAAAATATTTACAACACTCATATTATTGTGTTTTTATATTATTAGATAATCTTTTTTTTTTTTTTTTTTTTTTGCAGTTTGCATTATATATTTTTTATTTACACAATTGCATAATAGTATAGTTACTCATTTTTATGTTACAAATATGGTAGAATAATGTTAAAGTAATAATATCAAATTTCTTTGTTTTATTTTCTTAGATATATTTTTTTAATTTAATGGTGCAAATTCATTGCAGTTTTTCCTTTATAGTTAGAATGAAAGTAATAATAATAGTAGTATTAAAATAATAATTTTAATATTGTTATGCATTTTATTTTGATCGATAGATATTTATTTGTATTTAACAGTACAATTGCATTACAATTCTTTATTTTTATGATTCGTCTTATGATGATAATATAAAATAATTGCATCCTACTATTATAGTTTGTAAAATTTTCATTATATTAAATATTCATTATCAATTTAAAACTACGGTTGAATTACAGTTTTCAATTCAATTTATGCATTTAGCAGACGCTTTTATCCAAAGCGACTTACAGTGCATTCAGGCTATCAATTTTTTTTACCTATCATGGATAAAATAGATAAAATAATGTATTATTTAATAAATATTTTTTTTATTATTATTTTATAATTAGATAAAATAATAATAAAAAATAATTGTATTAAATTGTTAAAAAAATTATTGTATTATTCTCATTATATATTTTTCTCTTTTTATTTTTTGAGTTGGTTCTTTTAAATATTTAAACTCCCTCAAAGCAGCCATTTCTCCTGGCATCAGAGTCGTTTTCCTGGATGTTACTACAGAAGCAGTGATGTGAGTCATGTGTGATGGTGTTTGCTGCAGGACGAAGCGTGAGACTGAAGTGGCTCACCTGAAGAAGACTCTGGAGGACGAGGCTAAAGTTCACGAGCAGCTGGTGGCCGAGATGAGACAGAAGCACGGTCAGGCCTTCGACGAGCTCAACGAGCAGCTGGAGCAGGTCAAGCGGGTACGAGACGCTCTCCTTCACTCTGAGAACAGTGTCAGATGTGTGTTTAACAGCTCCTGAGTCTCTGAGTCTCTGCGTCTCTGTTTGCAGAACAAGGTGTCGGTGGAGAAGACCAAACAGGCTCTGGAGTCGGAGAGGAACGAGCTGCAGATCGAGCTGAAGACGCTGATGCAGGGCAAAGGAGAGTCGGAGCAGCGCAGGAAGAAAGCTGAGACGCTGCTGCAGGAGCTGCAGGTCAAACACGCCGAGAGCGAACGCCAGCGCTTCGAATTCGCCGAGAAAGTCGCCAAGATGCAGGTGAGAGAACCAGCTCGATCGATAGATGCTAATGTACTGACGGAGGGTTAGCGCTAGCGTGACGGCGCTCTGTCTCTCCTCAGACGGAGCTGGATAACGTCAACGCTCTGCTGAGCGAGGCCGAGGGGAAGTCGATCAAAGCCTCGAAGGACTGCTCATCCGTGGAGTCGCAGCTGCAGGACGTACAGGTGCGTGTGGTGGGGGATTATGGGATGTGTGCGTGTGCCTGGCTCGCTGTCTGAACGCTGGGCGTCTCCTCACAGGAAGTGCTGCAGGAGGAGACGCGGCAGAAGCTAGCGCTGAACACACGTCTGCGTCAGCTGGAGGACGAGCAGAGCGGTCTGAGAGAGCAGCTGGAGGAGGAGGAGGAGGTCAAGAGGAACATGGAGAAACAGATGAGCAGCATGCAGGCGCAGGTGATACTGCACACAAACACTGAAAGAGGAAACGCACCTTCACAAGACGGAACGGTGTTTGATTCGGTGTTCATTCGTCGTCTCAGCGAATTCATTTAGTTCTTTACAAAACAGTCTGAATGATTAATTAGCGAATCTCTACTAAGTACAAAACCCTGAAACTAGCAGTCAGGCAACAGATTTATTCAGTAGATTTATATATATATAAATGAAAATTGGGAAATCACAAAAACCACAACCAAAAAAAGGGTTAAATTGCAAACATTTATTTATTTATTTTATTTTGAATACCAAACTTAAAGAGCTAATTGCCATTTTATAATATTATTATTATTATTATTATTATTATTATTAGTGTAAGATATATATATTATAATTTCTAAAGATAATTTTATTGTTATTATTATTTTTGTTTCTGACTTTGTTGTTAGATATTTGTTTTATTAAATATCAAAAAGAGCTTATTGCTGTAACTTTATATTGTTATAAGAATGTTTTAAAATTATATTATATAACTTTCTTCTTTAATTGCTGGTAATTTTATTAATTAATTTTCTTATTCCTTAGTTTCTTACGTTACTTATTTATTTTAGTTACTTCTTAATTTCTTTATTTTTGTATTTATTTTAATTTCTTCAGTTTTTTTTTTGTAGAATTTATAATAATTCAGTCATAAATATTTATAAATTATGTTTAATAATTTGGAATACTGCTACTGTTAAGTTTATAGCACATGCTCTTATTTATTATTTTAATTTTAGTAGTATTCAGTGCGTAATGCTGAAGATTTCAAGCAGTACTATGCCGAATCATATCACATGTTTAGTAAGCGGCATCCAGTTATCATCTGTGACCCTGGATCACAAACTTAAGTCTTAAGTGTCAGTTTTTCAATGTTTTGTTGGCTATTGCTAAAAATACACCCCAGAGACTTAAGACTGGTTTTGTTGGTCCAGGGTCACATTTCAGATATAAGCAATTTAAGCACAAATACCCCAGTTCAGCCAAATGAGTTCAATGAAAGGCTTAATTTGTGTTTAAATCCAAACTGAATCCAGATTAAGTGTAAACGCTGCACACACTGTGACAGTGATTGGCGTAGCTCTTCTGTGTGTGATGAGCTTCTGTCTGTTCTGCTGCAGCTGGCCGAGATGAAGAAGAAGATGGAGCAGGAGGCCAGTTTCCTGGAGAACACTGAAGAGACCAAGAAGCGCGTCCAGCGCGACCTGGAGGCCGTGACGCAGCGTCTGGACGAGAGAAACGCCGCCTTCGACAAGCTGGACAAGACCAAGACGCGGCTGCAGCAGGAGCTGGACGACATGCTGGTGGACCAGGACCACCTCCGACAGATCGTCTCCAACCTGGAGAAGAAGCAGAAGAAGTTCGACCAGGTGAGAGACCTGCGATCGGGACGGGGTTGATTAGAAGAGCACGGCTCTCAAGAAGAGACTGAACGTCATTTAAAAAAGACCAAAAGCTCATTAAAATAAGCTAAAACACTACATTTTATCATTTCTAATCTGGATAGATAATGAAGCCTCCTAGTGTGATATCTGGACATGGACATGGAGAGGTTTAGTTCTGAAATATTTGGGGTAGAAATTGTAAAGAAAACAATCTTAGATTGTTTATTTAAATGTTTATTTTTGTAGTAATGCTGAACTTAAGATGAATTAAAAAAATTGGTTTTAGTTTTTCCATTTTAAACATTACATTTGTATTTATTTAATTTTGTCGTTTTAGTAATTTCTAAATATTTTATCAGGTGTTGTGACAAATTTTTTTTTAATATAATTGCTTTTCTTGTTTTGTGAGCTTTTAAAAGTTTGTGTTTTTGTATTTAAAAACATTTGTTTATTTGTTTTAGTCATTTTAGAGATGTTGTTTGTTAAAATAAAACCTTGTGAATGATGTGGAGATGACAAGATTTTTAATTTAAACAATTTTATTGTCTCTTATTTTTATTTATTTGTAAAAAGAATTTTATGTCAGTTATATTTGATCAGGTTTTGTAAGTAAAAGCTATTTCTAAAAATTGTTAAAAAGAAAAAAAACATACATTTTTAGAACTAAACATTTAAAACAAAATCATTTTTTTGTTGTTGTTTATAATTAAATGTTTTCATTATTCATAATTTAAAATACTTTTATTCTTATTTTAACATATTACATTTACATTTAGTCATTTAGCAGATGTTTTAATCCAAAGCGACTTATAAATGAGGACAGAATCATGAAAAGTGATTCTTGTTGACATGAACCACGAGAAATAAATCCTCTGTAGACTCTGACTAATATCTGAAGATAGATCTGAAGGTTTGCTGGTGTTTTTCAGATGCTGGCCGAGGAGAAGTCCATCTCTGCCCGTTACGCAGAGGAGCGTGACCGCGCCGAAGCCGAGGCCCGTGAGAAAGAGACGCGTGTGTTAGCTCTCGCCCGCGAGCTGGACACCATCAGAGACCTGAAGGACGAGATGGACCGCACCAACAAACTGCTGCGCGCCGAGATGGAGGACCTGGTGTCCTCCAAAGACGACGTGGGCAAGAGCGTAAGAGACCTTCCCATCGTCTCAGAGCGTCAGTTCAACAGACGATCGCCCGAGACCTGACGGTGTTCCTGCTTCTCCCTCAGGTTCACGATCTGGAGAAGTCGAAGCGCTCGATGGAGCAGCAGCTGGAGGAGATGAAGACACAGCTGGAGGAGCTGGAGGACGAGCTGCAGGGCACCGAAGACGCCAAGCTACGTCTGGAGGTCAACATGCAGGCCATGAAGGCGCAGTACGAGAGAGACCTGCAGGGACGAGACGAGCTGGGAGAGGAGAAGAAGAGACAGCTGCTCAAACAGGTGCCAGCTGAGAACAGACTAAACGTGTTTCATGATCGTCGATTAGAAAACATGAGTCATGTGTGTGTGTGTGTGTCAGGTGCGTGAGATGGAGATGGAGCTGGAGGACGAGCGTAAGCAGCGCACGCTGGCGATGGCGGCGAGGAAGAAGATGGAGCTGGACCTGAAGGATCTGGAGGCTGCCATCGACCAGGCCAACAAGAACCGAGACGAGGCGCTCAAACAGCTCAAGAAAGTGCAGGTTCGTCTCGTTCTCTTACTGCAGCAGTAATGGAAAACCAGCTTTACGAACGGTTTCCTGATCACGTTTGTGTTTCAGGCTCAGATGAAGGACCTGCTGCGGGAGCTGGAGGACACGCGTGTGTCCCGCGAGGAGATCCTGGCGCAGAGCAAAGAGAACGAGAAGAAGGTGAAGAGCATGGAGGCCGAGATGATCCAGCTGCAGGAGGTCAGTGTGTGTCTCTGTGTGTGTGTGTGTGTGTCGTCAGTCTGCTGTGGTCACATGAGCGTCTGACACGAGTCTGAATGCAGGAGCTGGCGGCCGCGGAGCGAGCCAAGAGACAAGCGCAGCAGGAGAGAGACGAGCTGCAGGACGAGATCAACAACATGGCCAACAAAGGGTGAGGAACAGCTCTGCATTCACCAGTGTCTAGCGGAGGAGACACACAAGAGAAGGGAAGAAAGAGACAAACTATTCAAATACTGAAGACAAAAAAATATTAATCTGCTTTTATAACTATTTTGATGGATACTTGTTGTTTTATACAAACAAAAACGATTTCTCTAAAAGTTATATCAATTATAATGAAATAGATTCGTTAAAGATGCATTAAAAATTTTATTTGTATTTATTTGAATATTACATTTTATTTTGTGAACCATTTCAATCTAATAGTTATTAAAAATCAAAACTACTGGAAATAAATAATAATAATTTATTGCAGTATTTTTTTAAAGATATTGATGATGATTTTTCTTTATGATTTTCCTAATAAGTATATAAATGATAAAGTATAAATGGATTTATAAATGAACTAAAACACATTATTTATCCTTGTCACTCTACTATTTTAATATTTACAAATATTTAAATCCAAACAATAAACAAAAAATATTTATTTTAAAAATGTTTAAATTAAATTGTTTTATTATTATTATTTTGTTTGTTATTTAGGCAATATGATTCACAACTACTAAAATGATTAAATATTCTTATGATGTTCTTCCATTATTTGGAAACATACAGATTATTTTAGTTAATACTTGATTAATGTGACAGTTAAACTTAATTAAACACTTTGCTAAATAGATTTCACAATTCACCATTTTTAAATGTTATTATATGTTTTATCTTGTAACATTTTAGCGCTAATAAATAATTAATAATAAAAATAAAAGACATTTAATTGAAGTTAAGTGTTTTTTTAAAGGCCAAATTTTGTGTAAACACATCTAAAAACAGCAGCTTTTCACAACAAATTTCTTCTGGCTGATATAATCTTGTATAATGGCCCATAATCCTTTGTGTTTGTGTGCTCAGCTCCCTGGGCTCGGAGGACAGGAGGCGTCTGGAGGCGCGCATCGCTCAGCTGGAGGAGGAGCTGGAGGAGGAGCAGAACAACACCGAGCTGGTGAACGACCGGCTGAAGAGAGCCCTGCTGCAGGTCAGGAGCGCCGCTGACCTCTGACCCCTGACCCCTGACCTCTGACCCCCACAGCGCTCTCACCAGAGTCTCTCTGTCCACAGACGGACCAGATCAACGTGGAGCTGACGGCGGAGCGCAGCACCTCCCAGCGGCTGGAGGGAGCACGATCACAGATGGAGCGCCAGAACAAGGAGCTGAAGCTCAAACTCACCGAGCTGGAGGGAGCTGTCAAGAGCAAATACAAGGCCTCCATCGCCGCCCTGGAGGCCAAGATCATCCAGCTGGAGGAGCAGCTCGACATCGAGACCAAGTACTGCCACACACACACACACACACACGCTTAGACATGTTTAGATGGTTTACAAAGAGATACAAATTAATATTAAATTATATGAAATTAACTTCCAATTTATACAATTTAGGTCAACAAATAAACAAATATACACAATTTATAATTCTAAAAAAAATTATATTATTCACAATTCAGATACAAAATAAATAAATCGTTTTTGTTTTACATTTTAAGTCAACAAATTATATACAAATATACAATTAATATTGAATCAATTTGTTCACAATACAGATACAAATCAACTACAAAAAAATACATAATACATTTAATTACATAAAAACATAGATATATTCAGATATTTTAATTAACAATAATCTATTTTTTTTTAATTCATTACAATACGGATACAAATACATGCATATGCATTTATCTACGATGAACCATTTTTAAACATGTTTAGACGATTTACCATACGTGATAGATATTTACTTTAGAAAATATACAACTGAATAGATTAAATTCACAATTTAAATGAGAAAACTCAATGAATGAAATTTACAATGATATAATTAAATTAGAAAAGATACTTGAAGATACAAAGACTTGATAAAAGTACAAAGCAATATAATTAAATGAGAAAAGAACACATTTACTACAATTTTCAGATTAAAGTCCCATCGGTCTACAAATAAGAATGTACCAATAATTAATCTATTTATAACAGTGGGGAAAAGCTGAAAGTAATAAACAATGTTTGTGTTCAGAGAGCGACAGCAGGCCTCCAAACTGGTGCGTCGTACAGAGAAGAGGCTGAAGGAGGTGATTCTGCAGGTGGATGACGAGAGACGCAACACAGACCAGTTTAAAGATCAGGTGATGCTCATTACAAACCCTGTCAGTCACACTATTCCAGGTTAAAGTTCAGCGATGTTAACGGTTGTTTGCGATCGATTGCAGTCTGAGAAGCTGAACAGCCGCATGAAGCAGCTGAAGCGGCAGCTGGAGGAGGCCGAGGAGGAGGCGCAGAGAGCAAACGCCAACCGCAGGAAACTACAGCGAGAGCTGGAGGACGCCACCGAGTCTGCCGATTCAATGAACCGAGAGGTCAACATCCTGAAGACCAAACTCAGGTGCGAGAAAACACGCTGCACCATAACAGCTCAACTGATGATCGCCATCGTTTTGAGCAGTTTTAGAATCGAGATTATTATTTATTTATTTATTTACTCATGTTTACATTTCTTTAGGATTATTGCGCATTCAAATCCGTGTTATTAAAGTTAACTAAAATAACAAACCATTTTAAAAATACACTTTCATTACTTGGAAAAATATTTTTCATTTAGACAAATCATTAGAAATCACTTATTAAAAAAAAATCTCTAATTTTATTTAAAGTATTAAAATTACTAAAATGATTAAAAAAAATATATATATTTGTTACTTGTTATAAAATAAATGTTAACAAAAATAAAATGCATTATAGCTAAAATTTAGATCATATTTACAATTTGTTTAGTTTAACTTAAAGTACTAAAACTAAAATTTAAATATAAATATAAAAATGTATATTAAAGATTATAGACGTTTGAATAATGAATTATATTTTGAAGTTCAATTATTTAAAATGCTACGACTAAAACTGAAATTTAGTTTAAGAAATTGATTAAAAACTATATGGACATTTAAAAAAAAAACATTTTGGTTTAATTTGAAGTACTAAACTACGACTTCTATAAATAGCTAAGACAACATTTCACTCAAATTAATTTGAAAATGAACAAAATAAAAATTAATTTATAACATTAAATCATTCACATGGTTTATTTTGCCTTGCATAGTTTCTCGATCATATGTATTATATAAATTAAAATATTCTTGATAAAATGAAAACTAAACAAACAAGAATTTTTCTATAGCTAAAATGGTGAAATTCCTAATATTAATTCCAATGACTACAAATTATGTTCGTATATTAATTTAATGTACCATTTCTATTATTTCATCCATTTCTCTATACTTCTATTATTCGCTATACTCTATACGCTATTATTCAGTTGTTCTATAATTCTTATTAATATCGCAATTAAAGTATGTTGTCTTAATAAGGCATGCATGTGATCAAATGCTTATCTGACATTGAAATGTGTGTCTTTTGTGTCCAGACGTGGTGATCTGCCCTTCACCATGCGCCGCATCGTCAGCCGCTCGGGAATCGAGAGTGACGAAGACCCGGAGTCCAAGATCGAAACCCCCGAACCCAAACCCGAGTGAAAGAAGCCGAAAAGCAGCATTCCCTCGCAAACACACACACACACATACACACAAGTCTTGGACGACAACGTTCACGAAAACTCAGAGATACTTCGTCGATTTTAGTTTTTTGTTCTTATTTTAGTGCCATAGTGTATTCGCGCACACACAATGGTTCTCCTGACAATCACACACACGACAGCTTCACTCACACAGAGGACCAAATTTGTCAATGTCTAGAATAGAAAAAGAACGGAATGATATTTTTGTAAGGGCGCATTCCGTCAATTGTAGTCCCGATTCCGGATCTATTTTTCTAACTGAAGTAAAAGGATAAAAAATAAAAATGGTGAAGAAGAGAACTTATTGAAGGGGACCAAAGCAAAATTGCTTTCTATGAAACTGTATTTTATCTGTACGTTTTTATAATGGTATAAGGATGAACATAGCGCTTGCTCTCTTGCACCTCTGCTGGTAAATAATAGATTGTGATGAGAATTATAGAAACTATGCTACAGTTACGCTTTTGGGCTTCACACATGAATACTTAGTAAATCAAACCAGCACTGAAAATATTAGAGATTTTCATGCTACCGTATATGCACATGAAATGGCAAAGACTGTTTTGAGCAATAAATGGAAGGGGTTTCTAGCACTGTTGCAGCAGATTGAAGGAATAAGGATCAAGTAGGCAATGCACGAACTCATTTAGACATGCACTATGCACTATCGCCTTAAATCTACTATTTGGATATGTTCTGTTCCTCTTTACTTTTCAGTAAATGTGTCTTTGTTAATGTTCAGAGCATGATTGGTGGAGGGTTTGACGGTTTCTCTCACGCACACACTGTAAACGCTGAGCACGGCTGCGCGGGAATCGACCATTTGGCGGGAGTTTTTAAAAAACATGGAACGCTTCCATGACTACCTCTGATCACGTGTAACACTCTGTGACGTCATATTTGATTCTCTGAAAGAGCGAAGGAGAACGGATTTGAACGACAGCGATCTCCTCCTCGAAGCTCGTGCTCAGCTTCTGCTTGTTTTCGCGCACACTGCTGGGAAGTGAGAGAAATTTACTATTATTGATTATGTAAGGATAGATGGAGCATTTTTCTCTCTCATTCTCATCGTCTCCCAATTATGACTTTGTGATGTTATGTTCTCTGTCTCTGCAACTCCTTAATTATATCTGGAGAGAGTTGTCATAAATCGTTGGTGTAATGATGCAATAAAATGGCTTTTTCAAAACCCTTCTAGCAAGTGTATGAGCTCTTGGCTTTTTTTTTTTAAGTTACAGTTAAAAACAAAACTATCTTGGACTTGGGCTAAAATGAGCCCACTGCTTTCAACCATTTAACAAATATATTTTAGTCCTGTAAAATCATTTGTTTTTAACATCAAACTGTAAAAGTCATTGCACAATGATCGCTTCTAAGAGGAAACTAACTTTAATAACCCTGGTCTACCTCAACATCTCGTTCACCGAAGAACGTCTTTCCCAAATGTTTACTATATATATATAATTTTATTTATTTTTTTCCCCTGAAAATCCAAATGTTCGCTTTCATTATTTAGTCAGTCAGAAGAAATCCCGCGCGTCACTGCAGTGTTATAGAAGAATACAAAAAGGCTGTTTAATTTATGCACATCACTGTCATTTGTTAAGCGATTTTAATAATCACTGATGAAAATAATTTTTCTTTCTATTTTTAGTTGTGTGAAAAATTAGGAGCGCCGTAGAGTAGATCCACAGGCGTAACTATCGGTAAGCAGGGTAAGCGGTTGCTTATGGGCCCGGTGTCATGAGAAATCGAGTCCGCCCGAGAAATCGAGTCCGCTTAGGACCCCGAGTGATCCCATTGGCTCAACGAACATTTAATGGGTATTATTTTTTAGCGCCTGATTACAATTCCTGCTAAATCGCGTTTTTTTTTTGTCGTTTGAACTTTGCTATAATAACCATTTATGTACTTTAAATTACTTGTTTCATAGGCTAGTATATAGCCGACGCGCTATAGGTTGTGAAATCAAACATTTCTCGTTTTTTTTTTTTTTTACTTGCGTATCAGCATAGCATACAGCTACTCGATGTGTGTGTGTGTGTAAATTAATATTGTTAATCTAAATTATATAATATCACAATTGATGTGCAGAACCGTGTTATTGTTGTATTATATACAGATATATTATTATTTTATGTAAAACGAATTTTATATCAATTTTACATGAAGTATGTCAGTATGCCTATTATATTTATACCATTAAGTATAGTAAGTGAATAATGGTTGTTTGTGCACTGAAAATAACTAAAAATACAGCTAGATAGTTTATATAGATAGCAATAATTGCTATATAATTATAACGTGCAATTATAATATAATGATTCTACTGTTTTTTTTTGTTTGTTTTTTACATATAAATGTTCAAGCAATATGCACACTATCAATGTAAGACATTTATACATTTTTCAAAATGCATAACATTTTCAAAGAATCTTTACAGAAAGACATACTGTTGTGTCTATATGGTCAAAAACACCCTCACTGTTTTAATAGTTGGTGCTAAATGCATTAGTCGTAATACATACAGCAAGCAAGCCAAAGGCAACGGTGGTTAATAAAGAAAAATCTGTAAGATGTCGATACTGGAGTAAAAAAACATTTGGAGAAACCAGACTAACCAAAAACACTGGGGACCAGTTCTCCTCTGTATATTTAGTCTGAACATTTGGTACAATATCATTGGTAGTTAGCAGTGTTACTGCATTGATTCAGCTGTAAGGTTAGAGGTTAATTGTGCCATGTACAGGCAGCAACATTGTTTTCTCTGTGGCCCAGGTGAGGCATGCAGTGGCAGTGAAGAGTGCTAAGGTGCAGTCATCCATTCATTAATGCTTCCTTTTTTCGCTGAAACTGGAAACAGTTCATCCTATGTGAAGTCCATTGTGGAAGATTGGGGAATCATCAGTCTCAACGTAACTCAAGAGCATCTCTGGACAGAGCTTCTGTGGTAAAGAAAAATATAAAAACGTTTAGGAACTGTAATATAACAATTTTTTTCCTCTCTGCCTTTGTAATATACTGTATGCTGGAAGACTTTCTTTACATCATACTGAACGGGTTCAGAATACAACAGAAGCAGGAAACATAAAAAATCACTGTTAACCGTAGAGCATCGGTTTACAATTCTTGCAAAAATCAAGTTATGATTTATGTGTATGTTGTTATAAAAACAATCAAACAGACATAAATGTAATCTGTTAAGCTCAGTCTATTTTGCATTAAATAAAGAGACAGGTGATTTATTTGAGCAGAGCTTGTTTTCTGCCCCCACTATTTGGAAAGGCTAAAACGAAAGAAAAAAAAAAAATATATATATAATAATAATAATAATAATAATTATATATATATATATATATATATATATATATATATATATATATATATATATATCCTATTTTCTATTAAACAAAAAACTGCTGCAATGAAAATCTTATGAATTATTGTGCCTTAATTTACTATTAATTTCATTCATAATTATTCACTTACTGAGCGCTATTATAAAAGTATATGTGTTTGTTTATGTTAAATAAAAGATAAACATGAGAAAAGAGTCGTATCTTCACTTAAAATGCATCTTGAACAATCGGGTCCCACCTAGCGAGGACCCCTAAGATGGCGGCCGTCGCGATGCCTGTGCGCAAGTCGCAACGGAGGCAGTTGTCACGAAGGACACAAGACAGGTAGTAATTCACACTAAAACTCTTCGTGTGATTTGTGGACGAGTATGACAGAACTAGAGGTGTTCTTAATCCCGTCCAGCACACGCAGGCATTTGGGTGTGGAGGGGAGGGGCGATTAATATTTGAGCTGATTTTCTTATTAACTACTAATATTATCCACTGTCCTTGTACAGTAATATGACACTGACAATACACACACAAATAATAGTAGTAACGTTAGTAGTGATAATAATAATGAATCATCTTAGGGGTCCTCGCTAGGTGGGACCCGATTGTTCAAGCCTTTTTTCTCGCGATCTTTGACGATGAGGTCTGTATTCATTGTTCAGGCGTTTTATCAACTCCATCTGCTATTTTTTCCTCATATGAACGGATTTTGCAGGTAGTTAATACGACCTCAAATCTGACGAAGATTTTTAGTGTACATTAGTAACTGTCTCGTGTCCTTCGCTCGGGACAAGTGCCTCCGTTGCGTCCTGCGCACAGGCATCGCGACGGCCGCCATCTTAGGGGTCCTCGCTAGGTGGGACCCGATTGTTCAAGATGCATTTTAAGTGAAGATACGACTCTTTTCTCATGTCTATCTTTTATTTAACATAAACAAACACATATACTTTTATAATAGCGTTCAGTAGGCCTAAGTGAATAATTATGAATGAAATTAATAGTAAATTAAGGCACAATAAATCAAAAGGAGATTTTCATTGCAGCAGTTTTTTGTTTAATAGAAAATATTTGTATTTTCGTATTAGCCTTTCCAAATAGTGGGGGCAGAAAACAAGCTCTGCTCAAATAAATCACCTGTCTCTTTATTTAAAGCAATGTTTGAATGCAAAATAGACGGAGTTTAACAGATTACATTTATGTCTGTTTGATTGTTTTTATAACAACACACACATAAATCATAACTTGATTTTTGCAAGAATTGTAAACCGATGCTCTACGGTTAACATTGATTTTTGATGTTTCCTGCTTCTGTTGTATTCTGAACCCGTTCTGTATGATGTCAAGAATGTCTTCCAGCATACAGTATATTACAAAGGCAGAGAGGAAAAAAATTGTTATATTACAGTTCCTAAACATTTTTATATTTTTCTTTACCACAGAAGCTCTGTCCAGAGATGCTCTCGAGTTACGTTGAGACTGATGATTCCCCAATCTTCCACAATGGACTTCACATAGGATGAACTGTTTCCAGTTTCAGCGAAAAAAGGAAGCATTTATGAATGGATGACTGCACCTTAGCACTCTTCACTGCCACTGCATGCCTCACCTGGGCCACAGAGAAAACAATGTTGCTGCCTGTACATGGCACAATTAACCTCTAACCTTACAGCTGAATCAATGCAGTAACACTGCTAACTACCAATGATATTGTACCAAATGTTTAGACTAAATATACAGAGGAGAACTGGTCCCCAGTGTTTTTGGTTAGTCTGGTTTCTCCAAATGTTTTTTTACTCCAGTATCGACATCTTACAGATTTTTCTTTATTAACCACCGTTGCCTTTGGCTTGCTTGCTGTATGTATTACGACTAATGCATTTAGCACCAACTATTAAAACAGTGAGGGTGTTTTTGACCATATAGACACAACAGTATGTCTTTCTGTAAAGATTCTTTGAAAATGTTATGCATTTTGAAAAATGTATAAATGTCTTACATTGATAGTGTGCATATTGCTTGAACATTTATATGTAAAAAAACATTGTGTAGAATTATATTATAAATGCAAGTTATAATTAACAATTATAAACTAGCTGTATTTTTAGTTACTTTCAGTGCACAAACAGCCATTATTCACTTACTATTACTGATTTGTAATAGTACAAGTAAATGTTGTAATATTTTATGTACTGTGTTATATGAGTTAAAGTCAATTACAATTGTAATTTCTGTCATCATAATGAATTTATGTAGTGTGATAATTGCTGTATGATTTTCTTTGAAAACAATAGTTTCTTAAATAATATACAATCAGCAATTGCAATACATGAACTGCTTGTAAGAAAAACCATATATAACAACATAAGTACTTATTACAATATTGAAAATAATGTAAAAAAAATTACATGAATTAGGTAATAAGTCAAAATAAATAAAAATCAAAGTGTGTGTGTGTGTGTGTGTGTGTGTGTGTGTATATATATATATATATATATATATATATATATATTTATATTTGTACGTAGGTTCGTTTTATTACTAATTATCTTTCTACTATCCCACAATCTTCTGAATTTGTGGGCTAAACGTGTTTTAGTCATCACAACTGAATTATTATTATTATTATTATTTTAAAACTGGAAAATATATTCAAAAGCTGTGCTGAGGCGTTTAGTAACCGAATATTAAAACTATGCATTATTTATGAGATGTTGCTAGTTTTATGACATTTAAAAACATTTTGATCGATTACATTCTGTATGTTGCTTTTACTAAATTATTTTAGCTTGAAACAACAAGCTACCGCAGCTCCGATTAGCCATACAACAAGTTATCGCGATAACAACTTTTGATCAGGCATTTAAAACAGCTACCGCATTGGTCCTAAGCGGACTCGATTTCGCGGGGGGACTGGATTTCTCACCACACCGGACCAATCAGGGGCCCACCCGTGTTACTGGAAGATCTTGATTGACAGCCGGGTCCCCCTATCGCATTTGACTACTTTTAGTTTGATCGCATTTAATTTTTTTGTGAATTGATTTGAATAAATAATGACAACAGCATATTTGACTGAAAATTAAATAAATGTTTGAAATTAACAATGATGAATTTGATGTAATTTGTTTCTAAATGGAACTGGGGAATCCCAGGGTGAACATCGTGCAAAACAGTAAAAAACGTTGAACTTGAGACCGACATGGAGTCGTACAATTATAAACACAAAAGTGGTTTGCACTGCTTTCATGATTTTTCTGACCATCCCAGTGACATAGACCTCTGCAGAGCGGTCTTTTCAAAACTAAAACTGATAAAAAGCTATCTCAGGAGCTCAATGGGACAGAGTAGTCTCTCTGGACTTGCCATACTGTCAATTGAGAATGCCCGTGCGCGCAATCTGGACCTTAAGGATATGATTGACAACTTCGCACAGAGGAAAGCCCGGAAAATGCAGCAATAATGTAAGTGAGCATCTTTTTTATGTATTTGGACCTATGCCTATGTGTATATAGCAGTGACAGTAACAGTAACAATGTGTTATTATGGTGCGCCGACACCAGCAGTTTTTTTTTTGTTTTTTTGTTTTTTGTGCGCGTAGCGTCATCACGTGTTGTAGTAGGGGGGCCCGCCTTGATAATCCTGCTTAAGGGCCCGGTGTTGGCTCGTTACGCCACTGAGTAGATCATATTATATTATTATAGATTATAGAATATAGATTATAAAATGTTAGTCTACAATCTGTTTTGACAGTACTGAGCTCGTCCACGAGAGCGCGCACACGACCGTCTCACTGCAGAACTGGTTCAGAGTGGATTTACAGTATTGTTCAAAATAATAGCAGTACAATGTGACTAACCAGAATAATCAAGGTTTTTAGTATATTTTTTATTGCTACGTGGCAAACAAGTTACCAGTAGGTTCAGTAGATTGTCAGAAAACAAACAAGACCCAGCATTCATGATATGCACGCTCTTAAGGCTGTGCAATTGGGCAATTAGTTGAAAGGGGTGTGTTCAAAAAAATAGCAGTGTCTACCTTTGACTGTACAAACTCAAAACTATTTTGAACAAACATTTTTTTTCTGGGATTTAGCAATCCTGTGAATCACTAAACTAATATTTAGTTGTATGACCACAGTTTTTTAAAACTGCTTGACATCTGTGTGGCATGGAGTCAACCAACTTGTGGCACCTCTCAGCTGTTATTCCACTCCATGATTCTTTAACAACATTCCACAATTCATTCACATTTCTTGGTTTTGCTTCAGAAACAGCATTTTTGATATCACCCCACAAGTTCTCAATTGGATTAAGGTCTGGAGATTGGGCTGGCCACTCCATAACATTAATTTTGTTGGTTTGGAACCAAGACTTTGCCCGTTTACTAGTGTGTTTTGGGTCATTGTCTTGTTGAAACAACCATTTCAAGGGCATGTCCTCTTCAGCATAGGGCAACATGACCTCTTCAAGTATTTTAACATATGCAAACTGATCCATGATCCCTGGTATGCGATAAATAGGCCCAACACCATAGTAGGAGAAACATGCCCATATCATGATGCTTGCACCTCCATGCTTCACTGTCTTCACGGTGTACTGTGGCTTGAATTCAGAGTTTGGGGGTCGTCTCACAAACTGCCTGTGGCCCTTGGACCCAAAAAGAACAATTTTACTCTCATCAGTCCACAAAATGTTCCTCCATTTCTCTTTAGGCCAGTTGATGTGTTCTTTGGCAAATTGTAACCTCTTCTGCACATGCCTTTTTTTTAACAGAGGGACTTTGCGGGGGATTCTTGAAAATAGATTAGCTTCACACAGACGTCTTCTAACTGTCACAGTACTTACAGGTAACTCCAGACTGTCTTTGATCATCCTGGAGGTGATCATTGGCTGAGCCTTTGCCATTCTGGTTATTCTTCTATCCATTTTGATGGTTGTCTTCCGTTTTCTTCCACGTCTCTCTGGTTTTGCTCTCCATTTTAAGGCATTGGAGATCATTTTAGCTGAACAGCCTATCATTTTTTGCACCTCTTTATAGGTTTTCCCCTCTCTAATCAACTTTTTAATCAAAGTACGCTGTTCTTCTGAACAATGTCTTGAACGACCCATTTTCCTCAGCTTTCAAATGCATGTTCAACAAGTGTTGGCTTCATCCTTAAATAGGGGCCACCTGATTCACACCTGTTTCTTCACAAAATTGATGACCTCAGTGATTGAATGCCACACTGCTATTTTTTTGAACACACCCCTTTCAACTAATTCAACTAATTGCCCAATTGCACAGCCTTAAGAGCGTGCATATCATGAATGCTGGGTCTCATTTGTTTTCTGAGAATCTACTGAACCTACTGGTAACTTGTTTGCCACGTAGCAATAAAAAAAATATACGAAAAACCTTGATTATTCTGGTTAGTCACATTGTACTGCTATTATTTTGAACAATACTGTATCTGCTTTACACTGGAGCTCATCTATTCCCTGTCTTTCAGTGTGTAAAAATTAGTGTAAAACTGAGATTCGCTTTTACTATTATTTTATTAAGTGACTTAAGTTGTGCTGAATGTCATCATTCTTATTCTCAGACAAATACTTCATCTGTCTGACATTACTTCGGTTAGGACTATTCTGCTTTAAACAGATCGAATCGATTGTTATTAGTATTATTAATACAGTAGTCAACATTTGAAGTGGATCAGAAAGTTACTCAGTTGTCCTAAGAACGCTTTTTAGTTTTAAGTTTTATGACAACTTTGATGAAAGGTTTGTTTTATGTTTCTGATTTAGCGTACTGAACATTTTTTTAAAACCTTCCCCCACCCCCAAGAAATCATTTGTAAGTGTCAAGCATCTTTACCGACACAACTGTGGCATACTTTAAGGTTTAACCTGTACAAGAACAACCTGATTGATAACACACACAAGACTGTCCTACGTTTTGCAGTTGATTTTCACCCCTATAAAATAAATGTTTCCCAAATTGTTAAAGAAACATGTTTGTGCACTGTGTTTAGGACATTATGTCTCTCAGCAAATAAGTTGCGACAGAATATACACCGTGTTTAACCAAGTCTTTGTCTTAATATGGACAATCACCTTTTACTGTCTATGACAATCACACATCATCAAAACTGAGTACAGCGCCTCAGAGGAGAATAAAAGTGAACACAGGCGCCACCCAGCGGCGAGGAAACACAGTACAGCAGAAAACCAGCGCCTCCTGCATAGACCTACAGTCAAGGAATCATTTAATTTATTTACTTATATATGCACAATACATCCAACTCAGATTATTTGATAGAGTATTTGTTGATAGATGTAAAATTACATCTTACATGAACCATATTTTAAATTTGTAACACAACAAGTCATAATATTTTATCATGAATTTAAAGCTTTTAGAAAAAATACAGTAATTTGTTATTGTTTATAGGTAATAACATAATACATTACACAGTAAATAATGTATACCTTATACATTTTTTTGCACATTCAGATCCATACTTTTCCATTTCTTTTTCATAGTCTTTGTTAAAATAGTTTTGAGTTGCAGTCTTAAATTAAATTGTTCTTGATGGGCACTGTGTAGAGCGAGTGTGACGGGACACTGTTACTGGGAGGTGGAGTGGACTGGTGATGGGACATCAGGAGAGGGTATATCAGTGGCATATAAGAGCATCAAGAGGAAGGGAGAGAGTAATGTAAATTAAATGTAAATATTTGGATCTATGCATTTATTACTCCTATAAATTTGGTCTGATCTTAATTCAGTTTACAGTTGTAGACAAACACAATCTGACACAAATGCTTAACACAAATAAAATAACTTTTAACATTTTTATTAATAATCATTCACATTGGATGATGTAGAAAAGGGGCTCACAAACTTATTCTTGCCTTTATATCAAAAGCATTGTCTTTTGCATTTCACATAATTCACACTATCAAAAATAAAATATGCATGTGTGATTAATATTGCATCTATTGTGGTATTATTAACATTAAAATATCATGATCATATATCTCCTCAGGATGTGTCACTTTACATCACTTAGCATTGTACGGGTATTAATTTAACAGAGGTGGCAAAATGTGGTTTAGTCTGAAATAAACTAATAAAATATCAGAATCCAACTGTATACAGTAAACATAAATATTTACCTCAGAATACCTCTTTATGCATTCTTTTTGTATGAACTGAACTATGGACTGCTGACACCAATCAGACATGGAGCGGCAACATTATCACAATATGACAAGTAAAGAAACAGATAAATCAATACATTCATGCACGCGCATTTACACTCATAGCAGATAGCGGCAGAGAATGAAACTGAAAGTAAACACGCCCACTAGGTCACGTGCACATTAGCAAGACTACCCTTACAAACGAATAAGGAATTTGTCACATTTAATAAATACAGTAAGTAATAATTCATAGTGCAGGGTGAGTGAACTTTTGAAAAGCTGCATTTTGTCATGGGTGGGTTCATTATTCCTGCTACTCCAAAACATTGTATTTTTCTGCATGTTCATAATACGTAAAATTCACACTGGCATTTTTTTTAACTCATGTGCTTTGTTCAAAATATATTATAATTGATATTAACACTGATGAACTTTGTAACTTTAATGTAGGTCAGGTGACTACACGAGCAGAAAGCGCACGTTCACGCAGACGCAGAACGCGATGTTTGTGGATATTTTCTCCTGCTACAGTTTACTAAAAAGCAGGGACAGGTTTTAGACGTAACTGTGCCCTGGGATCGAGTTAATAAGGCCTCCTCGTGTGAATTTCAGCTGGGTCCCTCTCTCAGTTATCCGTGAGTACACACACTGTTTGCTCTTTATCGAGAGGATCTTCACGTTCTGACGCTGTTTTGAGTCTCATTCTGAATGCGTTAGTTTCGGTTTTGTTGAAGGATCATTCTACAGAGATGTACAGATTTGGTAGAGCAAGATGTCCTAATATGTATTTATTTTTCTAATATTTAAACTTAGAACACATTATTAGATTACCTTTTGACTTTATGGATATACTTAAATGACAGCTTAATTTTTTATTATTATCTTTTGTGTGTGTGTGTTTGTATTTGTGTGTGTGTGCAATTGTTTTTTTCTTTTTTTTCTTTTTACAAAATGTCTTCTGCAAGGTACACACCAGATGTTGTCAATCCTGGTATACTCGCTAATTTAAGTAGTTCAATCCATTTGTATGATAGTTTTTTTTTTTAAATTAAAACTAAATTCGAATTTGCAAATAAATCAAAATACGAATTATATTCGAATTTAAAGTGCATAATTTTAGTTAGGGTGAAGAAAAGCTTTTGGCTTCTCTCCTGAGGCCACAAGAGGGCGCATTGGGCAAAATATTACCAATGCACGTTTATTCAAAACATAAGAAAATATGACTCTGAAAAAAGTGCATAATTTTTTTTATAATGTTTATAAACCAATAATAATTGAGTAGCTTAAAGAACTAATAAACAAATCAGCACCATGTGTACATGCATAGTTTAATACAAAGGGGTAAAAGCCAATCACACAGAGT
Source organism: Carassius auratus (assembly GCF_003368295.1). Taxonomy (NCBI): domain Eukaryota; kingdom Metazoa; phylum Chordata; class Actinopteri; order Cypriniformes; family Cyprinidae; genus Carassius; species Carassius auratus. Next base: position 3,658,955 of record NC_039293.1, on the reverse strand, counting down.
ACAGTTTTCATTTAAACATGAGATGCAGTGGGATGGGGAAAACCCACCATAAAGTCTCAAGATATGTTTTTAAAAAAAGTGAACCCACCTTCATTTTACATGGCTTTCTAAACATGCGGCTCTATTGTGTGAGACGCGAGTGCAAGGGTAATAGAAGATGTCCCTTTCTAGAAAATGCATGAAATAAGCGTTCTGTGTAAATGGCTTGGTTTCAGATTTGATGTAAACAAGATCTTCTCCACATTCTCTTTTTCCGAGATATTTTGATTGAACATCGTAGCAGCACTGCATCTAGTTGCTTCAACTGAATAGGTTAACAAAAACATTATAATGCAATGACACTTTATTATTGTCATCACATCTCGTGCGCCACTGATAAAGGGCAAAGTATAATTTGACCATGCGCACAGAATCAGTACTTTATGGAATATAAAAGAAAAGGGACAGAATTGCTGCAGTAAAGCCTTTATTGGCAAAATGAAATTGCTGTCAGTGATCATAAAAAAAATAAAAATAAAAAAAACAGAAAACCATACAGCCTATACCAACTTTGCCTTATGCCCCCTACACATTTTCCTCCTTGTCAAGAGATCAGAGAGCTTTATTATCAAGTATGTTTACACACATAATGAATTTGACTTGGTGACAGGAGCTTCCAGTGCAGAAGAAAGTGCAGATATAGTGAAATAAATACATGATTGTGCAGACATACACAAGAATTATACACAGGAACACTACTGTAATATAAGACTTATATAGAAAAAACAGAAAATTAAATAATGCACCATATACAGAAGTACAAATAGGGGGTAAAATATGTCATTGTTTAAATTAATGTACACATAGGTTATTTACAAGTGTGCAGTTCACAAATTAACAATTTTCAGTTTTCTATGTATAAATGTGTCATTTACGATGAACAGTGTATTGATTTGAATGTTTTAACTGTTCATATATATATATATATATATATATATATATATATATATATATATATAATATTATTATTATTATTATTATTTTATTTTTTATTTTTTATTAAAACTGATTTTTCAGCACTCCAGTCTTCAGTGTCACACGATCCTTCAGAAATCATTTTTATATACTGATCCTGTCTTTGGGTTTGTAGAGTTTGGTCTCTCTCTAACTTGATCTACAGATGTCTTCACTGTCAGCTCTCGTCTCTCATTTGATGAGGAAGAGAAATCAGTTTCTCAACTCAGAGACAAACTGCAGCAGTTCTGCAAAGAGGAGGCAGAGATGTCGTCTTCTAGAGGTTTAATAGGTTTAATTTATTCCCAGAAATATGTTCAGAACCATTCAGTAAATATAAAAACAGTTGTTGATTTAATATCCTCTTGACATGAGAATTAAACTGCAGATGTGTTTTGATATTCATAGTGAAAACTGTACAGATCATTCTGACTCCTGAATATCAGGCCAGAGAAGAGTTTCTACAAAGTGAGTTGTTTTTGTTTTTAACTAAATCAATGATATAGGATTGTTTTCACTTGTTTTTGTAAGTTAGCAGGCTTCAAATAATATACAAATGTTATTATGTTGTGTCGGTGCACAGTGATGATCAGTGACCGCGCTTTACAGTAGTGAAAAACACATTTGGTTGCTGAGAATTTTAATTGTTTTGACTATGTAGCCATTTTATCTACAGCACAAAAGTGTTTAAAACGTTCAACACATGCTTCATAGAGTTCATAAGTGCAAATGCTTGTCATGTAACACAGTTTGTTAACACATTACTGTTAGCAGTAACATACTGTTACCAGTTAAATGCATGTTTTTTGCACAGTTAGCAAAAAATGAAAATAATTAATCAGGTATCTTCTTTAGATTTCCACCTCTTGACTGTGGATCCAAATTCAGTGAATAACTGGCTCCATCTGTCTGAGGGAAAAACAGTGTTGACGTTTGCTGACAAATACCAGTCGTATCCTGATCATCCAGACAGATTTGACTGTTGGACCGAGGCACTGTGTAGAGAGAGTGTGACGGGACGCTGCTACTGGGAGGTGGAGTGGACTGGTGATGGGAGGTTAGGAGTAGATATAGGAGTGACATATAAGAGCATCAGCAGAAAGGAAGAGGGTCCTCCGAGTGCTGCTGGACGTAACGATCAGTCCTGGAGTCTGTTCTGCTCTCCAGACTACTGCTCATTCTGGCACAATAACACAGAGACTGTCCTTCCTGTAGTCAATATCTCCAGTACAATAGGAGTGTATGTGGATCACAGCGCAGGGATTTTGTCCTTCTACAGCGTCTCTGACACAATGAGTCTCTTACACAGATTCCAGACCTCATTCACTCAGCCGCTTTATGCACTGCTTGGACTAGAAAATGATACAACAGTGAAACTATGTCATCTGACCAATTAAATCACACAGTTTGTTTTGTCAAGTCAAGTCAAGTCACCTTTATTTATATAGCGCTTTAAACAAAATACATTGCGTCAAAGCAACTGAACAACATTCATTAGGAAAACAGTGTCTCAATAATGCAAAATGATCGTTAAAGGTAGTTCATCATTGAATTCAGGTATGTCATCTCTGTTCAGTTAAATACTGTCTGTGCATTTATTTGTAATCAAGTCAATGATATCGCTGTAGATGAAGTGATCCCAACTAAGCAAGCCAGAGGCGACAGCGGCAAGGAACCGAAACTCCATCGGTGACAGAATGGAGAAAAAAACCTTGGGAGAAACCAGGCTCAGTTGGGGGGTCAGTTCTCCTCTGAACAGACGAAACCAGTAGTTCAATTCCAGGCTGCAGCAAAGTCAGATTGTGCAGAAGAATCATCTGTTTCCTGTGGTCTTGTCCTGGTGGTCCTCTGAGACAAGGTCTTTACAGGGGATCTGTATCTGGGGCTCTAGTTGTCCTGGTCTCCGCTGTCTTTCAGGGCAGTAGAGGTCCTTTCTAGGTGCTGATCCACCATCTGGTCTGGATACGTACTGGATCCGGATGACTGCAGTGACCCTCTGATCTGGACACAGACTGGATCTGGTGGCTACGGTGACCTCGGAACAAGAGAGAAACAGACAAATATTAGCGTAGATGCCAGTCTTCTAATGATGTAGCAAGTACATCAGGTGTTATGGGAAGCATTACAATAGTCTAACCTTGAAGTCATAAATGCATGGATTAACATTTCTGCATTTGACATTGAGAGCATAGGCCGTAATTTAGATATATTTTTGAGATGGAAAAATGCAGTTTTACAAATGCTAGAAACGTGGCTTTCTAAGGAAAGATTGCGATCAAGTAGCACACCTAGGTTCCTAACTGATGACGAAGAATTGACAGAGCAACCATCAAGTCTTAGACAGTGTTCTAGGTTATTACAAGCAGAGTTTTTAGGTCCTATAATTAACACCTCTGTTTTTTTCAGAATTTAGCAGTAAGAAATTACTCGTCATCCAGTTTTTTATATCGACTATGCATTCCATTAGTTTTTCAAATTGGTGTGTTTCACCGGGCCGGGAGGAAATATAGAGCTGAAAATCATCAGCATAACAGTGAAAGCTAACACCATGTTTCCTGATGATATCTCCCAAGGGTAACATATAAAGCGTGAACAGTAGCGGCTAGGGCTGGGATAAACGATTATTTTTTAAACAATTAATTTAGCGATTATTTTTTCGATGCATCGATTAATCTAACGATTAATTTTTCAGACCGATTCGATTTCGATTATCTCTCCATTAATTGACTACTAACAATTTATACATGTTGATTTACATATCTGAATGAAAAAAACATGAATTCCTTAACATTTCAATATATGTTTATTGCTCTTAAAATTACAAAATAAACGACTGACTAAGAATGCATTTGCACTTGTATAGAGATAGCATTCAATAAAACCTTGAAGCCTTGAAAACACATAGCTTACTGAAACAAGCTTACTGAACACATAGGGCCTAGCTTACTGAAAAAAGTTCTTCTTTCAGATGAAAATAACAACAAATTGTTGTCTAGCATTCAATAAGAAAAGTCACCCAAAATACTTGTTTAGAGCAATTGAAAGAATACAGTAACCAATGTAAACTTGAGGGCTTTAAGCTAATACAGAGAGTGCTTTCCCCAAAAAAATAAAATAAATAAAATAAAAAATAACAGTGGGAGCCAGCAGCCTGTCATGGAAAAAAAAAATCTCCGAATGCTCGAAGTGAAACTTTGGCGTTCCGCCCTTTTTCTATCGTGTCTAATGATTTTGGTTAATATACACGAGGGAGGGAAAGAGAGAGCAAAACAGTGCTTGTGTAGTTTGAAGACTGTGAGTCCGCGAGCGCGCGTGAAACTTTGGTGTTTCGCCTTTTTTCTATCGTGTTTAATGATTTTGATTAATATGCACAAGGGAGAGAGAGAGAGAGAGAGAGCAAGAAGCGCTCGTGTTGTTTGAAGACTGTGAGTGCGCGCGCACAGCCGGGGCTCTCTCTCGTACGCGCCCTGTCATTAGGGCTAGCACTTTTTTCCAGGGATTTCAGAACAGCGTAACAAATATTGCGTCATCGGGCAGGCGTGGCCTATTTGATAATTTGCATAGGTCAACGACCATGCGCAGATGGAAGGAAAGCCGTTAACTAAAATTGCTTCAAATAGCGTTACTTCTCCGAGATCGTGGGTGTTTCTCATATTATATTCATACTGTTACAACTAAAGGTAACCTTTCCGCGATCAAGGGGTGTTTCGTGTCAAATTAAATTCATACAGTTAAAATTACATTAACACTGTTATAACTTCAGATCCCTGTCCTGATCTCAGGCGTTTCATGTCAAATTACATTAATACAGTTATATCTTCAGATACCCGTCCTGATCTTAGGTGTTTCATGTCAAATTACATTAATACAGTTATATCTTCAGATACCTGTCCTGATCTTAGGTGTTTCATGTCAAATTACATTAATACAGTTATATCTTCAGATACCTGTCCTGATCTCAGGTGTTTCATGTCAAATTACATTAATACAGTTATATCTTCAGATACCTGTCCTGATCTCAGGTGTTTCATGTCAAATTACATTAATACAGTTATATCTTCAGATACCTGTCCTGATCTCAGGTGTTTCATGTCAAATTACATTAATACAGTTATATCTTCAGATCCCTGTCCTGATCTCAGGTGTTTCATGTCAAATTACATTAATACAGTTATATCTTCAGATCCCTGTCCTGATCTCAGGTGTTTCATGTCAAATTACATTAATACAGTTATATCTTCAGATCCCTGTCCTGATCTCAGGTGTTTCATGTCAAATTACATTAATACAGTTATATCTTCAGATCCCTGTCCTGATCTTAGGTGTTTCATGTCAAATTACATTAATACAGTTATATCTTCAGATCCCTGTCCTGATCTCAGGTGTTTCATGTCAAATTACATTAATACAGTTATATCTTCAGATCCCTGTCCTGATCTCAGGTGTTTCATGTCAAATTACATTAATACAGTTATATCTTCAGATACCTGTCCTGATCTCAGGTGTTTCATGTCAAATTACATTAATACAGTTATATCTTCAGTAACTTCAGATACCTGTCCTGATCTCAGGTGTTTCATGTCAAATTACATTAATACAGTTATATCTTCAGATACCTGTCCTGATCTCAGGTGTTTCATGTCAAATTACATTAATACAGTTATATCTTCAGATCCCTGTCCTGATCTCAGGTGTTTCATGTCAAATTACATTAATACAGTTATATCTTCAGATCCCTGTCCTGATCTCAGGTGTTTCATGTCAAATTACATTAATACAGTTATATCTTCAGTAACTTCAGATACCTGTCCTGATCTCAGGTGTTTCATGTCAAATTACATTAATACAGTTATATCTTCAGATCCCTGTCCTGATCTCAGGTGTTTCATGTCAAATTACATTAATACAGTTATATCTTCAGATCCCTGTCCTGATCTCAGGTGTTTCATGTCAAATTACATTAATACAGTTATATCTTCAGATCCCTGTCCTGATCTCAGGTGTTTCATGTCAAATTACATTAATACAGTTATATCTTCAGATCCCTGTCCTGATCTCAGGTGTTTCATGTCAAATTACATTAATACAGTTATATCTTCAGATCCCTGTCCTGATCTCAGGTGTTTCATGTCAAATTACATTAATACAGTTATATCTTCAGTAACTTCAGATCCCTGTCCTGATCTCAGGTGTTTCATGTCAAATTACATTAATACAGTTATATCTTCAGATACCTGTCCTGATCTCAGGTGTTTCATGTCAAATTACATTAATACAGTTATATCTTCAGTAACTTCAGATACCTGTCCTGATCTCAGGTGTTTCATGTCAAATTACATTAATACAGTTATATCTTCAGATACCTGTCCTGATCTCAGGTGTTTCATGTCAAATTACATTAATACAGTTATATCTTCAGATCCCTGTCCTGATCTCAGGTGTTTCATGTCAAATTATATTAATACAGTTATATCTTCAGATCCCTGTCCTGATCTCAGGTGTTTCATGTCAAATTACATTAATACAGTTATATCTTCAGATCCCTGTCCTGATCTCAGGTGTTTCATGTCAAATTACATTAATACAGTTATATCTTCAGATCCCTGTCCTGATCTCAGGTGTTTCATGTCAAATTACATTAATACAGTTATATCTTCAGATACCTGTCCTGATCTCAGGTGTTTCATGTCAAATTACATTAATACAGTTATATCTTCAGTAACTTCAGATACCTGTCCTGATCTCAGGTGTTTCATGTCAAATTACATTAATACAGTTATATCTTCAGATACCTGTCCTGATCTCAGGTGTTTCATGTCAAATTACATTAATACAGTTATATCTTCAGATCCCTGTCCTGATCTCAGGTGTTTCATGTCAAATTACATTAATACAGTTATATCTTCAGATACCTGTCCTGATCTCAGGTGTTTCATGTCAAATTATATTAATACAGTTATATCTTCAGTAACTTCAGATCCCTGTCCTGATCTCAGGTGTTTCATGTCAAATTACATTAATACAGTTATATCTTCAGATACCTGTCCTGATCTCAGGTGTTTCATGTCAAATTACATTAATACAGTTATATCTTCAGTAACTTCAGATACCTGTCCTGATCTCAGGTGTTTCATGTCAAATTACATTAATACAGTTATATCTTCAGATACCTGTCCTGATCTCAGGTGTTTCATGTCAAATTACATTAATACAGTTATATCTTCAGATCCCTGTCCTGATCTCAGGTGTTTCATGTCAAATTACATTAATACAGTTATATCTTCAGATCCCTGTCCTGATCTCAGGTGTTTCATGTCAAATTATATTAATACAGTTATATCTTCAGATCCCTGTCCTGATCTCAGGTGTTTCATGTCAAATTACATTAATACAGTTATATCTTCAGATCCCTGTCCTGATCTCAGGTGTTTCATGTCAAATTACATTAATACAGTTATATCTTCAGATCCCTGTCCTGATCTCAGGTGTTTCATGTCAAATTACATTAATACAGTTATATCTTCAGATACCTGTCCTGATCTCAGGTGTTTCATGTCAAATTACATTAATACAGTTATATCTTCAGTAACTTCAGATACCTGTCCTGATCTCAGGTGTTTCATGTCAAATTACATTAATACAGTTATATCTTCAGATACCTGTCCTGATCTCAGGTGTTTCATGTCAAATTACATTAATACAGTTATATCTTCAGATCCCTGTCCTGATCTCAGGTGTTTCATGTCAAATTACATTAATACAGTTATATCTTCAGATACCTGTCCTGATCTCAGGTGTTTCATGTCAAATTATATTAATACAGTTATATCTTCAGTAACTTCAGATCCCTGTCCTGATCTCAGGTGTTTCATGTCAAATTACATTAATACAGTTATATCTTCAGATACCTGTCCTGATCTCAGGTGTTTCATGTCAAATTATATTAATACAGTTATATCTTCAGATCCCTGTCCTGATCTCAGGTGTTTCATGTCAAATTACATTAATACAGTTATATCTTCAGATCCCTGTCCTGATCTCAGGTGTTTCATGTCAAATTACATTAATACAGTTATATCTTCAGATCCCTGTCCTGATCTCAGGTGTTTCATGTCAAATTACATTAATACAGTTATATCTTCAGATACCTGTCCTGATCTCAGGTGTTTCATGTAAATTAATACAGTTATATCTTCAGATACCCGTCCTGATCTCAGGTGTTTCATGTCAAATTACATTAATACAGTTATATCTTCAGATACCTGTCCTGATCTCAGGTGTTTCATGTCAAATTACATTAATACAGTTATATCTTCAGATCCCTGTCCTGATCTCAGGTGTTTCATGTCAAATTACATTAATACAGTTATATCTTCAGATCCCTGTCCTGATCTCAGGTGTTTCATGTCAAATTACATTAATACAGTTATATCTTCAGATACCTGTCCTGATCTCAGGTGTTTCATGTAAATTAATACAGTTATATCTTCAGATACCCGTCCTGATCTCAGGTGTTTCATGTCAAATTACATTAATACAGTTATATCTTCAGATACCTGTCCTGATCTCAGGTGTTTCATGTCAAATTACATTAATACAGTTATATCTTCAGATACCCGTCCTGATCTCAGGTGTTTCATGTCAAATTACATTAATACAGTTATATCTTCAGATACCTGTCCTGATCTCAGGTGTTTCATGTCAAATTACATTAATACAGTTATATCTTCAGATACCTGTCCTGATCTCAGGTGTTTCATGTCAAATTACATTAATACAGTTATATCTTCAGATCCCTGTCCTGATCTCAGGTGTTTCATGTCAAATTACATTAATACAGTTATATCTTCAGTAACTTCAGATCCCTGTCCTGATCTCAGGTGTTTCATGTCAAATTACATTAATACAGTTATATCTTCAGTAACTTCAGATACCTGTCCTGATCTCAGGTGTTTCATGTCAAATTACATTAATACAGTTATATCTTCAGATCCCTGTCCTGATCTCAGGTGTTTCATGTCAAATTACATTAATACAGTTATATCTTCAGATCCCTGTCCTGATCTCAGGTGTTTCATGTCAAATTACATTAATACAGTTATATCTTCAGTAACTTCAGATACCTGTCCTGATCTCAGGTGTTTCATGTCAAATTACATTAATACAGTTATATCTTCAGATCCCTGTCCTGATCTCAGGTGTTTCATGTCAAATTACATTAATACAGTTATATCTTCAGATACCTGTCCTGATCTCAGGTGTTTCATGTCAAATTACATTAATACAGTTATATCTTCAGATACCTGTCCTGATCTCAGGTGTTTCATGTCAAATTACATTAATACAGTTATATCTTCAGATCCCTGTCCTGATCTCAGGTGTTTCATGTCAAATTACATTAATAGAGTTATATCTTCAGTAACTTCAGATCCCTGTCCTGATCTCAGGTGTTTCATGTCAAATTACATTAATACAGTTATATCTTCAGATACCTGTCCTGATCTCAGGTGTTTCATGTCAAATTACATTAATACAGTTATATCTTCAGATACCTGTCCTGATCTCAGGTGTTTCATGTCAAATTACATTAATACAGTTATATCTTCAGTAACTTCAGATCCCTGTCCTGATCTCAGGTGTTTCATGTCAAATTACATTAATACAGTTATATCTTCAGATACCTGTCCTGATCTCAGGTGTTTCATGTCAAATTACATTAATACAGTTATATCTTCAGTAACTTCAGATACCTGTCCTGATCTCAGGTGTTTCATGTCAAATTACATTAATACAGTTATATCTTCAGATACCTGTCCTGATCTCAGGTGTTTCATGTCAAATTACATTAATACAGTTATATCTTCAGATCCCTGTCCTGATCTCAGGTGTTTCATGTCAAATTACATTAATACAGTTATATCTTCAGATACCTGTCCTGATCTCAGGTGTTTCATGTCAAATTACATTAATACAGTTATATCTTCAGTAACTTCAGATACCTGTCCTGATCTCAGGTGTTTCATGTCAAATTACATTAATACAGTTATGACTTCAGATCCCTGTCCTGATCTCAGGTGTTTCATGTCAAATTACATTAATACTTATAACTTCAGATACCTGTCCTGATCATTTCATGTTCACAATATACTATTCAGTTATGTTATAACTATTTCACTTCAATAAGTTTACTGACTTTACATGAGTTCTATCACACAAGACAAGTCTGCAGTTAAACCTCAGATTTTATTCATCTCAGTACTTTTCCAAAGCCGACTGCTTGTAAAGAAAACCCATGTCACTATTCATAATTATATCCTAAATTGAATTTACACAGAAAGATCATATTTAGTTTGATAATGTTTGAAGGACTGGTTGGTTCAGGGCTTACAGGATCTTCTGATGTATCATCTCCCAAACCATCACTTTTCTGAAGAGTGGACTGTCACACCACAGAGAAAGAAATAGATAAATCAAGAGCATAATAAAATGTTTGAGGGTTAAAATGTGTGAACAGGAACACTGTTGTACCTGTCTGAATGTGAGTGGCTTATCAAACACATGATTAAATATTTTGTGATTAGCATTAACTTTAATAACCATGTTTGGTTTGTATTAAAACTTACAGTAAAACATAAGTACTAACGTTACTGCACGTTTTACGTTTTTTGGTTGTTTATTTGTTTTCGAAAATAGCTTAACTGATAATAAAACATAATATATTAAATACCGTGTAATATCTACCTTTATGACTGTTTTCTCCATCGTAGGTATGATTGTATTTATCCTTCGTTATCCATCTGAGTTGATCCTAGGATTAAAAAATGCCCGCGCAAAAAAACCCCCCAAAAAACAAAAACGCATTCTGCGCATGATCGGTGACCTTTTTTATGAAAGAGGGCGTTTTACCAAGACCTGCAGAAACGCCCATTTTACGTCGTGGTAATGAAACCCCTGGAATTTAGTGTATGCCGTCATCGCTCACCGATCAAATAAGGCTTTGACAGCCGCCAAAAAAAAGATCAATGCAGAAAAAACCCTGGATTGGTTATATAAGGTTGGACAGAATGTTGATCCGGCCATCGCGTATATTCAGCGCACATAAGGTAAACGTTTTGCAAACGTTTTTAGAGGAATAAAAACAGGTCGATGAATCGATGCGCATATTTTGCGTCGACGTCATCGATGACCTCGACGCGTTGTCCCAGCCCTAGCAGCGGCCCTAGTACTGAGCCTTGAGGTACTCCATACTGCACTTGTGATCGATATGATACCTCTTCATTCTCTGCTACGAATTGTTGATTTTGTCATTTATGATGATAAATCAGTACCAGTAAGATGTCATTGGGCTTAATAATAATAATAAAATGTAAATCAAGATTATAGCTGAACTTTTAATAACCACTGATAATTAAGTGTAAAATGTCTCATCAGATGAGTATAGCTAATAACAGTAGTGTTAGCGCTGATAATGACTGTTGAAAATGTTTGAATCTACTGTTCTGACATTGACCTGTAAAATTCACCTGAATAAATTGATGGTTCAATAATAAACAACAATAACAAAATCAGTTTATTAATAAATACATGCATAAATAATTAAAACGTTCTTCTGTTGTGATTGTATAATTTAGATTTAATTTAATATTGTATACAATCTGACACGTATTAAATGATAACATTTTTATTATTTTATTATAACATTTAACATTATTACTATTTTATTATTTTGATTAGTTCAGATTCTTCGACAGCAGCCATTAAATGCGTTTAATTTTTAATCAAACACTTTTAGTTCTGCTGACTGTACACACTTTTATTACATCAAAATACAGTATTGTTCAAAATAATAGCAGTACAATGTGACTAACCAGAATAATCAAGGTTTTTAGTATATTTTTTATTGCTACGTGGCAAACAAGTTACCAGTAGGTTCAGTAGATTGTCAGAAAACAAACAAGACCCAGCATTCATGATATGCACGCTCTTAAGGCTGTGCAATTGGGCAATTAGTTGAAAGGGGTGTGTTCAAAAAAATAGCAGTGTCTACCTTTGACTGTACAAACTCAAAACTATTTTGTACAAACATTTTTTTTTACTGGGATTAAGCAATCCTGTGAATCACTAAACTAATATTTAGTTGTATGACCACAGTTTTTTAAAACTGCTTGACATCTGTGTGGCATGGAGTCAACCAACTTGTGGCACCTCTCAGCTGTTATTCCACTCCATGATTCTTTAACAACATTCCACAATTCATTCACATTTCTTGGTTTTGCTTCAGAAACAGCATTTTTGATATCACCCCACAAGTTCTCAATTGGATTAAGGTCTGGAGATTGGGCTGGCCACTCCATAACATTAATTTTGTTGGTTTGGAACCAAGACTTTGCCCGTTTACTAGTGTGTTTTGGGTCATTGTCTTGTTGAAACAACCATTTCAAGGGCATGTCCTCTTCAGCATAGGGCAACATGACCTCTTCAAGTATTTTAACATATGCAAACTGATCCATGATCCCTGGTATGCGATAAATAGGCCCAACACCATAGTAGGAGAAACATGCCCATATCATGATGCTTGCACCTCCATGCTTCACTGTCTTCACGGTGTACTGTGGCTTGAATTCAGAGTTTGGGGGTCGTCTCACAAACTGCCTGTGGCCCTTGGACCCAAAAAGAACAATTTTACTCTCATCAGTCCACAAAATGTTCCTCCATTTCTCTTTAGGCCAGTTGATGTGTTCTTTGGCAAATTGTAACCTCTTCTGCACATGCCTTTTTTTTAACAGAGGGACTTTGCGGGGGATTCTTGAAAATAGATTAGCTTCACACAGACGTCTTCTAACTGTCACAGTACTTACAGGTAGCTCCAGACTGTCTTTGATCATCCTGGAGGTGATCATTGGCTGAGCCTTTGCCATTCTGGTTATTCTTCTATCCATTTTGATGGTTGTCTTCCGTTTTCTTCCACGTCTCTCTGGTTTTGCTCTCCATTTTAAGGCATTGGAGATCATTTTAGCTGAACAGCCTATCATTTTTTGCACCTCTTTATAGGTTTTCCCCTCTCTAATCAACTTTTTAATCAAAGTACGCTGTTCTTCTGAACAATGTCTTGAACGACCCATTTTCCTCAGCTTTCAAATGCATGTTCAACAAGTGTTGGCTTCATCCTTAAATAGGGGCCACCTGATTCACACCTGTTTCTTCACAAAATTGATGACCTCAGTGATTGAATGCCACACTGCTATTTTTTTTGAACACACCCCTTTCAACTAATTCAACTAATTGCCCAATTGCACAGCCTTAAGAGCGTGCATATCATGAATGCTGGGTCTCATTTGTTTTCTGAGAATCTACTGAACCTACTGGTAACTTGTTTGCCACGTAGCAATAAAAAAATATACGAAAAACCTTGATTATTCTGGTTAGTCACATTGTACTGCTATTATTTTGAACAATACTGTAATATTTGTATTACATCTAATGTGGTATTATTTAGATGCATAAACATATCAGGCTCCTTATCTTCATATAGCTATTTTCTGTAAATTTGGTTATTTCATCTTGTGGTCTTGCGCTTCATGTGATGTATGAATATATCAGAAGATAAAATCATAATGTGCATTATGGAGTAAAACAAACACAAAACGTCACGTGTAATAATATAAAATATGTAGCATCTACATATCTACAAGGAACGCATGTGTTTTTAGTTCGACTTATATGAACATGGACTTTGTGCTCCCCGAAGTCACCTGATCTATAAAAAAAAGTTACAACATGTCAGAGTTTACACCTCTTCTCATCACGGATCAGTAGCCTAATGCTTGACCGATGGATCATTTGTCCTTCATTAAACTGAAGAGGCAATCAAAAATCACCTAAATTGCAGAATGTGGTTTTGTGGTGATTATTATGATTTTTTCACATACAGGTATAAGATCAGACTCTGAAATCAACCCGTGAGTTCCCAGCTGACTGTATTTGGCTCTATGTTAAGGGTTTCTTCTAGTTTTGGTGCTGTTTTAGAGGTTTTTAGAGACTTTTTTGCTGACTTAAACAGTGGCACGAAAGCCCTGTGTGACCGCACGTAACAGCTTTCTTGATTTCATAATTGCACTAAATGATTTAATCGCGATTTAAACAAGATGCAATTTCATTTGTGTTGCCACATTTTAAATGGTACCACAGTCAGAGCTTTTGTATCTTTTTTTTTTTTCACAGTGCATTACCTGCAACACCTTCATAAAAATACAAATAAATAAAAAACACTTCAGTAACCTCACAGTAAGTCACACCCTACAAAAAACCCTGTTTCGCAAGAATGTACTGTGATCAGGAAGAAGGAAATGAACTGTTGAGTTGCATATAATCTCTGTCTCTGTGTTCATACAGTAAAATGGCAGAAGCCAGTATTTCAGTGGATCAGGACCAGTTCATTTGTTCAGTGTGTCTGGATCTCCTGCAGGATCCAGTGACGGTTCCCTGTGGACACAATTACTGTAAGAAATGCATCACAGATGTCTGGGATTTCGATAAGAAGGGAATCTACAGATGTCCTTCATGCAAACAGTCCTTCGCACCAAGACCTGGTTTAGGTAAGAACTTAGTGATCGCTGAGATGGTGGAGAAGCTGAAGAAGACGAGGAGCCAAGCTGCTCCTCCTGCTTCTGTTCACACTGGATCTGGAGATGTTCAGTGTGACTCCTGCACTGGGATTAAACAGAAAGCAGTGAAATCCTGTCTGGAGTGTCGAAGCTCTTACTGTCAGAATCATCTTGATCAGCATGAGAGTCTCTTCAGAGGTAAAGGACACGATCTGATGGACGTCACTGGACGACTGCAGGAGATGATGTGCTCTCGACATGGTAAAATACTGGAGATTTACTGCCGTACTGACCAGAGATGTATCTGTATGCTGTGTTTAGTGGACGAACACAAAAATCATGACACGGTATCAACTTCAGCAGCGAGGACAGAGAAACAGGTACGTTTCCCAAGCAGTGGAAATCCATCTGACCATATTCATGAACACTCAAAACATATTAACTAATGCAGTTCCTGAGTTATCAGCAGGAACATAAATTACCAAATTGTTGTGCCATCTGTTGCTTGGGTGTCTGTGTATTTGTATGAGTAGTGGGAGATATCCGGGATCATCTCCAAAAGTTTGGGGATTTTGAGATTTATTGTCTTTACAGTGAAAAAGATGAAAGTCATAGCGAACACAGTGCTGTTAAAGACAGAGTCTGGTGATTTAATGCATCCCGAGGAAAAGCTGAACCTCAAGTCTCTCTGTTTCTTGCAGAAACATTTGGGGGAGACGCAGATAAAACTTAACCAGAAAATCCAGAAGAAAGAGAAAGACATTCAGGAGCTGAGGGAAGCTGTGGCGTCTCATAAGGTGAGATCTGAAAAGAGCGAATGGAATGAATGCAAAGAAAGAAAACATATTAATTTATTCAATCTGATGTTTGAAAGATGAAACAAGCATGAAAATGTAATTGTTGCACCACATACAATGAATATAACTGAATAAGGGAATGCAGATGTCTTCAGACCAGGACTTTTATCAAACATCCAAAGTTTGGGCCTTGCTTATCTTTTCATACATTTATTCACAGACTAAAATATTCAAACTGTGTGTAAACACAATGAAATTTTTATATTGTTTTAATAGCACAAATTTAATTATTATATAAAATGGTTAAAAAATATCTGGGTGCAAAGGCACATTTTCCCATCTTTGAACACAAGATATCAGAAGTATGCAACCTCTTGAAAAGTTTAAAATAAAGAAACATTTTATGATACATTCAGTGTTTTATTCGGAACAGGTGCTCCCAGAGCCCAAATCCCTTCAAAGGGTTAATCCTCCAGAGTGAGAGCTTTTGAAGGGATGAAGGCTGTAGGGGACCAAACAACTGTTTCTTGAAGTGTCCTTCTGTGTCATCATCACATGCCCACACAGAGGTGACATCATCATGCAAAGGATCATGGGAGCCTGAAGTGTCCATCGGTTGTACCCTTCGAAATCCATCATTCCAAAGGGCCCTTTGAAGCGGCCAGTTTTGAGCACTTTGGTTTGGAACGACCCTTAAATTTGGCGGCCATGATTGTTTTCACTCAGAAGTGCCCTTCGGAGGGTGATATATCCAGTTTGTAACACACTGACAGTTGAGGGGAAAGTTGTTTGCATCCTCAGACAGGGAATAATCCATGATAACTTTATAAAACTGAAATGAATGAAAATAAAGTAGTACATTAAATAACACTCTCACTGTATTGTGTTGTGTGTCCTGTAACAGCGCTCTGCACAGACAGCAGTGGAGGACAGTGAGAAGATCTTCACCGAGCTCGTCCGCTTCATTGAGAAACGTCGCTCTGAGGTGATGAAGATGATCAGAGATCAGGAAAGAGCTGCAGTGAGTCGAGCCGAAATCAAACTGGAGCGACTGGAGAAGGAGATCAATGAGCTGAAGAAGAGAGACGCTGAGCTGAAGCAGCTTTCACACACACAGGATCATGTTCATTTCCTCCAGGTAACAGAGATCTTCTCAAACACAGGACTGAGGACTTCAACAGGCTTTTGTGATAACACTGTGTTTGTGTCTGTAGAGTTTGTCGTCTGCTTCAATCTCTCTCTCTGGATCTACAGACGGATACAGTGTCAGTCCTCATCTGACATTCAGTGATGTAGTGAACTCTGTCTCTCAGTTTAGAGACAAACTGCAGCAGTTCTGCAGAGAGGAGACAGAACAAATGACCGAAACTGGTAGATTTATATGCATTCATTCATACTTATTCATTAAATGTGAATTTCCTCTTGACATGAGAATTAATCTGCAAATGTGTTTCGGTGTCTGTAGTGAAAACCATCCAGGTCATCATTGCTCCTGAATATGAGTCCAGAGAGGAGTTTCTACAATGTGAGTTCCTCTAAAAACACACACAAACACTGACAATCATCGACAGATACGTAATTAAACACAAGAGGTAGATCCAGAGCCATAGCAGTTGCACAACTCAGTTTAATCGTGTCAAAGCAGTACACAGCATGACTGAATTGGTGAGCCAGCTGCAATCGTTCAAGCCTTCACATTAAACATAACATTAGAGGAGGAGATTGAAGCGTTTTATTACTGCTGCTAGTGTAACAGAGGCCAGAAAGACCCTGTCCTGCTAAACCTCACTCCCCTGATCTCAAGAGGTGGACTAGCGACTGATGCTAAAGGCGTTATATCAAAGACTATAGGTATACAAATATAGTTAACTCATATTACTTATGAATGGGAGAAACTGCAACATGCAATATGGCAGAACTGCTCCGCCTTCTGAATAAAACAGCCAATCACTGATTGGTAAAGTCAATGCATCACTGAAGCTGAGAGGCTCCAGTTCCCATAGAAACCTGAGACTTCTGCTTAGGACTGCACATGCATACTGTCTAGTCTAGACTGAAAAGTAAGGTTTTAATGCTTTTTGAGCATAAGAAACAGCATGTATGGGCCAATTCATTTAAATTTTCAAAAAATGAAAAGCTGATCCTATATCAAAATACAAAAAAAATTTCACATCTAGGCACTACATGTAGCCCTGTCTTAAAATTAAGGCTTTTTACTTTGCTAACTATGCAAGTGCCTAGATGTGGATTTTTTTTTCTTCTTTTTTGCAGTAGGATCCACTTTTCATTTTTGACATTTTGTTCCCTCTCTGGAGCGCCCATAGTTTTTGTCTGTGAGTACCGTATGTGGCCCTGGTCAAGATTTTTTAATTGATTATCCTGTCAAATTTTATTTAATTTTGAGTTCAGCATGCAGTTTTTGAGATTTCAGGATTCCCCCGTTCATTAAGATAGGAATTGGTTTGATTTGACATTACATGTGAAAGGCCACTAACACTATAGCTTCAGGTAATTAAAGAAAGAAAATAAAAAGATCCATACATATATATATATATGAGGTTTTATTAACAAGGTTCGGGAGGAGCATGATCAGATAATCATCAAATTTGGCATAGGTGCATTTCATTTAACTAACCATTTTAACTAGCACAACAAGTATACATAATCTATTTTATCCCAAATTAGGGATAAGGGAAGTTCTTTGGGTTCGAGCTATGTTCCGGGCCTGGACCACTCCCCCAGGACAGCACGCCAAAATATGCTTTATTTGCTTTCAGATTAGATGTAAGGGTGAACTCGTGAAATATATATATATGAAGTAACAGTATGGCCATTTCTCTCAACTTTTTAGCAAGTAGGATTGATCAAAGCTTGTAAGTGTACTGGTTTATGAAAGATACATTTTTAATGCTTTCTGGAATACCTGCTAAAATATTATTTACATGCAGATCATGTGTTTGTTTTCATCAGATTTCCATCCATTCGTGTTGGATTCGAACACAATATATCCAAGTCTCCATCTGTCTGAGAACAACACAGTGATCACCTCCTCCAGCTGTAATTACAGATATCCCAATCATCCCGACAGATTTGACTACTGGATAGAGGCCTTGTGTACAGAGAGTGTCAGTGGACGCTGTTACTGGGAGGTTGAGTACGGCGGTAATGAGGGCGTCCATATAGCAGTGGCATATAAGAGCATCAAGAGGAAGGGGAAGAGTGGTGACAGTCGATTTGGATATAATGATCAGTCCTGGAGACTGTACTGTTGTAACTCCAGTTGCTCCTTTAGACACAATACCATTCGGACTGTACTCCCTGTGGTGTCCAGCCGTAAAATAGGAGTGTATGTGGATCACGGCGCAGGAACTCTGTCGTTTTTAAGCATCTCTGACACAATAAATCTCATCCACAGAGTCCAGACCACATTCACTCAGCCGCTGTATCCTGGGATTGGATTACAAAATAACACCACAGTGAAACTGTGTCGTCTCTAAATGTGTAAATGATATCGCCATATCACATCGAAGCATTGTGAAACAGGAAATGAGATGTAGCTTATTTTCAAATTATTTAACCACTGATATACTATTGTGATAAGAGTTTTAGCAAATTAACAAAAATATATTTATGTATGAGGAGAAACTGCTAATCAACACTGTGAGTTGTCTTTTGTTGGAATCTGTTGAAACTTTGATTACTTTTTGGCAAACGACTAGTGAAGTCTTGTTTTTCCCTTGGCGGATATTTCTATGCGTTCTCTTGTATTTCTCTGTTGGAATTCCATGTTTGACCCTGAACCGTCTCTCATTTCTGGACTGTTTGCTGCCTGCCCCGGCTCCCAGCCTGTTATTTGACTCTGCCTTTTGCCCCGACTCTGATGACCCTCTCTGCTAGTGGTTTACCCTGTCTGTACTACTTTGAAACCTTTTAATAAAGCTGCACATGAATCTTCACTCCATTGACCCTTCGTTACAACATGACAAATAATGTCTGAAGCACAAACGTTCAGATATATAGCAGAGGAATCACAGAAGCTGCATCTGAAGTGGCATCTAGATGCTTAATACACACGGTTTAATGCAATGCATGAATGCTTTAACCTGCAGTTACAAATGCATAAATTATGTTTTGATATTTTAATCTTAAAACTTTGAATAACCTACTGATATTTGAAATGATATAAAAATCACATTTGTTGTTTTTGCAAAAAAAAAAAAATGCCACTGTTTTCCACACTTTCCCCTGTTGAAGATTGATTTTATAAATCTGGATGTTGGCTTAGATGGAAGATGAATTAGGCAGGAAGTCAGGTGAGTTTTCAAGACATGTTATGACAGTTTAATATTGAAAATCAGCTGCAAGTCTTAAGCACGTGTGTTTCTGAAAGGTTCAGCTCTCAAGTGTGAGTTTCTGCAGGGTGGATTGCAGGCGATCTCGAGCACTGCTGCACGGCTCCAGAGACTTATTCGGCCTGTGTATAAAATAATCAAACACACCCAGTGCTGTTATTAAAACAAAAAATATTAATGAACGCAAACACTTCTGTTTGTTGGGTTACCTGGCCATGAAAGCGTTCAGCACAGTGATGTGTTCTCGAGGGAAGTAACTCTGTTTCACTGCATGCTCCAAACACTGCAGATGTCCTGGGACCACCTTCACCGGCTTCAGCTTGTCTTCACTCTACACAGAGAGAGAGAGAGAGAGAGAGAGAGAGGGAGAGAGAGAGAAAGAGAGACAGAGAGAGAGATGAACATCTAAACACACTTTCCACCATCAGGTCCACCAGTTCTACTGATGGGGAGTAATGAAAGCAACTGCATTTCTATTAGGACAGGGGCTTTCAAACTTGGTTCAGGGTGAAATGAAATGAGGAAATTTTTTTTTTTACAAATATACATATAGTTTCTGCTCTAAAATGGCAGAAGACATAACTCTGGGGAGAAAAAAGTTTGAGTAAATTGTTATTTTTGTTTTCTTTGTGCAAAAAAAGTATTCTCATAGCATCGAAAACTGAAATTGAGCCACTGGTGTCGCACGGACTGTTTTACCGATGTATTTACTACGTTTCTGGACCTGGGAACATTTCAGTTGCGTTGCTGTCTATGGAGGGTCCGAGAGCTCTCAGATTTCATCAAAGATATCTTAATTTGTGCTCCGAAGATGAACTAAGGCCTTACGGGTTTTCATTTTGGGGTGAACTAACACTTTAAATGTCACATACTACAAAAATTAAAATTTTTATTAGTATTTGTCTGTACAAATATCTAAGCATCCTTAAATCAAGAAATGTATTTTCAGAAACTAAAGAAAATGAAGTGCATTAATGCTTAAAACAAAAACATCTGGTGGGGAATAAACTTGTTTCGCTTTGAATCAAAGTAGACTTTTTGGAGCCCATCTGTAAAAATACATAAATATTTTAAAAATCACTCCATTTTGATACATTTCATGTCATTTTTTAAGATTTTTTTTTTTACATTTGTACAGGGAAACGAGACAAAAACACTAAAGGAAGAACGTTTTGTTCAGTGTGATCAGAAGGTGCAGTACAAGTTATTTAACAACTGTAAAATTAATTAAAACTAATGCAGACCAGTTGTTATACCTTCAAATTTTCTTTAATTGTGCTTAATAAAGTCTTAAATTTACTTCCATAAAACTTGCAGAGACCATAACAATATGTATTAAACATTATGGATACATTTTTAATCTTAATAATTAGCATGAAGACATTTATAAACATGCTATATGTGTTATAATAACATTCCCCCCCACCCCTCATAGTTTAAATATCTGCGTGGGTTTAAAGAAAACTGAAATGTATCAAATATCTTCATCGAACATGATCTTTACTTAATATCCTATCCTATATGCTTTTTGACATGAAAGAAAAATCGATAATTTTGACCCATACCATGTTTTTTTTGGCTATTTTTAAAATATTCCCCAGCGACTTAAGACTGCTTTTTGTGGTCGGGGGTCACATATATTTGAGAACGAGGGTTGTTTGCAATATTTGAGGATCCTCAAATCAAAACGTTTGACAAAAACATGTTTCTGTACAATATCAAGCTGTTTCAAGCCCAGATTACGTAGAAAGGTTAGCTAAACATACTGAGAACTGGAGAACCGTGCTGATAAAATGTTTTAGAGAACGTGGCATGATTTAGCCACAGTAACAGTACTGAAATGACAGAAAGCCAACATGAAATGGCATTCATTACCTATTTTAGTTACATGATATTTCCAAGTGAAACAAACAAAAAATTACATGTAAAATCCCCTAGCTCAGTTTTCAAATCCACTACAGATTTGTACCTTCAACAGCCCGAGCATCACCAGCAACGAGGACATGAAACTCAAGGCCTGGAAGGAGGGTGTGAGGAAGGCTTTACCCAGCACTGCGTCTGAAACACAGACACACGAGAATCAGTCTCAGACGTGTCTCAGATCGTCCAGCAGACGTCTGACGGAGCTTCATCTCACCGATGCTCTCCAGCACGGCCGACTTCACATCTGCGTCGTCTTCCTTATACACACACGAGATCTTCAGGAACGCTTCCACCGTCTTACTCACGTCCGACACGTCCACCTGCAGAAAAACACACAGACGCTCAGCACTGGGAAAGTCTTGATGTTATCAAGTCATGGCACTTAATGTTGCATGCATTGCAAAAAAAATTTAATCAAATAAAACAACCTATGTCAATGAAAAGACACGACAGACATCCTGTGGTGCGATTCGCGCTAATTAAGCATCAGTATCTTTGTCTCGTTTTCCAACAAACATCTAAGCATTCCTAAATCAAGAGACATTTACTGGAGTTGCAAATTTATCATATGAAGTCTTGTCTTCTGAGAAGTTGAACAAAATTGAGTGTTTGCTTCAAACAAGAACAAATACCTTTCAATGATTTTTTCTTTGAATTATAAACTCACTTCAGTTTGATCAGTGTTCATTTTGCATCCCAAGTAAATGTATCTTGAGTTAAGGATGTTTAGATTTTTTTGCATTGGAAAACAAGACAAATACTGAGGAAGATATTCATATTTTTGCAACAATGAATGCCACAAGTTTGTGAATATAAAGCTTTATGCTCTAATTTAATACCTTTTCAAGCCTTAAACAGAGTTAAAACTTTTTAAGAGCTACGTAAACCCTGAAATTAATATAAGAGATTGTAAAAGTCACAAGCTGAACAGACGGACCTGTTGCTGGATGAGGAAGCTTCTCTTTGCACCGAGTCGCAGGAGTTTGTCTGGAGACGGAAAGCTCAGGAACGAGGAGACGTCTGGAGTACGAGGCGCTGAAGGCGGCGTTGAGAACTAAGGAAACAGACACACATTTATTTAGTTCTCACTTGTGTTGTCAGTTTTGTAAAGTTGATTTGAATTGTGCTTCATACGGGAAGAATTTACGGTTTGATCAAACCTGGTTTAATTCACTCTTTTCTTCCTCTCCTTCTCCCTCCTCCTCTTCCTCTTCTTCCTCCACATCTTCATCTTCATCATCATCATCATCATCATCGTCGTCTTCCTCCTCCTCATCGTCATCATCCTCAGGTTCTCCCTCGTCATCACTGTGAAATGAGAAGGAATTCATACGAAATCATGTGAGAAACGAAAGCTCGTTCAGGTAAAGAACTAAAACTCTCTGCTCTATATTAAGATGAAGAGAATTTTCAATGTGCTGAACTGTCATGAAGGTCACAATGTAGTTTTTAGTTTGGGGTGTGTTTGATACCTCAGAGAGCCCAGTTTGTCAGCCATGTTCATCTTCTCCATCACATCTCGCAGTTTATCACAGCCGTCTTCACCGAAACTGTTACCTAAAGACAAACACAACCAAATGGATGATGTGGATGTTGCTGCAGTGTGTATTATTTTTATTTATTTTGTTTATTACACATGTTGACGTCCGTGATGTTATTTTAGCACTGTTTGAATACTATTATAATTTGTATTAAACTTTTTTAGTTTTAATACATTATAATATCAATAATATAAAATTTATTTTATTTTTATGTTTTCAATTGCAGTAACTGTAGAAAATTTCTTAGTAATTTTGTTGTGCGTGTCTTTTTATTAGCTTTTTATATTACTCTTTGGATTTAGTTTACCCTTTATTTCAGTTTAAGTGATTATTGATTTATTTCCAATTAATAATTTTAGTGCTTCAACTTAAAACTTACAATTTTCATTTTAAATAATTCATCAAATATTTATTTTTTCTTTATTTCAATTACCAAAAATAGTTTTATTTGAAGTAGTTTACGATTAACCAGTCTTACCATTTATATACTAATAAAGTTTTGTCTATACTAAAATTTTTGGAACTAAGTTTTTTTTTTATTTTATTTTTTATAACATTTTTTAAAACTTTAATACATGTTTCAAATTTTTGCTGTGTTTATTTATTTATTTCATTTTCAGTTATTTTAGTACATCTAGTTAAACTAAATAAAGCTTTTTAAATATATCAATGAACATTTATTTTATTTGAATACATTTTTTTTATTTTATTTAATTAACTATATTAACCCACAGTGATTTTTTTTAACACTATTAGTGTATTTTAACATATTTAAACAGTGTTATGTTTTAGATGATTATAGCTAACTTTCCAAGCAAATAGACAAATACACAGGCCTGACATTATGTTTTATCTTAATTAAATCTTAAATGTCTTTTAAGAGACTATTGCAGATTTGTAACATGTTCATCACTATATTTTTTAGAGCCAAAATTGACTTAACCAGGGCGTCATTAACTATTACTGACTGTTCAGATGTTTGCAGATAATTACTGAAAATTCTGTGATTTTCTTTCATGTGTTTGTACCATTCAGGTCAAGTTTTTCAAACTGATCTTTATGCTGTACGGATCGAGCCACTTCCAACGCAGCTTCCTCTGTGATTTCCCCAAAAGACAGATTCAGCTCCTGGTGAGAGAGAGATGATCATGATACTGATTTAACCTTTTTCATGTCACCAGTTAAAGCTCTTTCTGCACAAAACTACATAGCACAGATATTGAGCACCTATCACTACCTTGAGTATCGGCAGTCCTTCTTTCAGGGTCTCTGCTATGGCACTGGCTCCTTCAGACCGAACAAGACAGTCACCAAAATTTATCACCTGCACATTGCGCAGGTGTTTCAATGCCTAACAAACAAACAAACAAACATCTTTGAAATGAAGGAAAGAAGCATCAGTTTTCATACACTGTTCAATTTCGGGCTAGTTTTTATTTTCGGGCAGTTTTTATTTTACACTCTTTAATAATTCCACAGATCTGTTTTCCAGTGTACCTCTGCCATGGCGATCGCTCCTCTCTTGGTGAAAGTGTTGTCGTTGAGGTTCAGGACACGCAGTTGTGGGTTGTGCTGCATTGCTGTGGCTAAAGCTGTGACTCCTGGGTGATTGATGCCATTCTGGGGCATGTGCACTTCCTCTAGACTGCCAATCAACTGAGAAGATAAAGTCAATAGATCAATGGAGAAGATAAACCAATGGACCAATGGAGAAGATAAACCAATGGACCAATGGAGAAGATAAACCAATGGACCAATGGAGAAGATAAACCAATGGACCAATGAAGAAGACAAACCAATGGACCAATGGAGAAGACAAACCAATGGACCAATGGAGAAGACAAACCAATGGAGAAGACAAACCAATGGACCAATGGAGAAGTTAAACCAATGGATCAATGGAGAAGATAAACCAATGGACCAATGGATAAGATGAAGCAATTGGCCCATTGCTTTATTTTCTCCATTGGTGTTGGTCTATTGCTTTATCTCCTACACTGGAGGACCTATATCAATGAGCCACTGGACCAATACCTGTGCACCAATTGAGAGAATAAAGCAATGGACCAATGGACTTTAAAGTAATGAGTAATGGAGAAGACAACATCATGGACCAACACTAGGACTGGGAAAATAAATCAAGAAATGATTCTGCATCGATTTTCAGAAATTACATGACTCTTCGGCACTCTTCTTCATGAGCATTTGAGTGTGCGGATAAAAACTTGATTAGAGCACCATCTGCTGTTAAACTCCAAGCTCTGGGGCAATGAATAACACCAAAGAATTAATCAGCTGAAGGAAACCAAACAACATCTACAATGGATCTAATTACAAAGGTCACCAATCAGGTATATTTTCAGTACTAAATTAATGAAAATTAAGAAAATAACCATTATTATTCTGAAAGATTATAGCTCAGGGTGATTTCTCGTATGGTTAAGCACCTGAAAGGCCTGCGCCAGTGCTGTAGCTCCATCGTTCTCCAGTCTGTTCCTGCCAGCAATGAACACCTTCAGCTGCAAGGGGGCGCCAAGTGCACTCGACTCCTTATGACACACCGTCAGAGCTGCCGCCAGGATCTAGAGCAGCAGGTAACACCAAATTTCCAGAGAAATAAATGGCAATATGAAAGAGCACAACAGTGACCCGCACACTTTTTCAGGACACGATGACATCAGTATCATAAAACCCCGCCCACCTTTCCTCCTCCGATGCCCATTCCACAGTTGTTCAGACGCAGTTCCTGCAGTGTGTGGCAGGCGGTGCTCTTGAGCAGCTTCTCAATGCCTTTGACGCCATCAGGTCCGAAAGCGTTATCACTCAGATCCAGAACCTTCAGCCGAGCTCCAGCCATGATTAACGCATCGCCCAGAGAATTCTGTGGAGGCAACGTTAACAAGCATTAAAGTGATGTGACATTCAGCCAGACTGTTATAGTCACAACTACTAACTACGAGCACACTGGGTTTGATGAAGACTTTATTATAAGTCTTTGCTCTAAAAATGTCGAATTAAATCATGACGTGTCCATCTTACCAACGCTGGAGGAATCTCAGGTCGCAGGCGGCCCGTAAACATGTCGCTCCAGTGGCAGCACTAACTCGAGAGAAAATCAACAGTTAAAGGAGAAGGTTTTTATTTGTTTCTAAATTTTACATCACTATATAATATTGTGTTTCACATACATTATTATTAGCAGAATATTATCATCTAAATGTGGTTTCTTGATCTTGGCAGCCAATAATTCCATTCACAAAACACACTATAGTGATTTCCTAAGCAGATATGGTGATGCGAATACATAAAATATCTAATATATAATGTCTTAATTATAGAAAATGACAGATACATTTGTGGAAAAATATTGTATTGTTTGTGTTGACACAATGTCTGTGACATCGACAACTGAATTCATGTAATTTGTCTTCTCATGCCTTTTAAAAGATAATAAGCTGGTTTATTTTTCTGTCATTACGATGCATGACTGGGTGCATTAAATTACATGATTTAGCATTGTTTTTTTTTCTGCTGCCTTTAATCTTTTCAGGTTGTTATCCTTCAGTTGAGAACTCCTGTTTTAAACGATGCTTAGGATTTGGGAATAAGTCCAGATGATCTGGCACATGCACCTGCAGGTCGCTCTTCTTCTCCAGGGCTTTAGCGATGGTTCGTGCTGCCTCCACGCCGATGGTGTTTCCCTCCAGTCTGAGCGCACGCAGACCGTCAAACTCCTCAATCTCCTTCACCATCTTCTCCACTGCACACAACACAGCATTACTTCTGTTACACTTTCAGAAACATGCATTGACATGCTTAATTCAAAGATCCCCGGCAGCTCACCAGACTGAGCGTTGTCCAGTTTAAGGCCTTGTCCTTTATAACTGAGCTCGCTCTCATCGACTTGAGTTTTGGCCAATGAGTCGGCGAGATTTGCCACATCATCTGATGCCATCTTGACACCAACTGAAGAAAATAAACAAACACAAGAGTTTATAACATGATTGCATCTCTTCTACAAAAAGACTCAGAAGAAAGTTATTGTGAATCATAAAGATAACATTTGACACATTGAAATCAAACCCACTTCATTACTACAATTAATTAGTATATTATATTAATATGATACATTTTCATGTATTTTAATAGTTTACTATTATTAACCATGTAAATTAGCTATTAAATATATAATTTATTCATATTAATTAAACTTCACTGATAAATTCATCCCACTTAAACCTACTTTGCATGTTAAAACGTTAAATATATTAGTGTAACAGCTGTTGTTCACTCCTAAAGTTGTGCGTGTATGTTTACATAAATGTATGTGTCTATCTATCGAACATGTGTTTTCAGATTCACGCTGACGCATGATCGGCACGCAAAACACGACTCAAGTGACGCAGTCTATTTAAAGCTAGTATATCGGCACTCGTTTCCGGAACAAATTTAGCATATAAATACTCAGTTTGTACTTACAGGTGTTGTTTAATATGAATTTGTTGGCACAGATGTACTGTACTCCGTTTCTTCCTCCCGCTCGTTCCGATGACGTAGTGGTGTACACGCGCAAGGGTTCATGGGATTTGTAGTTCGTATATGATTTTGTTTAGCATGGACTCTTTTTGGCTTTTACTGTTAGTGTTAATTAAAATGACCACATACAAGTCATAAAGACACAATTTATGGATTTTCTGTTGTTGTTTTGTATAGGATCATACATTGGACTAATTAATCATATAGGTTTACTGTGTAGATAACTATGATTATTAGTAATTTGAAAGAGAGAGGCGTTATGTTTTTTATGAGGTCTATGATATTTTTGCTGGCGCAAACTGTCACGTGACAAGTGTTACTCTACTCATCGCTGGTCAGGATGGACCAATCACAGTTGTTCGTTGATAACTGGGCAAAGATTACTTGAACATCGTTTTATAGTGTTTAAATAATGGTGTTTTACTTTGTATCCCAGTTATCAGTTCTATGAATGAACATGCTCAAAATAATATGCCTTCTACACGACGTTTCCAATAATGCGAAAAAAACGTCGTGAGATAGTCAGATATGTATTGTCTATGATGATATCATAATTAATGTTTTAACGATGTGTGAGCTGACATTATTGAATTTGTCCCTCACTTTGCTTTCACTGCGTGACGTATACACGGGTGTTATTGCTCCAATGAACTTTTGTCTTATATTTATATCCTATGATGTAAGTTATAATCACAATATCACATCAGTAAGCCTGCTTTTTCCCCAAGTATCAGCAGGGTTGCAAAAGTGATTTATACAACAGATCAATAAATAATAGCTAACAATGTGAGTTAAATTTTAGTAACAATGTTGTCATTATTGTTTGTTTTTGCTTTACTTTGCCGACTAAAATTATACAGGAGCAGTGTTGAGGTAACGCATTACAAGTAACGCGGGTTAATTGGATTAGTTTTTTTTTTTTCAAGTAGGAAGTAAAGTAACGCATTACTTTTTAATTTACAAGAAAATATATTTTCAAAAAAGTAACGCCACTTACTTTGTTTTTCCATTTATTGAATGACAAGTCTCCGCTCCTCATATTGGCAGAAATCTGAAGCACAGAGGAGTTGTGTGCACTGTGTGAACATGACGTAGTTCTAATCTAGATTAAATGTGAATGTGCTTTAATTCATCCCACTCACACACAAACACACACACACACACAACACACACACACAAAAACGATTTAGTATTCATCAAAATAAATTAAAACGTGAAATGCAAACTCATAATACGACACAAACCTGCAATAATTATTAGTTATTATATAATAATTATAATAATAATTATGTAATTCCATTTTATTAACTAATGTCTTTGATGCTGACCTATGATGATCCAGTTCAACCATAATAAAAAGCAGAAATGACTTTAGATAAACTAACAATTGTGCTTTTTTTATTTTTTTTTATTGCTGAAGAGTGCTGAACCTTCTTCTCCTGTGTTCTACTCTACAGACGTCAATTTACTTTTCCTTCAGCCTGAGGTATATTCATTAAACTTTTTGGTCTGAAAGGGCTTTTATATATGCTATAAATATAACTTCTCATATTAAATACAATCAAGCCCTGCTCATATTTAAAAAGTAACACAAAAGTAACATAACCCATTCCATAAAAGTAACTAAGTAACGTAATGAGTTTATTTTTTAGGGAATAAAGCAATATTGTAATGCATTACTTTCCCCAACAGGGAGTGTATGGAAACCTAGATGCCAACCTGCATATGGCATGCATAATTTATACTAACATTTGTAAGCTCCTTAATGTATCTTGTGTAAAACAGTGACAAATCAACGTATCACCTACAGGACTGGAACAGATGTGAGTGCCAATGTTTGTTTCTCAGGCTGGTCCTTAATATTCATAATGGTTTGCCCATGATGAATACAAGTATACAAAGACGCAATTACAGAATCAAACTTCTTAATAAATTAATTAAACCAGCTTACAAACCAAAGGCATCCTTCTGCAATCTAATCAGAAATCTAGTCATGCTCTGTTATACGTCAGTATATTTGGCCTGTTTTTAAATAATGAAAATGATCAGTTTTTGCTTTTATAATAACAATATTCAGAATGTAACATAGCTTCTTAGGTAATTTCTAGGTCAAAGTTCCGAGTAGTAAATACACACTGTGATTTTCACTCATCCTTGAAACACTTTCATTTTTAAAATGTGATTTATTTTTCCACTCAGCTAATTTACACAGCTGACAGCTGACCGCAAAACCTTCAAACTTTTATAACTCAGTATAGCAGCAGCATCTGACTAAATGAATGCATGCTAGAGGCTATAGGTTACATTTCTTTAAATTAGAACTTTACCTGGCACCTGCCTAACCATCATATTAACAGTTCATTTTGTCAGTTTTAGACTCGCCCATTGGCTTTTTTTTTGTTTTTGTTTCTCAAATGATTCCTTTCTATTCCAGAATTCAGTTCATCCTCCACCACTGCAGAATTACAGTCGTCTGGACAGCAGGATCACAAATACCTGGTGAAAACGGTGTGACGGTATGAAGACAATTGAAGGACAGATAGAAGAGAGAGGCCACTGGGGCAGTAATGCAGAGTTTATTTTAGCTGTGGCCGGAAATGTGGTTGGACTGGGTAACGTGTGGAGGTTTCCTTACCTGTGCTACAAATATGGAGGAGGTATGAGGCGGTCTAAATACACAAAGTATATCTAATCAAATTATTTTGAATGTATTTCTCTGTATCAGCATTCTGTCAGTGGTATTTTAATAATATATTATTGTACTTGTGAGTTCTGGGGTGCATTTCTGATACCCTACCTCATGTTTGTGGCTACGTGTGGAGTACCTCTGTTCCTGCTAGAGACAGCAATGGGACAGTACACACAGGAAGGAGGCATTACATGCTGGAGTCGTCTCTGTCCACTGGCTGAGGGTAAGAATCATAAACCAGCAAAAACGCTAACTAAAGGGATCTTTAACATCTGTCAACATTTGCTTTTACTGGTAGGAATCGGCTATGCAGGACAGCTCATTCAGGTGTATGGCTGCATGTATTACATCATTATTCTGGCTTGGGCACTCTTCTACCTCATCTTCTCTTTCCGTTCCCAACTTCCATGGGCCAGTTGTGATAATATATGGAACACAGGTGATAATCAAATAAAACAAAACAAATATCACATTATAACTGGATAATATGCTGTAATATAAAGGTTTTCTCTGTTGTAGACAACTGTGTAAATCTTGCAGCAAAGAATCTGACCATCAGATGGACAACACTGATTAACTCAACGTCTGCCGCTACTGAGTTCTGGGAGTAAACACAAATTAAATCATCGCTTTTCTAATATTTAAGTGTTGTTATGTGCATATAAAAAATAAATGTGTGCACATGCAACTTAACAAGTCTTATCATGTCATTATACAGACGAAGAGTGCTGGCTCTCTCTGGGGGTATTGAAGAGGTCGGTGAGATAAACTGGGAGATTCTTCTGTGTCTTGTTGCGATGGGGATCGTATGTTATTTCTGCATCTGGAAAGGAGTCAAATCTACAGGCAAGGTGTGTAAGTGTTTCAGCTATGTCAGAGGGAAAACAAAAGACATGTATTTGTAATAAAAATAGCTTCACGTATTGATATCAAATTAATATAACCCTTTCTTGTATTGTGGTTTTAGGTAGTGTATTTCACAGCTACATTTCCTTACGTGATGTTGCTGGTCTTGCTGTTTCGTGGGTTGACTCTTCCTGGAGCTCTGCAGGGGGTTGTGTTTTACCTGTACCCTGAACCGTCCCTTCTTACTGACCCACAGGTAACCAGTCTTGAGGCAATGCATTACATAGTGCATGCAGCATAATGGTAAAAGATTTGTGACCCAATGGTGGCGGGTTTGATTCCCAGCACCAGCAGGAATTGTATGTCAATACCACAACTGAGGTGCAGCTGAATAAGGAATTGAGCACAGAACTTTTCATCTTTCACTTTGCATATAACGCAAGCTATGTAAACAGATTACTTTCTCAAGTAAAAGTAATACATTACTTTTACATTTACGTTTATTCATTTAACTTTTGGTGTAAAAGGACCCTGTTTGTTTGTTTGTTGATTAGGAAGGCGATTTGCGCCATGCATTAGGGGACACGTCCCGGCCAGGATTTTTATGTAGCTTAAAATATCCAGGTTAAGGTTGTTTGCACTGTGCAGGTCATCTGCTGTTTAATATTCATGAAAGCTGTAGACAGCAGAGCAGACGGCTCCTTATGCTTTCGATTATTTTGGTGTCTTTTTTGATCGGTGCACAGCGACACTTCCAGTCAAAACAAATGAACAAATACTTGGACATATTTGCATCGCTTTGATGGTTCCCTGTAGATCTCACCTTCTCACGTGCAGCCCCGTGATTGGTCGATTATATACAATACCTGCATGTTATTGGTCAAACTGCTTTGGATGTTTTAGGCAATATTAAAATCCTGGCCAGGAAGAGTGCCATATGAACGGTGCATATGGCCACCCTAATTTTGATGTAACTATAAAATGAAGTAAAAAAATATATATTATATAAAAAATATAGTTCTCTCTCTCTCTCTCTCTCTCTCTCTGTCTGTGTGTGTGTGTGTGTGTAGGTTTGGATGGAGACCGGAGCTCAGATTGTTTTCTCCTACAGTTTGTCTGTTGGTGCTCTCACTGTATTGAGCAGTTACAATAAATACAACAACAACTGCTACAGGTTAGTGATTTTAATAAAATTAGAGTAACAAAGAGTAGACTAATGAATTAATAGGTTGGTTGAGTGTGTATGTGTTTTATATCTATCAGGGACTGCTTTTGGCTTTGCCTTCTGAACAGTGTCACCAGTTTGGTGGCTGGTTTTGCTGTGTTCTCGGTGCTGGGCTTCATGGCCCATAAACAGGGAGTCCCCATCGAAGAGGTGGCAGAATCAGGTACTTCAGCACAAACAAGCTGAAAAAGGATCAGAAATTGTACTAAAACAGTGCTAAGCATTAGACCTGTCTCTTTTAGGTCCAGGACTAGCATTCATAGCTTATCCACAGGCAGTAGCCATGATGCCTTTCCCTCAGCTGTGGGCTGTTTGTTTCTTCATCATGATTATTTTGCTCGGGCTGGATACACATGTGAGTTTAAGCTCACTTACACATAAGCTGTATTACCTTGAACTGAAAAATATGAAATGACAACAAATGTTTAAGTATTTGATTTAAAATACAATATCTTTAATTTAAACTTGACTTATAGGCACATTTTGCAAAACTCTTTAGATATGTGATATAGGGATAGTTCACCAAGTAATTTATTCACCCTCATGTCATTCCAAACCTGTAGGCTTTCTTTCTTCGGAAAAATACAAACTTATATATACATTTTTTGTTCTTCCCTTTGAAGTTTGTTGCAATGGAAGCTGTCGTTACATCAGTGACGGACCTGTTCCCCGCGGTGCTGCGCAGAGCGGGACGGCGTGAAATATTCCTCCTGTTCTTCTGCATCGCATGCTTCATGGGGCAACTCTTCATGGTTTCAGAGGTCAGAGAACACAGTGTTTGTTTGTTAGAGAGTACGAAGATCAATATTAATAATTACAAAAACAAAAAATGTCAGGGGCCCATTCTTCGATCTTGGATAGTTTGGTTCGGTTAGATCGCATCTTTTAAACCAGAACTGATCCTCAAAATATGTCCTTCATAAAAGTATCCTACTGATCCAAGGACAATTTAAATTAATAATAATGTAAAAATTAATTTAAAGATAATTTCAATGTTGTGTAGTCCATTCGGCCCAAATCTGGCCCACATTTGGCCTGCATGGATTTCACGCGGGCCAGGTGTGGGCCGGGTCTGGGCCAAATTTGCTTGCTGTCTGGGTAATAGCCTACTAGTATAGACACAGCTAGTTTTACTTACTGAAATATTTATTCGTCATAAACTTCATTACTTAATATTACTTTGTAATTGTATTAGGGTCTTACATACGTGCAACAGATAAGAGTCATGCATTAATTTGAGTGATAACGGCTATTTTGGGAGTGGCTTGATGGAGCACAGAAGATGCAGATAACATGAACATTAATGCTGCCACGTAACAAATCTCTCCAAATATAAAATTAAATGAATAGATAATTACTACATTTGAAATAAAAGTCGAAAGACTGTACAAATATTATAAATCGTGAATCTAAATAATTGGGAATCATGTAAAAGAATAAAAAATAAAATAAATTGCACATTTCTTTTATCTGTTATAACATTTATGTAGTTTTGTTCTCAAGGCTGTTTCCTTATAAAAGTCCAGAAATTTGTCATGTTTTTCGTCAGGTGTCTTTTTTAATTATATGACGTCATTATGTAGCTGTCTTACCGCCAACCAATCGCTGCACTGCCGATCGTGGTCTTCACATCATTAACTTCAGGTGCTTTCGAAGAACCGAATTAGCCAGATCCTGATTAGTGCGATGATACCTTGGATGTGACATTTCATCTCGGATGTAATATGCAACATACGAAGAACGGACCCCAGGCTTTTTTTTTTAAAGATAACAACTCAACTGAAAGATTTTCTGAATATGGTTTAAATATGAATATGGATCTGCAAATGAACAATTTCTTGGTAATTATTTGAAAGTGTGACAGATCATATGCATGCTATACGACAGGTGTTTTTGGCACGCCTGTATTTTCCTTGTCATCAGTTCTGCTTAATTGCATTGTGGGCTTGGGTCTTGCACCTGCAGGGGGGGGGGGTGTATGTATTCCAGTTATTTGACAACTATGCCTGCAGTGGAGCCTGTCTTCTGTTTCTGTCCGTGTTTGAGTCTCTGGCCATGGGTTGGATCTTCGGTCAGTTGCACACAAGCTACCAAATTGACTGTAACATAAACATCCTCCAGAGTACAATGGCAGTGTTGGAAAGCTAGTGATTTGTAATTTTGCTGTCTAACCACAGGAGCAGAGAGAATGTTTGACACCATTGAAGACATGACAAACTCACGACCAAACTACATATTCATGTTGTGCTGGAAATACCTGACTCCTCTTGTGTCCATGGTGAGTGTCTCTGCATCTGTTTGAGTTTCAATGATGCTTAATGTTTACATCAGGCATTTCTTTACCATGCTCCTTCAACTTCTATTTTTCTCTTTATTCTCAGCTGACTTTCGTCTGTTCTGTGGTGGAGTACCAGCCCCTGACTTTCAACCGTTGGTATATGTACCCGGACTGGGCGTATACACTAGGCTGGTTACTGGCCCTGTCCTCCATTCTGCTGGTGCCTGGATGGGCGATGGGCCGACTGTTAGCTGGGAAAGGAAGCCTGAAACAGGTGAGGATGAAAGTATCCCTTCAGACTGAGATTTTCATAAAAAATATTTAACCAAATCAAATATACAAAACTAATCAATTCGGTCTATATAAACCATTTCAGTATTACCAAACTATGTTTGTTTGTCTTGACAGCGTTGGCTTCACCTGTGTAACCCAGACACAAACCTTCTCCTCAGCAACAAGCAACGAAATGTAATGAAGGAAACGTATTCCACCACAGAGATGAAAGACTTGGTCAGAATGAATGTAGAGGAATGTGAAAATGGACAGTGAAAGAAAAGCATTAGTTAACAGTGGTGAACCTCTATAAAACTGCATAAAAAGGGCCTATTTTTTTTCATCTCTCCCGACAAAGTATCTGCTCAATACTCAAGTCAGAGCCAAAGGACATTTCTAAACAAAACTATATTATTCAGCTTTTAATTATTTAAATCAAACTGACAAAAAAAAAAAAAAAAAAAAACTTGCCAGTAATTTGTGGGAACTTTTCTCGCTCTCATCAGGAAATATTTCACCGTGCATAGAAAATGTCATGTGAGTACATGTACAGTAAATGAACATATTTTCCATAAGGCCAGTAGGCATGCTCCCCTGCAAGAAAAATGTATGTCAAAAAAGTTTTATTTTATATTATATCATTGTGCTTTCTCTCTTTCTGGGCCTTGATTGTGGTAGTTCTGTTGCTGTATAGAGGGTCACAAAGAAACATTCAGATGTAACTCCCTTTGTAATTGTTAACATTTTTATAAGTAACTAATTTACCGAGAATTAAAAAAATAACTCTCTTTCTCAGTAACTAACAGATTACAGTTCAATTTATTTTTCAATTCCATTAGGCCTAACTAGTTATTTCCTAACACTGCTTTTAAATGGATAACTTAAACATTGGTATTATGTATTGCACATACATTCATTGTGATGTTTCTCATTTGTAAATTGCTTTAGGATAAAAGCTGTTAAATGAAAATGTAAATGTACTGTAGATCATTCTCTGTGGGAATCCTCTGTTATCCCTGTGGAAAGTATATGGTTCACCTCATTCTGTAGACCGTGGCATTAGGCCAACTTTTGATCACTTTCTGTCTTTCAGAGCATCACCGTTACACAACAGCAGAGCTGCCATCAGCTGTCACATCCAATTCCTACTGGCAAATTATAGCCAGCACCAGATTTAAATTAAATTTAAATAAATACATTTAATTTGAATGGGTCTAATTAACCTCTTAAGACCAGAGAAATAAGTTTTAGGAAAAAGTTAGTTTTCCCCCCATTTTGTATGTAAAACAAAAAATAAAAAAGAATTCATAAGTGTTATATCGATAGTCATCAGGACTCAATTTCTTAAAAAAAAATAAAATAATAAAAAGACAAATGAACATGCATTGGCAAATTTTTTTTTTTAAATCAATACAATTTTAGTTTTTAATATTTTTAATATTATTTTTCAAACCTTGTATAAAGTTGATTCTCAACTATGTTATAACAGAATTATTAAATAAAAAAACATTTTCTTCCTGCAAAATGGTTTCATGCATTTTATTGGGTTTATGCATTTTATTGGGCGTGTACAATCTCAGAGAAATTCACAATAAAATGTCCTCAAATGAGGCCACAGGGTCTGAAGACATAATACAGGCAGATAATAAAAAACTACGAACACATGAGGAACTAATGAGTAATTACCAAAACAAACTAGAAAATCAGGAAAAGGAGACAAACAAAATGCGAGAAAAATAATTAAAATCAGTTTCTTTATTGGGAAATTTGCAACAGAAAGCCCCAAAATAAAACATAATGCTTCATGGTTTTCAGTTCTAACCAAATTTATAAAATGACTTTTCCTGATGCAAATACGAATAAAGTGAAAACGAATGAAAAGGATCTCTCTCCTGACTTACAAGATGGCATGGGTATCATTAAGGTTTTAATGGTATTACTAGTCTTACAATACTGCTATCGATGTGGTGCTTATTGGCTCTTAAAAGAAATATCCGGGTGGCTTTATATTCTAAAATGTAAAAAAAAAATAAAAAAAAAATGCATGTATCTATTTGTAAATGCACCAGTATAAAGTATGACATCAGATTTTCTCCCATCCACTTAAAGATATAGCTCAACCAAAATTGAAAGTTCTGTCAGTAATTACTCACTCGCATGTCATTCCAAATCTGTAAGACGTTCATTCATCTTTGGAACAGAAATTAAGATATTTTTGATGAAATCCGAGAGCTTTGTGACGCTCACCAATATGAAGGTGCTGTATCTAAAGATGATCTAGTCAGTGCGGTTGTTTTTTGAATGACTAAATAAATAAATTGGGCATGAAATCAGGTCAGGGGTGGAAAAGGCGAGAAGATTATTACCCCTCTAAGTGGGTCCAGGGGCATGCTCCCCTGCAAGAAAAATGTAAATATTCCATATTTTAAAGCATCAATCTGATGCTTTTTGAGATGCTTTTTTTGCCAACCTGGGGAGAGCTGGAGAAACTTAACTTCAGCCATGAGTAAAATTATTACTAATTATTATTACGATTACTGTAGCCTGGTGTTCATCAGTCAAACTGCGTGAGTGAAAGGGGGAATTGAGCGAGAATCTTTATTGGTGTCGATTTTCAGTCTTTTTAATGATAGGCTTTACGAATCCATGCTCCCTCTGGCACGCGCACCTGTTCGCAGTTCACTGAACAGAACGAGTCAATCTTTCGTTCGTTATTTGGCTCGGCTCGGTATTCATCTTCAGTTCTCTCTTCACAGCAGTTCAGTCAGTGTACTGTTTGAGTAAATTAATTACTCCGGGATATTGGTTTGTTTGAACTCAGAGGGAGTGTCAGACACATTAAAAAAAATTACAGATTAAGTCATTTGTGGATTAATGCGTGTTGGAGATGCGAACCATTTCACACGATTCAGATCGATTTGGAGAACTGGTTCAAAAAGATCCGGTTACATCGAATGATTAGTTCGCGAACCGGATATCACTACACTGCAGTGTTGTGAACGCGCTAACAACAGACACGGAAGTGAAGACAATGCTGAATAAAGTTGTAGTTTTTGCTATTTTTGGACCAAAATGTATTTTCGATGCTTCAAAAAATTCTAACCGACCCTCTGATGTCACATGGACTACTTTGATGATGTTTTTCTTACCTTTCTGGACATGGACAGTATACCGTTCACACAGCTTCAATGGAGGGACTGAGAGCTCTCAGACTAAATCTAAAATATCTTAAACTGTGTTCCGAAGATGAGGTCTCACGGGTTTGGAACGACATGAGGATGAGTCATTAATGACATAATTTAAATTTTTGGGTGAACTGACCCTTTAAGGGGGTCTGAGTAATTTTCGTACCAGCTTTTTGTGTGTGTTTGTGTGTGTGTGTATACAGATTTCTACAAAATACGAAAATACTGAGATATATATCAAATATCGCAGCTCTAGCTGAAGTCGCGGAGTTGTGGGGTGGTTGAATTAAGACTGGCACTCGGGATTGGACTCAGGAGACATGGTGTTGTTGCAAAACTTAACTCCTAACACTGAACCCTCAACAGAAAAGAGATTAAAGTAGAAGCCAGCAAGAAGAGTGATGAGGCCAGATGATTTCTGATGGTTTTAGAGGAACAGCTTTAGAGTAACTGTGCGTTCACACTGCCGGTGTCGAGAGCGTCAAAAAACGCTCTTGCCGCTCTGCTCACGATGCTGCAGAAAGATTTGTGAGTGCTCAGACGCTCTGACGTAGATCGAATGCTTATTTTGTATTTAAAGCGGCCGCAAAGCAAACAAGCTTGTTGATCTCGTGCAGACTAACCACAAGGAGGGTAACCTTATAAGTTAACCTCGTTAAATATTGTTGTGGATGAAATATTAGGATCCTTTACTTAAAATGAACAATCTCAGACACCTTGGTCCACGTATCATTTATTTTTTATGTCCCTGTATGCAAACAGGGACACATCATAGATTATTGCAAATGCGAAACAGCAATAATCAACCTGTCCTCCATTGTGCTTGGGAACTAATGGTCGGAGCTGCGTTCTCTATAATCCTCTCAAGCGGTTGACTTCTACGTTCCGATTGGTGCAACCGCGTCATAGCTCATTACCATAAAGTTGCCTTGATTTCAACTCTCCTCGACGCTCTCAACAGCCAAGTCGCGCCGCGTCACTCCTCGACGCTGGCTTACATTAAAAATGAATGACTTCCGGCCGCTTTGACGCTCTCGATGCCGGCGGTGTGAACGCACAGTAAGCCAGAGCACGCTCAAAGAGCGCTAAAAGCAGCGTCAAAACACGGTAGCAAAAAGGCAAGAAAAAGCATAATTTGATGGTGTCCATGTTTAGTATTTAAACATGGTTGCTGGAACCATCCCAAATAGTGTGCTCAAAACTGTTAGTTGGTGGACTTGCTTCAGACTTGTGGCGCAAGGGTATCGTGGACAGATTTATGACGTTGTCTTGTTATCCTGGGCCTCTTTGTGGAATTTGTCTCTTTGGGTTGTTCAACACCAATCTGATCGAATTTTAAATTGTCTGATTCGCTCTGATACCCTACACTAGTGTGAATCTTCTTATGTGTTTTCAGGACTACGGACTGACTGAATCTTTGGTCGCAGTGTGAACGCTTGTACGGTTTCTCTCCAGTGTGGAGCCTCTCATGTGTTTTCAGATTTGCTGATTGAGTGAATCTCTTGTCGCAGTGTGAACATGCGTAAGGTTTCTCTCCGGTGTGGATCCTCTCATGTGTTCTCAGATTTGATAAATAACTGAATCTCTTGTCGCAGAGTGAACACTTGTAAGGTTTCTCTCCAGTGTGAATCCTCTCATGCTGTTTTAAACAGTTCGCTGAAATGAAAGTCTTTTCACACTCAAAGCACATGTACTCTCTCACACCATTATGACGTTTCTGATGTACTTTCAAATGTTCTAGACGAGAAAAACTCTTTACACATAAAGAACATGAATATGGCTTCTCCTTTGTATGAACTCTCATGTGTTTCTTCAGAACTGAAGCCCAGAAAAATGTCTTGCCGCATCCATCACATGCGTACCGCTTCTCTCCAGTGTGGACGTTCATGTGCCCTTTAAGGGTTTCTGGATTTGTGAAACTCTTTCCACACTGATCACACATGTACGGTTTCTCTCCAGTATGAATTCTCATATGTGCTGTAAGGTGGTTTTTTAGTGTGAAACTCTTCCCGCACTGACCACATGTGTACGGTTTCTCTCCGGTGTGGATCCTGTTGTGTGTTTTTAGATTTATTGACTTATTGAATCTCTTGTCACAGTGTGAACACTTGTACGGTTTCTCTCCAGTGTGAATCATCTCATGTTTTTTCAGGAGTCCCGACTTATTAAATCTCCTGTCACAGTGTGAACACTTGTAAGGTTTTTCTACAGGGTGGATGTTCATATGCTCTGTAAGATGTCCTTTCTGTGCAAAACTCTTCCCGCACTGAACACATGTGTATGGTTTCTCTCCAGTGTGAACTCTCATGTGAACACCAAGACTATATTTGCATGGGAAACTCTTTCCACACTGAGCGCAAGACCTCTTGGCTCCTCTTTTCTTTAAATATTTCTGTTTGGTTTGAGAGCAACTCAAAAGTTTTTCTTCAGTTTTGACAAGACTTTTCTTCTCAGCTTCACTTGGTTCTTCATTCTCTTCAATCAACTCTGAAATCAAAGAAAAAAACTGGCAGAAAAGTATATAATTGCTATACAAAATTCAGTGGCTGAATATACAACAGAAAATGTTACAAATAAAATAAGGTCAGCAGTATACAAATATAGAAATGTAATAATTAGGGAAAATAACACTGCATAGTGTTCACTGTATCAGTTAAACTGTTTTTTTTTTTTATTACAGCTGTTTTGTTGTTGACGATCATTAATGATGGCAGCAGTATTTATTGGCTGCTGTGCCTTTAAGACCTGATGCAAGGATCCAATATAATGATACACATCAAATCTGATTTCTTTCTCAATTGTTTTCATTCACTTGAGAGATGACTGACTGCATTTACCTGAATGATTGTCGAAATGGGTATTTTGTAAATGTTATGTGTATGTGCCAGTTCAGAGGATTCAGATGATGATTCAGTTCGGTATTTGCGCCGTCTGAAACACTTTTGAGTAGCTGTGCATGTAGAGCACAGTGTGCGAATAACGAAATTAGTTTCCTTATGCCTTTTCTCTCTGGAATTGTTTAAAATGTACTTGCTTGTGTACAGGGGCGTAGATTACGCGGGGGACGTGTCCCCCCCACTTTTATTATCATGGAAATTCGTCCCCTGCACTTTTTCGGTTAAGTTTTCTCATAGAGGTTTTCAAGAGCTGGTGTGAATAAATATAGATTTAAACTTAAAGAGACGGGATAGTCTGCATATGATTTGATATTTTACTCGGACCCAGAATACAGCGAGATGGACATCATAGAGCGCAAACACTCCTGCAGTGTGCGTTTCATTTATACTCGAAGCCGGAGCATGCTCTCGCGAAGAAAGTCATTTCAGGAAGATCCTAATATGGGCAAAAGCGTCCAGCTATCGCTGTATAAAAACGTTAAACATTAAACATACGATTGCAACAATATATGTTTTTTCAAGTAATCTCCAGCAGGTGATAAATAAAGTATGAACAATGCAGTACCAATTGACATAGCATTTATTATAGAATAGAAACTATTCTGCCTTATTATGTGATAAAAAATAGTTTGTAGTATATAAACAAATCATTATTATTTGTTATTGTCCAGCAGTTATAGATTTCTAAGCCATTTAAAAGCTAGAAATTTGTAAAAAATTAAAGTTGCCTATAGTATCCACTACCAGTCAACAGTTTTTGAACAGTAAGCTTGTTAATATTTTTTTAATAAGTCTATTCTGTTCACCAAGCCTGCATTTATTTGATACGAAGTAAAGCAAAACAGAAAAATTGTGAAATATTTTCACTAACCTATTTAAATTAACTGTTTTCTATTTGGATATATTTCAAAATGTAATTTATTGAGATTTCAAAGCTGAATTTTAAGCATCATTACTCCACTCACACGATCCTTCAGAAATAATTCTGATATTCTGATTTGCTTCTCAAAAAAAAGAAAAAAAAGAAAGAAAAAGAAACACATTATGATAATGTTTAAATAGAAAGTTTGATCAATAGAGAGTTCAGAAGAACAGCATTTATTTTGAAATAAAAATCTTTTGGAAAAAACACTTTTGATCAATTCAAAGTGAAGTGAAGTAACATTCAGCCAAGTATAGTAACCCATACTCAGAATTCATGCTCTTCATTTAACCCATCCAAAGTGCACACACACAGAGCAGTGAACACACACCCGGAGCAGCGGTGCCCGGGGAGCAGTGGTGTTGCTGGCCTGAGACTCGAACCCACAACAGAGTCCTTGCTAAATATAAGTGTTCATTTCTGTAATTTATTTTCCAAAAAACAAAAAATATATTGACTCTAAGCTTTTGAATGATATAGTGTATTATGTTGCAAAAGCTTTTTATTTCAAATAAATGCTGATCTTTGGATCATTATATTCATCAAAGAATACT
The DNA here is from genome assembly GCF_003368295.1 of Carassius auratus. Lineage (NCBI taxonomy): Eukaryota > Metazoa > Chordata > Actinopteri > Cypriniformes > Cyprinidae > Carassius > Carassius auratus. The sequence goes on along the minus strand of NC_039293.1, from coordinate 3,616,340 downwards.
GAAAAAAAACTCTAAAATTTTTTTTTAAATATTGATAATGAGCCAATCAGCATATTAGAATGATTTCTGAAGGATGTGACACAGGAGACTGGAGTAATGATGCTGAAAATACAGCTTTGATCACATGAATAAATTACATTTTAATATTCAAATAGGGAAAAAAAAGTTATTTTAAATATAAAAATATTTCACAATATTACTGTTTTTGCTGTACTTTGGATCAAATAAATGCAGGCTTGGTGAACAGAAGAGACCCTGCTTGTGTAAATACGAACAAATTATAAACTTATATTCTATTGTGGTTAAATTAAAGCTGCAGTAGGTAACTTTTGTAAAAAATATATATATTTTTTACATATTTGTTAAACCTGTCATTATGTCCTGACAGTAGAATATGAGACAGATAATCTGTGAAAAAAATCAAGCTCCTCTGGCTCCTCCCAGTGTCCTATTGCCATTTGCAGTTACAGACCGCTCCCATTAAGAAACAACCAATCAGAGCTGCGGTCCGTAACTTTGTTTGTGTTCAAAATGCAGAAAAATGTATATAATAAGCGAGTACACCATGAATCCATTTTCCAAACCGTGTTTTTGGTTTGTCCTGAATCACTAGGGTGCACCTATAATAACTGTTTATATTCGGACTATTTTAGATTGCTTCGGGGATACCGCGGCGGAGTAACCCAGTACCTCTGTGATTCTTCATAGACATAAACAGAGAGAAGTAGTTTCCGCTACGATGTTCTTCAGCAAGACGCAAGCAGTTCTGTTTATTAACCGCAAGAGCGTCAAAAGTTCCCTACCGCAGCTTTAACTATGATCCATTTAACCACTAACAATTATGTATCACATTTAATTGAAAACAAAAAAACATTTTCTTTCACAATATAATATGCTGTTATACTCCACATAACTCCATATACAATCCAGAAGCTAAGTTTTTCTTTTTTTTTTTTTTGCACAGGCCTATCTAAAGGGTTAATGGTCCCACCTAGTGATCAACCATAAACATTTTGAATTTTACCTCTTCCCAATGGGGAAAACGATCAACCATCGAGAATGCATGATTTTATGGTGTCATGGCTATGCAATCAAATTTTATTTTGTTATAATGGAAGTCAATGGGGCAAAAACAGCCACGAACAGTAAATGAGGGAGAAAATAATTAAATCTAATGCTGCACAAAAACTAACAATGCATCAAAGCCAATGTTGTTGCTAATCTTTGACACACATATATATATATATATATATATATATATATATATATATATATATATATATATTTATATATTTTACGGAAAAAAAGAAAAATATTTATCTATAGTGATAAATATGATGTAATGAATTTGAAAAAGGGTTAATGAAGAATCAAGATTAAACACCAACCTCTTTGTTCTTCAGTGTGTTTCATTCTGCAGGGTTCTGGATCACTCATTTTTCCTCTCTTCACTTCAATCTTTGTAGATTTTAGTGCTTTCTGGTAGTCTGATGCTCATCTTCACTTGTAGGCTGATGGAAATATTCTGATGGTGTGGTTGTTGTGGGAGGAGCTTCACTGAACATTCATTTCTGTGTGGAAGCAGCAGATTTGCCAAAGTCAACAATGAATTAATTACTGTCGTTTAAAAAAAAATGTAAGATTTCTATATTAAAAGTAACAGCACAAAAAAATAATCAATTTGAAATGCTCATTAAGTAACTGCACTCATATTCACACATTCTATAGATTTGTTCTTTCTTTTGCAACCTTTTCCCATTTTCGGGAAAAGGCAAATAACTACACTAGAATACACAATTTCTATTATAGTTTCTGTTATAGTTTATACAAGCAGAAATCGATAGTGATAAAATATTTAAACAGAAAGTGACATTTAAAATGTCTAGGCTCAATATGAAACATTCAGCAGAATCTGTTCTTAATTTTCACCATGTAAAGTAACGTAATGTTAACTAACTTACAACAACATATCTGATTTGATCCGCCTGAGATAAACGTCTGAGAAATAACGTTATAAAATCACAGCAGCAAAACTCGACACCGGTTCTCATCCATTCCCTTTACAGATCACAATACATTCAGCAACAGTGACATTATACATTACACTATAAACATAAAAACAATCATTCGCAATACAAACAAACACAAAATCGCTCGGGTCTGAATGAACTAAACATGTTATCTACACATGATTGTTGCCTGCTTTGTTCTAGTAAGTGTTAGAGTTAAAAAAAATACAAAAGCGTTGTCTTCGACTGAAACAAGGCCAAAACGACCTCGTATACTGTTGCATAAACATACTTTGAGTTTTTCTGTTTTAAATATGAGCGATACTATGAACGCCTCTGCTCGCCTCAGAACACTCGACGCTGACCGAAGGAGCGCGCGCTAGTGACGCCTTCTTCTTTAGTTCTTTAGCTCATAACAATCTAAACCTATAGCGCCATCTACAGTAAACTGCTGTAGTGCAGTCATGTCAGCTATTATCTTCTAAATGACTTATAAACATAATATATATAACTCTTCATACATTTGAAACTATACCAGATTCCCAGGTTCCAGTGTCCCATCTTCAGCTCCTTCAGAACATTTCCCTGGTTGCCTAAAATCCAGATCAGGCTACAGCATCCCTGTTTGATTTTAAATCCTCTCACTTAACCCTGTACTACAGTATGTATTTTACTAGCAGCCTATATCCTACTCTATCTTCATAAAGCTCATATCCTAACAAATACCCCCCCAAAAATCCTTATTTACCTTTCCCTTTTTATTTAAGAATGTTATTAATTCCTTTCTTTCTTCATCATATTTTTTTTTACAATCGCATATTAAATGCTCTATTATTTCTTTTTCCCCACAGTACTCACATAAACCATTCTCATGCAGTTCAATAACAAATAGTGATGTGTTCAGTTCTGGGTCCATGTCTCATGCTTGTTACAATGACTTGTTCCCACCACTAATGTTTCTTTTATTGTTAACATTGTTTTAATAATAAATAAATGCCTCCCCTTATTACCTGAATTCCATATTTCTTGCCAATCATTTAAAATATTTTCCATAATTATAGTTTTGACTTTACCTTTACTTAAAGCAACATTAACATCTACCTGGTCCTTTTTTAAAAGCATCTTTTGCCAATTCATCAGCTGTTGCATTTCCCATTATGCCCACATGTATATGCCATAATAATGTCAATATTTCACTTAATAAGTCTTGTTTACATAAATGATGGGTGGAAAACAACCTCAACACAGAAGCAGAATAAGAGCAGATCTATCTGTATAAATATGCATGCATACTCACATAAAACCATTGCTGTAAATGTCTATTCACCATATATTTAATATTACCCATTTCCTCCCAGTCCCTTTTCTTGTCTATATTTCCAAATCAATTTTAACTTCAGGAATTAACCAAGCTGGTACCTCACCCTATACTGGAGACATACTACATTCTGTATCTGCAATCTGTTGATTCATATTCTATCCAAAACCCTAGACTTCTTCCTTTGTATATTCCCAACAATTATTCAATATATCTTCAGAAATATGTTCTCCAGCATGACTTTTCATTGATGTCCAAAATATACCAGGGACAATTTTACTCTACGTAAACTTAATGGCATTTAATTTGCCTGTACTAATAGTGCATTGACTGAAGTTGTATAAGTTGCTGAGTGCTCTGTACTGTTTTCTATCTAATCTCCTTAACAATGTTTCTGATGCTGCATCACACACCATACATCCATAATCAAGTATAGATCTAATCAGGGCTTGATATATTGTTAACATAATTTATCTATCTGCTCCCCACTCTATTGCAGGAACTAAGCTCATCATATATAATAGTTTCTGCTTTTTTAAAATCTGTTTCTTCAAAATATTTCTTCCAAGTATATATCTTCATCTAACCATATTCCCAGATATTTAAAAACATAAACTCTTTCTAAAGGTTTACCATATAAAACTTAACTCAGTGTCTGTTGGAACTTCCCTTTACCTACTAATGAACATAAAACAGGGTTTACTTGTTGACATTTTAAAAGTCCATTCTATAGTCCGTTTTTCCACCTTTTTAGCTGTCGGCATACTTACAGTCACTTGAGATACATTTCGACCCCACACCATATCCTAAGTTTTCAAAAATATAATTAATCATAATATTAAAAATAATTGGACAGACAACAACCCCTTGTGGGATTGTCCACCACTGTCTTTATATACTTCACAATGTTTATTAAATTAATTCCAATCTGCTTTCTCATACCTCCACATCCATTGTAAAAAGCACTCCCTATTACTACTATTTACATTTAATTTACAAAAATTGGAAAATGATCGCTTCCAATATTAGCTACAACTTTTTCATCTATTCCATTTGGAATTAAAGTTAGATTTATACATGATAATGTATTCCCTGCTAAGTTAAACCTTGTACCTTCTGTGTTTAAGCACATAAATTGGTCTATTATTTCCCAATTGGGATACATTTTTTTACACCCCCATAACCAGTTGTGTTAAAATCACCGCACCATAATTCCTTATTCCTTTTTTAAATTCTTTAAAGCAAATTTAGAGAAGACTTTTTACATGGATTATAAAAATTATATAAACAATTAACAAATTTTAAGTTCATCATGGTGAAGTTGGACATTCTTGTGGTGATAGTAATGAAAAGTGCATGTTGATGTCATGTTTCTCTCTCTTTTAGGCATTATCGCCCGTGTATACACATTTCATGATGGGAATTTTAATTTCCTTAATTACAACAATTGCAGCATTGTTTTTTAACTTTTAGCCATGCTATAATATATTTTTTTAATTTGACACTTTTTTAGATTTTATTCGTTTATGATAAAAACATATTTGATATTTGTCATGTAGGCCTTTGACTAAAATCATGCAGGGTAAAAAAAATAATAAGAATAATTTTAATATATATATATATATATATATATATATATATATATATATATATATATATATATATATATATAATTTTTTTTTTCTGGTATAGCCTACTAGTTCGGAGGTTTCCTTTGGCCTGTTTTTAACTAAATAAAAGTAACTGCTTTATTTATTTAGAAGCAGGGTATTTTAAATAGTTTTTGTTTTAATTTTTATATATTTTTTATTTTATTAATCAAAAATACAATGCCCACCACAATATAATATTCAGTTTCATGTAAATCAGGGCGGGTTTAAGTCATCATTGGTCCACTAGTTCTTGATTGACAGCTCCTCCTCTAGCTAATCAGTTGAAGGGGGCGGTGACGTCACTCCATCCCACCTTATTAACTGCCGGTTTTCAGTGTTGTTCACACTTGTACAGGTGAAAATGGATAACTATCAGCTGGGAAACATCTTTCCATACAGAACACTGTCATTATGTGTCTGCCTGCTACTGCTGTAGGCCTGCCTGGTGATCCAGTAACATTAAATGAGTGAATTGGTAAATTAATTATGAATAAATGAATGTAATATTTTTGCATTGACTAGGCTCGATATGACTAGTTTTCAATGTAAGTGATAGTTTTACAGAGGAGACAGTTAAAGGGCCAGATGAATTTGATATGTACACAATATTTACATAAACACTATGCAACAAGCTACATATATTATTGTATTGCACTATAAAATTTACGTTTTTAATATATAAAATCACAATATAGCAACAATATGAAAGTAAAACAGCCAGAAGGTGGCGGTGTTACGGTTTAACTGGTTACCGTGTTATCTGGTGACCAACTTCCTGTTTAGGTGTCAGCTGCAGATGTGCTGGAACGACGGTAGCAGATTCGCCGATTCTGAAAGCACAAACTGACGTGATATTAAGTGTCTAATAAACGCAGACTTGCTCATTGCATGATTTTGATATTCTTGCAGAGATAACAAGTTATAGATATGATCGCCCGTAGCGGCTGAAGTAAGTAGGATAAACAAAAAAAATAAAATAAGTAAATCTGTGTTGGAATGGGTTTCGAACACGCGCTAAAAGACGACGCGCCGCGAGACAACACTCACGAACCACCGAGCCACTGATCTTCACATGAACAGCTCCAGATCTCTGGATTCAACACAGGACTCTCGGCGTCACATCGTGAAACGGGCTGAATCAAGGAACTGTGACCGTGTTAACTTGTGACCTCTGTTTGCAATCCAAAATACAATTTTACTGTTGCTATAAGTTAACAATTCCAGCCAAACCGCTTCTTATGCTGCTAAATGATTTGATACGATCTGAAAAATTACTCATCGTCAAAAATTACGAATCCCATTAATGTAAACATGCATATAACAACAGCCCAAAGTTTAAGTAGCTTAGTTCCATTGGTTCATTAGCATAACACATTCTTACAGTGGCAGGCTGCCCACATACACTTTTTGTTTTACAAAATAAAAAAGATCACCTGTCATCTATCCAAGACAACATTTAAAGTGTTACTAAATGGCAACAACTTTTAAAGAGTGTCAAAAACACTACTAGTAAAAATCATGATTTCGATTTTTCATTGTTTTCAATTGTTTTCAATCATTGATTTTTCAAAATGTCATTGTTCCCATGCAACCTCTCAGCCACAATGTCAAAATATGTAAATGACAAATTTCCAAAATCTTTCAATCAATGCTCCACAAGTTATTTTTCACCATCACAGTCCCTTTTATTGTAAGATACAATGGGTTTACAGGTAAAATAAATTTATCTTGGTGTACTAGACATTTGTCAAAAATACAAAGAAAAAAAAAATAATCAAAGAAATGTTAATGCTCAAATCAATCATGCTACAAAAGACGGTGTACACAGAAGTGGTTCATTTCACTGGTTCATAATCACTAAGCTCATTGGTTTGACGATGCCATCACTAAATCAATGAACTGACTTTAGCTGGAAAATGACTGTTGTTCTCCGTTTTCCTGTTGACTCTGTAAAGCTGCTTAGACACAATCAGTATTGTATAAAGCACTATAAACAAATTCATATAACATATCTAGAGGACTTTTCACTGCTTTACCACACACACACTTAAACACAAGCAGGACAAAAGAAATCTGTCTCAATAAGAGGCTGACCAACACAGTTCCAGTGAAACCATAGGTCACATGTGATATTAATCTGTGAAGAATGCATGTTGCACTTTAAAGACAATGTGCCTGTGTGAACTTGTTTATCATCTAATTTGTTTAATAAAGATTATGTGAAATATTATCTATTATATTATCTAAATGCTGCTGAAAAACCTGAATAAAAACAACACAGAACATTTTCACGAGCTTTAATGGTTGTAACGGAAATGGCCATTTGGGTTCAATCAAAACTTTCATGGTCTTTGCATGTAAGTCTGTAATGACAATTTTATGTACAGTCAATTGTGCTTTGTGTCTAGTTGATTTCAATTCAGATGCATACAATCACAACCATTCAAGCAGAAAAATATGTTGCAAAGTTATTTAAACAAAGTAAATTACACTTTACAGCAAAGTAGTGCAACCTATTATAATTAAATATTGTTCCTCAAAGTGAAATGATGCATTCTGTACATCTAGTTTTGCAGTTCATAGCCAAGAAGTGTATGTGGGCAGCCTGCCACTGTAAGAATGTGTTATGCTAATGAACCAATGGAACTAAGCTACTTAAACTTTGGGCTGTTGTTATATGCAATGTTTACATTATTGGGATTCGTAATTTTTGACGATGAGTAATTTTTCAGATCGTATCAAATCATTTAGCAGCATAAGAAGCGGTTTGGCTGGAATTGTTAACTTATAGCAACAGTAAAATTGTATTTTGGATTGCAAACAGAGGTCACAAGTTAACACGGTCACAGTTCCTTGATTCAGCCCGTTTCACGATGTGACGCCGAGAGTCCTGTGTTGAATCCAGAGATCTGGAGCTGTTCATGTGAAGATCAGTGGCTCGGTGGTTCGTGAGTGTTGTCTCGCGGCGCGTCGTCTTTTAGCGCGTGTTCGAAACCCATTCCAACACAGATTTACTTATTTTATTTTTTTCGTTTATCCTACTTACTTCAGCCGCTACGGGCGATCATACCTATAACTTGTTATCTCTGCAAAAATATCAAAATCATGCAATGAGCAAGTCTGCGTTTATTAGACACTTAATATCACGTCAGTTTGTGCATTCAGAATCGGCGAATCTGCTGCCGTCGTTCCAGCACATCTGCAGCTGACACCTAAACAGGAAGTTGGTCACCAGATAACACGGTAACCAGTTAAACCGTAACAGCGGCAAGTATCTTTGGAGTAAGACATTATCATTCAAAGGCAGTGAGGAATAGAGAATCATTTAATATATAAGGCTGCTGTGTGTTGCTTGTTGGACACTGTTGTGCTGTGGCTTTGTGTGGACTCTTCATCAGAACTCACTATTATTAAACTCACTCAATTAAACTTTCAAAAATCAAAAACATTCTTCGTCATGTGATGTTGCTTAATGTAATTTTATAATCTCAGAATAACACTAAATGTCATACATCTTACAAACCCATCAACCTTATCAATTACATATACTTTAAATGAAAGGAAAAGCCGCATAGCTGTTTACAAAAAAAGTCAAAAACATGTAAAAAAAAAAAGCTAAATATTGCCTGCAGACGGTTAACAATTACGAGCAATACAGCAAACTAAACAATTGTAACTGATGTATTACTCTTACTCATATTATCCTCTCCTAACAATAATAACTATTAGACTTCAGGTGGGTCATTCCTGTTATGGTTACTTTTTTGTCCCAATGATTTATTTAATGGTATTTTCTCTGAAATGAGTCACATATTTATAAGATATGGCTTAAATTGTATATTTAGTTCTTCTTTTTCACTTAAACTGAGATAATATAAATTATGAATAGTATTTTGTATTTTACACACCTTTTTATTGATATATGCCTCAAATTCAAATTCCACAAGAAATATAAACCATTAAATGATAAATAACTCATAATATATCAAAAAAATACTATAGAATAGGCTAAACTGCCTCCGATCATACATATAAATCATGTGAAAATAAAGTTTTTGTTTTATTATTATTATTTTTATTTATTTATTTTTTCTTCAATTACTGTGTTCCTGAAGTCATTTTCCACCCTGTTAGTACATACTTTCTCACCTTTCAAAACTGACTGCAATATCATTGAGACCATTTTCAAGAAGTGACATTTTATCTTTCCCACTGGAATTCAACTGTACAAACTGAAGTAAGCTTCAACTCTCTTGCAACTTTTTTTTTTTTTAGTTTTTGAAATGTTATCCTGCTTGTTCCACCCTGTTAGGTTATATTATGGAGAATGTTTGTCCTATCAAAAAAATGTAAAAACAAATATGACGTAGTTATATAAGTTCTGTTAATCTTTGAAAGGTTAGCTCGCTAAATGTTGATCACTCAATGAGCTATGGCTAACTTAGCTCAAAATTTTCAATGTGCAACTAACAGGGTGGAAATTCTAATAGAATAAATAGTATTTAGTGTATATAGCAAATGTCTATATATATATATATGTATGTATGTGTGTGTTTGTGTGTGTATGTGTGTATATATATATATATATATAGAGAGAGAAAGAGAGAGAGAGAGAGAGAGATAATGTTCAGAACCCTTAAGCTCCCGGGTCACCGGTAAAGAACTCGATCTTGGAGGTAAAAAAAAAAAAAAAAAAAACACCCACTAGGCTGTGTTAGGAAATATACAAATTTTAATACAATTAACACAGCATCCATTTTTTCCCATAATTATCATCATAATAAAAAAAAAAACCCGCAAAAAATGGCTTCACTGTCCATTACTGTTCCTTCTTGTGATGGTTTTTGTGTTTGTTTGTTAATCTAGTTAATCCAAATGATTTATAACATTTTTATTTTTAATCAAATATAAATAAAAAATAATGGTATTTACACTTTACAATAGGATACTTATTAGTTGCTTATTAGCATGCATATTACTAGAATATTAGCCAAGTATAAGTGCTAATAGTTGCGTAACTTACACTTTTTTTAATTAAGAACATATTAATGCCTTATTCTGCTTGACTTTATTCTACATCCCTAATCTTACCCAATACCTAAACCCAACAACAACCTTACTAACTATTAATAAGCAGCAAATTATGAATTTATTGAGAGAAATGTTGTAGTTAATAATACCTATTCTAAAGTGTTACCAAAATAATTTATTATGTTCTGTACTCTCTAATTTGTTTTGCCACCATGATTGATTGTGATAAGGGACCACATAGCTATTTTTGTGTCCCTCCCCCAGAGGAAATCTGGATTATTTATTTATTTATTTTTGGTATGTTTTGAAACAGTATTAAATAGGTGCAGTTCCACACATTACAGACGGAGAAACCATGCAGGACATTGACGGAAAGCTTGTCTACTGTTAATGAACCTGTTAACACTGTTTTGCTCCTTTCCACCCTGTTAGACAATGTGACTGCAATAGTTTAGGTGGGATTCTGATCCCATAGGAACTCATCACTTACTTTCTGTGTTTTGTGAATTTAGTTTGACTGGTCTCATTTGCATAACTGTAAGGATATTGAGTGCCTCAACTTGATACAAAATCCCCCTTCCCATCAGACTCTTTGTATACTGCTGGCCTTAATTGTAATAGTGTTCAATTTTAAAGTAATGTTGTCTGTACACAATAGCAAGAGTTTGCTGTTAATCGTCCCTTATGAGGAACACCTAACAGTTGATCAAATTTGGCCTTGAAAAAAGTAAAACCATCTGCATGAATGGTAAACTGAAGTAGGAGGCCTTATGATAATCTGTTCATTTGTTTATCCAATCAATTCTGAGAGTCTTTGTTCTGAAATCAATGAATATGCATAACAAGAAGATATATAAACTGTGTATCTGACCAATAAACTGTGAAGAAGGAGACTGAAGTTAACCACTCTGTGTGTGTAGGTTTGTGTGTGTGTGTTTTGTTTGTGTGTGCAAATTTTCACAACACGAAGAGGATCTGAAGCAGAACAAACGAAAAAAATAAAAATAAAAAACAGAGCAAAGTTTGTAGTACGTCTTAGATGAAGAATGGATTTTTCTTAGCCCAGATAAGATGACGGACAGTTCTTGTTTAAATGCCTTTTGCAGTAATGAAACTTTAGCTTTTTTCTAAATAAACATTTTGATAGTCATCAAAAATTATCGCACAGCGTTTGACCCGAGCTTCACAAATGTTGGTTTAATTTGGTCATTATTTAATAGTGTTGAGATGTTTTGCAACTGATTCAGCTGTGAATTGTGTTCCCGTCTCTGCTGTCTCCAGTATTTCCAGCAAGAAAAGGATAATGTATCTTCTGTGGCCTCTGCTGTTTGTTTCAGCACAAGGTTCGATCCAGATTGGTTAGTAAAGCTTTACTTTTTACTTTTTTAATATAAACTACATAGTTTGCAGTATTATTATTGGAAAGATTTTCATGAGTTTCATAAAAAAAAAAAAATACAATGTCGCAATAAATATATTTTTAAACATTTTTTTATGTTAAATAAAGTCTGTTTAGTGGTCTATTAGAATTTCACATTAAAACATGTCTGTTGCAGCAACAGTTGCACAGATAGCTGAGGTTAAACACTTTATTTACTGCTTTAAACATTTCCTGAGCAGTTTGCATTAAATCTCTCAATCTCTCAATCTTCTGTCACTGTCTGAAGATGACCGACCGAGGCAGCCGACAGAGGAGGGCAGCGTGAGACTTGTGGGAATCCTTGATTCGGCTGGTCGTGTGGAGATATATCACGATGGACAGTGGGGTACAGTTTGTGCTGATAAATGGGATCAGGCCGAAGCACAAGTTGTGTGTCGTCAGATGGGTTTTTCTGGAGCCATAAGAGCCACGTCTGGAGGACGCTTTCCAGCAGGTATGAACTCCTCAGAGCAGTTCGATTGCTACACACTGGACTAGTTTTTTTTTTCCCAAATTCTGTTAATTTTTTCAGGCTGTGGTCCGATCTGGATGGATGAAGTGAAGTGTAACGGCTCGGAGAGCTCACTGTCTAAGTGCAGCTTCAACGGCTGGGGTGTTTCTGACTGCACACATACAGAGGATGCCGGAGTCATCTGCGAGACTGGTACGACACAGCAACGAAATTTAAGAAGTCAGGATTAATGATTTCATTGCCTCTTGTGTGACTTTTGTAACACGGAGGCTTACTGTCATTTACATTTAAATCTTTGAAATGTTACATGAAAATGTCAGACTGTTGGCAGGCCTCTGGGTTTTCATCTGATTCTGTTTGATATAATCTTTAAATCTTCTGTCACTGTCTGAAGATGACAGACCGAAGCAGCCGACAGAGGAGGGCAGCCTGAGACTTGTGGGAGGTCTAGCTTCTTCTGGTCGTGTGGAGATCTATCATGATGGACATTGGGGTACAGTTTGTCATGACGGATGGGACCTGGCCGGAGCACAAGTGGTGTGTCGTCAGATGGGTTTTTCTGGAGCCATAAATGCCGTTTCCGGAGGATATTTTGAAGCAGGTATGAATTCCTCAATGCAATTTGATTGTTACAAACTGGTCTTACCCAAATTCTGTTGATTTTTTTTCAGGCTGTGGTCCAATCTGGATGGATTACGTGAAGTGTAACGGCTCGGAGAGCTCACTGTCTAAGTGCAGCTTCAGGGGTTGGGGTGAGACTGACTGCACACATATAAAGGATGCCGGAGTCATCTGCGTGACTGGTACGACACAGCACAGACATTTAAGAAATCAGGATTAATCACTTCATTTCCCCTTGTGCAACTTTTGTAACATGGAGGCCTACTATCATTTACCATTATATATTTAAAAATAATACATGATCATGTCACAAAACTGGCAAGCCTCTGGGTTTTCACCTGATTCTGTTGATTTCAAATGGATCAGAGTGGAAATAACTGACTGATTTCATCCAATAGCCTACAATAAAAACTGAAGAAAAGTCATGTAAAGTCAGTCTTATCGATATTTAAAAGAAATTAAATCAAAGCAAAATACATTTCTACCCCAAAGCACCTCACTGTACAATGGAAAGTAAATGATTCCAACATCCCTATAGTGTCAAAACTGGAGTATGAACAGAGCGCTGAAGGTCTTTTACCGTATTTAATATTTACAGTAATTAAGAACTTAATGGTAAGTCATCTAATTTTGGTTTGCTCATAAGCTCAAACTCTCTCTTCTATAAATCAAAATTTACACATTTTATCTTTTTTTCGTACTCCTAGCTACATTCTCACTGAAGCTGAATCTGAAGCAACCAATTGAGCAAGAATTATTTGTCAATGGTAAAGCTGTCTTGGAGGCTGTTGTTTCTGGAGACGTAGAGGCAGTGAAAGAAGCTTCAGTGTCATGCAAAGTGAAGGATAAACCTTTAACCACTGTACCAGGAAATACAGACTCTTCACAGTTTATAAAAGTCCACAAAATCACTGTTGATGCTGAGAAATGGTTTGATGGTGAAAAGGTCACCTGCACAGTCCATTCAAACAACCGCAGAGACATCGAGCAGGAGATCTTTTTCGATAAAGGAGGTAAATAATCAATACATATAGTCACATATCTGAATTCATAAAAATGATGAAAGTTTGAACATAATTGTAGTGTCTGACAGAAAATACAAGCACATTTGAAATGCTTAGATACACCTTCAAAACCTGGCTTGTTAAATTACTGTTATTCGCTATAGTTTGATTGTTTAATGAATCTTTATCACTTTCTTTAATTCAGATGGACTGAGACCCAGTGTTGTCATTTACAGACCTGATTATATCCCCGCTGGCAACATCTCTCTGGTGTGTGAGGTCTCCAGCCCTAAACTCGGCAATGTCTATATCATGTGGAAAGCGGGCGATGGGACTTACATAAAGGGCTCAACCAGCGCTCCTATTCATCGAAAGGACTCCACGTCTGTTCTCAGCATACTAACAATGACAAAAGAAGAGTATGAAAATCCCAGAACCACCATCACATGCGCAGTCATACATGCCAACATGGAAAATTTGAGTTCTCCTTTACAAGTTTCAGTTTCCAAAAGAAAACAGCCAGAAGTGACGTGTGATGATTAATGTTCTAGTGCTGTACCAAACAGTCACAGTGTTTATCTGCTGTTCACTTCGATGTTCTCCAGAGCTTCTGTTTTGTTGATCCTATTTGATTATATATCTGTGGTGTTCTTGTGCATTTGTTCTGCCTATATCTGTATCACTGAACTGCATAGATCAAACATCAATGCCAAATTACAATACAAACTGTGTTTCATTTGTGATTGCATGCAAATAAATATGGCCATACAAAACATAGTCAGCATAAATATCATAGTGTGAAAAATCAGTAGTTTTCAAGACAGTGTCCTGTGCTTTCTGTACTGCTGTTAACCCATTCATGCCATGTATGTAATATAATCTAACATTTTCAAATTGTTTACTAAAAATTATGACTTTTAAATCCAAAATTGTTCTTTTTTTGTTTTGTCGTTTTACAATATTAAGCAATAAATATTGGTGCTTTCATGATTAATTCCAGCTTTCATGTGAATCGACATCAGAATTTCAGAAACATCAGAAGAAATGTACCCTAAAATCAATTATTTCTTGTATGGTATTTTCTGAAAAGTAAAGGTGAAAGATGTAAATCCACTGTAAACAGTTTACGACTGTCTGAGAATAGAGCTCTCAAATAACAATTTAGTGAGTGGTGTATCATCAGCAAGGGTTAGGGGTAGAAGTAAGGGTTCGTTTTTAGTTCCAGCACATACTGGAGTAAAGGGGAACGAGGAAGCTGATAAATTGGGTAGGGAAGCATTAAAGGATCCTGATATTAACATCAGATGAGTAAATGTAATAGAGAATGACTTAAATGATTCCAACCACTTAAAGAGAGTATGAAATTATTCAGTTAAAGGAATAGTTCACCTCAAAAATGCTAACTTCTGTAACCATTTACTCACCCCCATGCCGTTACAAAACTGTATAGGTTTCTCTCTTATGTTGTGCCCTTATTTTTGTGGAGACATGACTCATCAACAGAGTTCAGCTAGATATGCAAGTTCTGTAGAGTTTCTAGCTACTGCTCATCTCTGGGGGAGTTTGTGACTGTTAGATGCAGACCATCTTCAGCACCAAGGGAATTCACCACAGTTATCATAATTGTTGTGTACATCCAGGCAAACACTGTTGATAAGGTGGAGCTTTGTAAACTTCACAGGAAGATTAGTTAACTGCAGAATACATGCAGACTGTATATGGCTGAATTTACAATAAAAGTCTACTTGACTAAACTTCTTGGACTTAAACTACTGCGCAAGAGTAACAGATAGACTCCAGACCGTGTCTTTCAATATGCTTGAATCAAGGCCAGGAGGATCTCAAACCAACCACAGAGAATCCACCCAACAAGATGAATGCAACAGTTAATATAGCATAGATGCATGGCAAAGGTAGCATGGCATTAATCATTTTCCTCAGATATAACTGGTTCTGCATATGTGCAATTCAGCACCCCCCCCCATTACTGACAAAACACATTTGGTTTTTGATGACTTCAGCTTGTTACTCAAGTCACTGATTGTTGTGCATATTTTTATATTCAGACTGCTGTCTTGTCCATATGCATCCGTTATTGCAACACACTAAGTTTTGGGACATTTAGTACTCAAAAACATTCAACTGTTATGCCTGATAGTTATGATTAATTTCAAATGTTTCCTTCACTTTAATATATATATATATATATATATACACAATACCCCAAATCAGAAAGAGTTGGGACATTTTGTAAAATTAATCTCTGATTTGTTAATTATGTTTTATTTAACTGATCAAAGTACAAATATATTTTACTGACAAAATAAATTATATTCTGTAAATCATACAATTTTGATTATGATGGCTACAACACACTCCAAAAAAAGTGGGAACAGAGACGTGTAAAACTGTGTCACATCAAACTTCCTTTTAATTAAAATGTTTAATCATTTGAGAATTGAGGATAGTATTGTTAAAGTTTTTCAAGCATTATTTTTTATTATTATTATTAATTATTATTATTATTATTATTATTATTTCAGTCTCACTTGATTCAAGACTAGAAATACTCAATATCATTTGGTTGTAAATGTCTGATTCTCCTTTAAATGATGGACTATTTATCTTTAATAGAAAACAGACCTGGATCCCAGTAAATGCCTCCACATTAGTGTTACCTTCACACATATGCCAGTCATCATGCCGTTTGCTCTGCTGCACAACCATACCATGACAGACGTTTGCTTTTGCATCTGTCACTGCTGAAATTCTGAATGGTCTGTTTGTTCTTTACACAAATGACGTACAGCTTTCTCCTTGCATAACAGAGATTCGAGTTGCATTTATTGATGCAGCTGCAGGCTTTACTCCTGAGCCCATGTGGCTATTCCTAACACCGCAGCATGACGGTTTCTTATTCAATGCCATCTGAGGGCCCCGAGGTTCCCTGCCTTGCCCTACACAAACTGAGATTTCTCTGTATCTTTTCACAAAACTCTGTATTGCTATTGTTGAAAGACCTGAATTCTTTGCAATTTTGAATTGAAAAATGTGAGATTTGACACAAAATGGTGAGCCATGATCAAGTTTTTTCTTCTTTTATACCCCAACATGATATACCCTATAAATAATTTATGATGATTAAAACATGAGAGAGAAAAATGAAATGAAAAACATTTTTTTGTGACAAAGGTCAGAACTCCTATTATGATCTAGTTTATGTTTTAAGGTGCAGTCTTATCATAAATTAATCTATTACTGTTCCTTCATAATTTGTAAAAAAAAAAAACAGTGATAAAATATCTATCTACTATATCGCCATTTATTCCTAATCTAATCATGACAAACTATTTATCGTTAAAGGGTTAAAAATGTGGTTAAACACACTTAAAAAAAATCTTAAATGAGATACATTTTGATATTAATTGTTTGCACTTTGTGACAAATACTGATATTAAAATTGTTCTGTTCATGTCTTAGTCCTTCTTGTTTTTAATAATGTGATCCAGAAATCAAACATAATACAAGGGTTAATCATTCACAACAGACTGTGAGATTACGTACGTTAACTGAGAAAAATGTTCAAGGATTGATTTGATAAATTAAGTTATACAGTTTAAAAGTTATAAAGCCTTTAAGACAATGATCAGCTATCAACAAAGACAATTTGAAGTCATTTGAATTTACCACAGAAGCAACATTTTTTTACCACATTTTTAACCTGTTGTTCAGAATTAGAGCTAACATATATCAATAACACACTTAAGTGTGAAGCGTTGAATGCATAAAATGTGATAGCAGTATTATATTTTTATATATAAAAAATCAGGCCCCTTGTCTAATTTATATTAGGTGAACTTGGCCTTAATTTCAGAACTTAAACTTTACTTCTCTTTATATTTTGTATAAATGCAACACAAGAAGTTTCACTTCTTTAAGGGCCTTTTGCTGTTTATAAATAGCAAATATGAATTGCTGAGCCAGATCATTTTTTTAGTCTAAAATATTGTTTGTGCACAGACTTTATAAAGTCAGTATAGTGACATGGAATGCAAATACTCACAATATCTGTGAAGTCACACACCAGCGAGAAATGATTATTGAGAAGACACACTTCAAAAGTAAGTTATCTCCCAGCAGGCGAAAAACATATTTCGGTTGCAATATCGGATGACCAAAACTCAATGTAAATTCAATGTCTAATGTCAATGTTAAATTGATCCAATACTGTCATCAGCTGACATTGATTTTTTGATGTCTTTAGGTTGTGTAACCAAAATCCAATGTTAAGTTAATGTCAAATTAAAGTTAAATACTGACGTCAACCTGATTTTCATTTTCAACCAAACATCTGTCCGACCTCATGTCCAAAGTAATCCTGACACTATAGACGTCCGGTGCCTGCTGTGCTCATTTTTTTTTTCTTTAACTAACATTCTTACATTAATAAATCCGAACTCACACAATAAATCATGTTTATAAGTTATGTACAACAGCATTGCAGTGCGGTTAGTCTATATTCATGCCATCTAATATAACATTTTCACATTATTCTTACTAGAAATTATGATGTCAATTCCAAAAACAATTAATTAATTTAGACAGCTGAGCGGGAAGTTAAAGGCTAGTTCTCGAGGAATTAGTTTGTTCTTTCTAGATACTAAACATTTTCGGGTGAAAGCATGATTTACAACACATTCACACGCAATCGCTTTTACAATACTGCTTTCAAACAAATGTAATCTTACAATGCTACTTCATCTGTAGGCTATCTGATGTTGAATGAGCAGAAACCTGTAAGAAATGCATCGAAGGCGGAGCACTATTTCTGGCATCAGTGAGCACAGAGAGGAGTGGGAGCGGGAAATGGTGAACCTGGAGAGGAGTTGGAGCAGAGTGTTTATTAAATTTTTGCCGCTCCTCCAACAATCTTGTTGTCAAACGTACATTCACTCTCTGTTGGACTACACAGCGTGAGGCAAGGGAGCACGTGCAAACCAGAAGCAATGGATGTCAGCAGAGGTTTGTGGGCTGCTAAAGACCCGAGATGATGCTTTCAGATCGGGAGACAAAGCAGTCCTCAAAACACCAAGAGTGAGGTGACATTTAGCCAAGTATGATGTCCTATACTCAGAATTCATGCTCTGCATTTAACCCATCCAAAGTGCACACACACACACACACACACACACACAGAGCAGTGAACACACGCCTTGCTCAAGAGCACCTCAGTCGTGGTATTGCTGGCCCAAGACTTGAACCCACAACCTTAGGATGCAAACTCTCTAACCACCAGGCCACGACTTCCCCCTACAAACCCCCACCGCAGGCCTGTGATCACGACACATCCCTCCCAGATGCACTCAATGAGTTATCTTTTCACAAAACTCTGTATTGCTATTGTTGAAAGACCTGAATTCTTTGCAATTTTGAATTGAAAAATGTGAGATTTGACACAAAATGGTGAGCCATGATCAAGCGTTTTCTTCTTTTATACCCCAACATGATATCCCCTATACATAATTTATGATGATTAAAACATGATAGAGAAAAATGAAATGAAAAATATATATTTTTTGTGACAAAGGTCAGAACTCCTATTATGATCTAGTTTATGTTTTAAGGTGCAGTCTTATCATAAATTAATCTATTACTGTTCCTTCATCATTTGTAACAAAAAACAGTGATAAAATATCTATCTACTATATCGCCATTTATTCCTAATCTAATCATGACAAACTATTTATCGTTAAAGGGTTAAAAATGTGGTTAAACACACTTAAAAAAAAATCTTAAATGAAATACATTTTGATATTAATTGTTTGCACTTTGTGACAAATACTGATATTAAAATTGTTCTGTTCATGTCTTAGTCCTTCTTGTTTTTAATAATGTGATCCAGAAATCAAACATAATACAAGGGTTAATCATTCACAACAGACTGTGAGATTACGTACGTTAACTGAGAAAAATGTTCAAGGATTGATTTGATAAATTAAGTTATACAGTTTAAAAGTTATAAAGCCTTTAAGACAATGATCAGCTATCAACAAAGACAATTTGAAGTCATTTGAATTTACCACAGAAGCAACATTTTTTTACCACATTTTTAACCTGTTGTTCAGAATTAGAGCTAACATATATCAATAACACACTTAAGTGTGAAGCGTTGAATGCATAAAATGTGATAGCAGTATTATATTTTTATATATAAAAAATCAGGCCCCTTGACTAATTTATTGGCTGATGGCAGAAGTGAACTTGGCCTTAATTTCAGAACTTAAACTTTACTTCTCTTTATATTTTGTATAAATGCAACACAAGAAGTTTCACTTCTTTAAGGGCCTTTTGCTGTTTATAAATAGCAAATATGAATTGCTGAGCCAGATCATTTTTTTAGTCTAAAATATTGTTTGTGCACAGACTTTATAAAGTCAGTATAGTGACATGGAATGCAAATACTCACAATATCTGTGAAGTCACACACCAGCGAGAAATGATTATTGAGAAGACACACTTCAAAAGTAAGTTATCTCCCAGCAGGCGAAAAACATCTTTCGGTTGCAATATCGGATGACCAAAACTCAATGTAAATTCAATGTCTAATGTCAATGTTAAATTGATCCAATACTGACATCAGCTGACATTGATTTTTTGATGTATTTAGGTTGTGTAACCAAAATCCAATGTTAAGTCAATGTCAAATTAAAGTTAAATACTGACGTCAACCCGATTTTCATTTTCAACCAAACATCTGTCCGACCTCATGTCCAAAGTCATCCTGACACTATAGACGTCCGGTGCCTGCTGTGCTCATTTTTTTTTTCTTTAACTAACATTCTTACATTAATAAATCCGAACTCACACAATAAATCATGTTTATAAGTTATGTACAACAGCATTGCAGTGCGGTTAGTCTATATTCATGCCGTCTAATATAACATTTTAACCTTTATGATGTCAATTCCAAAAACAATTAATTTAGATTTTTATTGTTTTACAATATTAAGCAATAAATCTTTATGTTTGCATGATTTAGTCCAGCTCTCATGTGGTTCTTAACACCAGAAACCTTTGTGTAGATAACTTTCTCCTCTCTTTTTATCAGTATTTAGAAAAAGGAAAATATTTTTGTCATTCATTCAGTATTTAGAGAAAGAATTTTTGTCTTCTATAGCTTAACATTTAGCTAGCTTGATACAGATGGATTACTCAAATTAAAAGGTAATGATGATGACAATAGCTGAGTGGGAAGTTAAAGGCTAGTTCTCGAGGAATTAGTTTGTTCTTTCTAGATACTAAACATTTTCGGGTGAAAGCATGATTTACAACACATTCACACGCAATCGCTTTTACAATAATGCTTTCAAACAAAGTTAATCTTACAATGCTACTTCATCTGTAGGCTATCTGATGTTGAATGAGCAGAAACCTGTAAGAAATGCATCGAAGGCGGAGCACCATTTCTGGCATCAGTGAGCGCAGAGAGGAGTGGGAGCGGGAAATGGTGAACCTGGAGAGGAGTTGGAGCAGAGTGTTTATTAAATTTTTGCCGCTCCTCCAACAATCTTGTTGTCAAACGTACACTCACTCTCTGTCGGACTACACAGCGTGAGGCAAGGGAGCACGTGCAAACCAGAAGCAACGGATGTCAGCAGAGGTTTGTGGGCTGCTAAAGACCCGAGATGATGCTTTCAGATCGAGAGACAAAGCAGTCCTCAAAACACCAAAGTGCACACACACACACACACACAGAGCAGTGAACACACACACACACTGTGAACACACACCCGGAGCAGTGGGCAGCCATTTATGCTGCGGCGCCCGGGGAGCAGTTTGGGGTTCGGTGCCTTGCTCAAGGGCACCTCAGTCGTGATATTGCTGGCCCAAGTGTAGTGGGTTTCCTTCTGCGTTGTGTGTTTTGATAATAAAAGAAACTTCACACCATGATGCAGTTGTCACGTGGTTTACTCTCAGCGACGTTTCTGTATCAAAGTATAACAGACATCAGCAGGTAGTAACAGAAGAATATCAGGTCTAGTAGTGCCTCTCATCGCAACGACATCCCGCGAAAGAGAGCATTAAAACATACAGTAACATTCATAAGAACAAATACAATATACAAGAGAAAAACATACAGGAAAAGAAACCAATACTATAATGATCCATTTACATACCTGTATCAAAGTATAACAGACATCAGCAGGTAGTAACAGAAGAATATCAGGTCTAGTAGTGCCTGTCAATCATTGCATAGTGTTACACTGTACACTTATATAACAGCAAATACATTCAAACCTCTCATGGATCATTAAAGTTAAACAGACAAACTTCACGCAATCACTAATGTATAATTCATAACTGAATAACTCTGTTTTACCGAAGTATGCATCGTTATGTAATTAATTCAGCAGCATACTGCACGTGTAATGGCGACCATTACATGAATTCACACTTCGATTAAACATACTTTTTACAATGTTACTAACTTGGACTAGTAATCCCATAATAAGGAAAAGTTAACAAACAAACTGATTTCGTGCAACAAAAAAAAAAAAATCAATAATCAGTAAGTAATTTAATAGATTCAAACACTTTTCTGAGGAGCTGATAAAATATACCTCTCATCGCAACGACATCCCGCGAAAGAGAGAGAGCACAGGAAATTACATCAGCTCTTCCCTAGCGCTAACACACGACGTAACTCACGTAAACGGTTGTTCCTAAACATTTTATATAGATTAACAATTCCAAAAAGAAAATCAAACTAATAAAAAAAGAAATACAAATTATATATGTAAAAAGAAATAAAAATAACAATAGTTTTGTGCTTGTGATCACATGACTTCACTGTGCAATTATTCCTGACACCAGTTTCAAAATTAAAGCCTCTTGTATTAGTACTATTAGTTAATAATAATTTCAATAATCTAGTGTAACAACATTACACTTGCCACATTCACCCCCACTGTTTTACACTAGATTATTGGACAAACCAACATCTTGACAGATCAGCGTAGTCATTTCACATAAACCTCCTTAGGTAATACAGCTCTGAAGCCATCTCATTAAAGATTCAGATAAACCAAGGGTAGCTAATCCCCAATCTATCATTTGAAAAACCATGCCATATACATAGTTAGAATAATGACATACACCAACAGTCGCTCTGTATGCTCAGTTTCTTAAGCAAACTTGTGTGTTATAGACCATTAAAGGTATTTCCACCCAGGTCAAATTAACAGGTGCACATTCCATCAAACACACAAAAACAAGACATAAGAAAATAAGATTAAACTTCCAGTACAGGAAAAACTCTTTGAGTTGACATTGTTTGTATCAATCTACGCACAGGTTTAATCAGTCTACCGAATCTTGTCCGTGTTCTCTGCTGTTCACCAGATTCTCCTACATTATGACAAGAATATGTAGCGTCTTGAGAGGAACCCCCAGGTATCTCTCTCACTATCGCAGAAACATCACAAACATGATCAACAACAGGTGTGACAGTTTGGGATACAGAGTCTTCATTCTGAACATCCGATATAAGTGATGTCCCATCATTTGAGATAATGTACAAAGACACTGAAGGATTGGACATTCTTTCAGAAATTTCCTGACATTCTGCCCCTTCGACTTGTTCAGTTTGTTGTTCCCCTTCATGATCACAAATCTCATGTTCACCACTTTGAATTACATCATCTTTCAGTTCACCAGTATCCTTTCCTGTAACTACATCTAAATCAGCAATCCATTGAGAAGTCCTGTCTACAGTGTCACTTTTCTGAATGTCAGTACTTGACGAATCACAGATCGAACTCAAGTCACATTCTGAACTCACTGAATCCTCCCAAGCAGGCAATGGAAGAAAGTTAACAGGCATTAACAGATTCCGATGCACAGTCTTGACACGACCATTTACTGGGTGGCGAATCTTGTACGTATTCAAAGAACAGTTCTTACCCACAACAATGTACACTGAGCTTTCCCAACGATCCGCTAACTTTCTTTTTCCTTTTTCCCCTTTGTTTGCCAGAAGGACTCTATCACCCAACTCTAATGAATGACCCTTGCACTTGCGGTTATAATACTCAGCCTGTTTTTTCTGCTGCTGATGTGCATTTTGTTGTGCAAGCGTCATTGCCTCCCTCAAATCCTTTCCCAGAGACTGAACATATTTACTCACATCAACGGTCTCTCCATCCAAAATGACACTCTCAAACAAAACATCTACTGGCAATCTTGGGGTACGACCAAACATCAAAAAGAAAGGTGGGTAGCCAGTTGTCTCATGTCTGGTGCAATTGTAAGAAAAGGTCAGCGTGTTCAACATCTGAGGCCAATTAGCTTTAGACCTTGGAGGCAAGGACCTTATCATATCACCCAGGGTACGGTTAAACCTTTCAGTTTGACCGTTACCCATAGGGTGATAGGGTGTAGTATGAGATTTGGAAACACCAGACAATTTCAACAATTCTGCAATCAGAGAACTTTCAAAGTTTGCACCCTTGTCAGAGTGGATTCGTGCTGGGAACCCATATATACAAAAGAAATTGTTCCACAGAACACGGGCAACAGACTTTGCAGTTTGATTTGGGCAAGCGTACGCACACGCAAGTTTTGTGAAGTGGTCGGTTATCACCAACACATCAACTGACTTGTTATTAACATCCTCAGCCATCCAGAAATCGATACAAACCAACTCTAGTGGCGACGTTGTAGTTATAGACACAAGTGGTGCTCTAGCCTCAGGCTCAGGAGTTTTACTCAACACGCATCTCTTGCATTGTGACACGTACAGTTTTACGTCTTTCTCCATGGAGTTCCAGTAAAATCTCTGCCTCGCCAGCCAAAGAGTGCGGTGCTGGCCCTGATGACCAGCGTCATCATGCACCCCTTTCAGGGCCAATCCTCTTAAAGCTGCTGGCACAACATACTGATAGGATTTATTCTTGGTTGCAGGATTTTTAGATACACGGTAAAGTATACCTAACCTGATTACAAATTTGCCCCACTGTCTGAGTGTTCGTACAGTTTCTTTTGACTCGTTAACCTTTTCTCTCCTAGAAGGACGTCTAGCTCGCTCCACAAAGAACCTCACCCTACTAATCACTGGATCATAAGATTGCTTGTTGAGCAGCTCATCATGGGTAAGCTTACTGAGTGGGCACTGTGCCTCATCCTCCAACCCCTTCAAATGCTGAACATAAGCAACTGCTCTAGCTGCTGCACCTTCCTCCCAGTGACGATGAGAACGGAACACAGCTGACATCTCCTCACAGGACACGTTCCCCGGAGCAAAACTCTGAACCAGGTTGGTTACTCTATGACACTTCTGAGACCCAGACATTTCTTCAACAACCTCCTCATTCGTATGTTCACAGGACAAATGAAACATATCCTGCACCCGCTCGACCCCCAGCATCTCTGCTTCATGCCTCAAGATGTCATATGGTGTTCTAGTCAGCCTGTGTAGAATCCTGGAAGCAGCAAAAGGCTCTCTGCTCAACGCATCAGCTACAACGTTTTTCGATCCGGGTATGTATTGTATGTCAAATTCAAAAGGGGCCAACTTTGCAACCCATCTCTGCTCACAGGCATCAAGCCTCGGCTTGGTCAAGATATACTTGAGCGGGTTGTTATCCGTCCAAACCGTAAACCTGTGCCCACGAAGCCAATGACTGAATTTGTCGCAAATGGCCCATTTCATAGCTAAAAATTCGAGCCTATGAGCCGGATACTTAGACTGAGCGTGATTGAGTGATTTTGATGCAAAGACGATTGGTCTCGCAGCCGCATGACCCTCCTGAACTTGGGAGAGCACGGCTCCAAGTCCACTCGTAGAAGCATCAACTGACAGTATAAATGGTCTTGAAAAGTCGGGATGAGCAAGTAAGACCTGATTTACCAGCACAATCTTAAGATTCTTGAATGCCACTTTGCAGTCATCTGTCCAATCAGCAGGAGTGAGCTTACGGTCAGCTCCTGTCCTTTTTACAACACCCCTCCCTTTCCTAGGTCTCTTCTGACCAGACATCAGCTGAAAGAGAGGCCTCGCAATCATAGAACAGTTTTCAATGAAATGTTGATAGTAAATAACCATGCCGAGAAATGACCTGATTTTTCTCACAGACGGGGTAATACCATCAACTTCCATCAAATCCTTCTCTGAAACATTCACGATAGCCTCTACTTTCATAGGATCACTAGACACTCCTTCCTGAGAGATAATGTGTCCCAAAAATTTGACTGATCTACGCAAAAACCTACACTTGGAGGGTGAAAGTTTCAAGTTGTGATCTCGGAGACGTTGAAACACCAACTCCAGTCTCTGTAAACTTTCTTCCTCAGTCTTACCAAAAACTAACAGATCATCTAGGTAGCAGAGCAAACTCAGAAAATTTTGATCACCGAAAATGGTCAACATCATTCTCATAAAAGTCGCAGGACTGTTGCAGAGGCCTTGCGGTAACCGGTTGTACTCGTGCAAACCCAGAGGGGAACTAAAAGCTGTAAATTTCTTATCCTCTTCATGCAGAGGAATGTTGTAGTACCCAGATGTTAAATCCATGGTACAAAACAAAGCATTCCCCCCAATGCCGCTAGAACGTCTGCTTGGTGAGGGAGAGGATGTGCGTCCTTCACCGTACGGGCATTAAGCCACCGAAAATCAGTGCACAATCGCAAATCACCGTTTTTCTTCCAAACTAGTACTAACGGTGACGCAAACTCACTGGATGATTTCCTGATTATTTCCATCTGTTCCATCTCATCGAGCGTCTCCCTTAACTTTTGATAGTGAGCCGGAGAAACTCTGCGATACGGTAAGCGGAAAGGTCTGTCATCAGTCAACCGAATGCGATGACAGAACCCTTTCGCTTCACCGCAATCCAATGAATGCCTAGAGAAAACGCACTCATATTTCTTTATCAGATCAATGAGCTTGCCTCTCCAAAAATCCGACACCTCACAGTCATTTAAGTTTAAGTCTTTGAGGCCCATCTCATCCAGCCGAATATCACTGAAGTGCTTAGCACCAGACACTGAACTCTTGGCTGATAAACTACCACAAGAACTGCCGCTACTCATGGCTACATTCTGGAAAACTCTTTGTTCTTGCACATGATCAAAATCTTCTAGAGCGATGCATGGGTAGACATCAGCCAACTTTGCATTCTTGCGCAACACAATTTCAGAGTTCGTCGGATTTATCATTTTCACCGGGAGCCAACCGTCACCCCACAAAGGAGAGATTACTCTACCGATAAGTACATTACGATGGACGCAGCGAGAAGTACTTGGTTCAATCATAACTGTGCTGCCCACTGAGAGTTTCAGCCCTGGTGGCAGCCGACCCCAGACAAGGTGCTCACTCATTGGCTGCAAAACCACAGCAGACTTGGACTTTAAAGTACCAACCTTGTCAGGGATAGTACTACCTCTCCACCTCTCGATGCTCGAAAGCATACGCAGAAACTGACAGTCTTCAC
The DNA here is from genome assembly GCF_003368295.1 of Carassius auratus. Taxonomy (NCBI): domain Eukaryota; kingdom Metazoa; phylum Chordata; class Actinopteri; order Cypriniformes; family Cyprinidae; genus Carassius; species Carassius auratus. The sequence continues at coordinate 3,589,323 of NC_039293.1, read as the reverse complement.
TAAGATTAGATTGATCTGGTTTATCTACAACTCTCCAGAATCCCTCGTTTGATTTCATCTCTCTAAGCAGAGGTTTCAGCACATTGGTACCAATGATAAGCTGGTCCACCTGTCCACTCACAATAAGGACTGGGACACTAAAACTAAATCCATACACCTCAAGTTTCAGATCACAAATACCTTCAGGACTAGTCTGCTTCCCACCGCACCCCACCAGGACAATGTCTGACGGGGGAAATAACTCCTGATCCAGGACTCCAGCTTCTCTCAGTTGAGGTACCACGTTGGCACTCAAAGTAGTCGCCATAGAGCCACTGTCCAGCATCCCCTTAAGACAAACTTTGTCCTGTACAAAAACACTAGTATAAAACAGACTGTCATTCTGCATTGACTGAATAGTATTTTGAAAAATCACAGTTTTATCTTTGCTAACACTCTCACAATAAAATGAATAAACCGATTCAACATCAGCATCCAAGGAGGAACTTTCATTTTGCCCCACATTGCCCTCCCTCCAATGGAGGCTCTCTAGTTTCCCTGAGGTGCGTCAACTCCTTGTCTGCCAGGATTTTCCCTGGGCATGATTTTCTCACAATTAAAGCTCATATGCCCAGAAGAAAAACACTTAAAGCAGAGATTATACATCTTACAGTGAGCAGTAGTACTGTGATCTTTGCTGGTACAAACTCTACATTCACGGCTCTGTTTGTTAGAATTCTTGGGCCAACCACCACGCACGGATTGAGCATTGCACACAAGAGCCTTTTCCAACATGGTCAGGACTTTGTCTAAAGTGCTATTATCGGTTGCTGGTGAGGCTGATTCTGACCTATGAGGAGACAGAGAAGTTGTCTCATCAATTGGCTCCAGAACCTTGACTGTTTGTTGACACGCAATTCGCTTTGTCACTTTCTGCTCCCTAAGCATCTCATCCAATCTCTCTTGGACCTCAGAAGCTGTCCACAACTGTGCAGGTTTACTTTTGAACACAAAAGACAGATCCTTATCAGGGCAATGTCGTATAAACATCACAGCCAGTTCTCTGCTTCGATTTTCTAATGTTCTTCCCTCCTCTCTAAGACTTTGCTCAGCCACCTCCGCTGCTTTGTTCAACCTTATCCAATAATCCAGAGAGCTCTCATTGGAGTAAGGTTTCACAGAGTAGAAATCGGCTAAAGGCATTCCTGAGCTACTGGAATCACTAAAATGGTGTCTCAAAACTGTGAACACAGCATCAACAGTTGGAGTAACTATTCTGTTGCTCAGCCAAACCTTAATGATGTCCCTGGCCCTCCCCATTAGTCTATTCATTACTTCTTCAACCCTTTCGGATTCTATCACTTCTTTTTTGTTTAAGTACACTCGCATCAGTTCTTCCCACTCCATCATGGAACACTTATCTGTACCATCTCCACGATAATAAGGAGGTGCAGTTATCTCAGACTTCAGTATTAAATTCAACTTGGAAGCATCGATAATGGTTGCATTCGGTATCTTGTTGTCAGAAATGTTAGTGTTTTCTCCAAAACAACCACTAGATGGCAGATTTGAATGTCTAGTCTGCAACAAACTGTCCCTGATAGCTTCACCAATTTCAGATCCAATTTGTCTGATGAGGCTACTCATGTCACTTGAAAGTTCAGATTCATGTTTTGTACACTCTGGGCTACCAGGTTTTGTTATTGGACTGCAGCTTACGTCGAGTCTAGCATCTGACAATCTCAGCTTTCCACCCCTCCCAGTGCTTGCATACTCAGGACCCATAAGCTGAAAACCACGGTCAGGTGTGGTCAGGAGCGCACCCCTTCCTCTACCAGCCATCATGCGGTGTTCAAATGTGAACCTCTCCTCCTTGTCATCTGTCATAACGAATTCTCTAAATTTTCTTAATAAACAAATAAATTTGATCGGAAATTCAAAGTCCTTAATTCTTTGCCAGAAAAAAAAGTGTCCCCTTTTTTTTTTTGAAAGAAAAAGAAAAAGTCAAGAGTGCAAACCAGTCACTAATGATCAGCTCCAGTCCCACAGATCACGACGACGTCAGCACAGTCCCAGGAAAGACGGTCACACTTTCAGCATCCCAGGCGGTCAGCTACCAGCAAACCAAACGGTGGGTCACGGCACCATTGTGTAGTGGGTTTCCTTCTGCGTTGTGTGTTTTGATAATAAAAGAAACTTCACACCATGATGCAGTTGTCACGTGGTTTACTCTCAGCGACGTTTCTGTATCAAAGTATAACAGACATCAGCAGGTAGTAACAGAAGAATATCAGGTCTAGTAGTGCCTCTCATCGCAACGACATCCCGCGAAAGAGAGCATTAAAACATACAGTAACATTCATAAGAACAAATACAATATACAAGAGAAAAACATACAGGAAAAGAAACCAATACTATAATGATCCATTTACATACCTGTATCAAAGTATAACAGACATCAGCAGGTAGTAACAGAAGAATATCAGGTCTAGTAGTGCCTGTCAATCATTGCATAGTGTTACACTGTACACTTATATAACAGCAAATACATTCAAACCTCTCATGGATCATTAAAGTTAAACAGACAAACTTCACGCAATCACTAATGTATAATTCATAACTGAATAACTCTGTTTTACCGAAGTATGCATCGTTATGTAATTAATTCAGCAGCATACTGCACGTGTAATGGCGACCATTACATGAATTCACACTTCGATTAAACATACTTTTTACAATGTTACTAACTTGGACTAGTAATCCCATAATAAGGAAAAGTTAACAAACAAACTGATTTCGTGCAACAAAAAAAAAAAAATCAATAATCAGTAAGTAATTTAATAGATTCAAACACTTTTCTGAGGAGCTGATAAAATATACCTCTCATCGCAACGACATCCCGCGAAAGAGAGAGAGCACAGGAAATTACATCAGCTCTTCCCTAGCGCTAACACACGACGTAACTCACGTAAACGGTTGTTCCTAAACATTTTATATAGATTAACAATTCCAAAAAGAAAATCAAACTAATAAAAAAAGAAATACAAATTATATATGTAAAAAGAAATAAAAATAACAATAGTTTTGTGCTTGTGATCACATGACTTCACTGTGCAATTATTCCTGACACCAGTTTCAAAATTAAAGCCTCTTGTATTAGTACTATTAGTTAATAATAATTTCAATAATCTAGTGTAACAACATTACACTTGCCACACAAGACTTGAACCCACAACCTTAGGATGCAAACTCTCTAACCACCAGGCCACGACTTCCCCCTACAAACCCCCACCGCAGGCCTGTGATCACGACACATCCCTCCCAGATGCACTCAATGAGTTTTATGCATGGTTTGAAATGCAAAAACGACCAGGCACTCTGTCTATCTCCAGTCAATGTAAGGAAGACCCTATCTAGGGTTAAGCCACGCAAGGCTGGCCCTGACAACATACCAGGACGGGTACTGAGAGACTGCGCTGAACAGCTGACAGATGTCTTAACAGATATCTTAACATCTCACTAAGTCAAGCAGTTGTCCTCACATTTCTCAAGACCCCTACCATCATACCAGTACCAAAAAAATCACCTGTGTCCTGCCTGACTATCATCCCATTTGACTCCGATAATGACGAAGTGCTTTAAAAGGTTTGACTCACATAGCCAGACCTTCAGACTGAGATTCATGGCAGTTTTTATTGGGCAAGGCCCGCTCATGAGGCCGTTTGACTGACATTTCAAACAACCAATCACAGTTCATTTCATTCAGCATCACGTTTCAGGGCATGGAAATGTCTGCACAATAACAGACCTGTCTGTAAAACTATCCGACGTATTTTAAATGAAATGTATAATATTGTATTGAACCTTATTGAAATCTGTGTCCATCAAAATTAAAATTTACCAAAATGTGTCGTTGTACCAAAGAAAACACTTCCTTTATTACAATTGGAAATCTTTATTTCTCCTGTGACCCGGATAGTGAAAAAACATGAAGAAAGGAATTTTTCATTGAACAGGTTTAAATATAGGCTAATAAAGCTGCTCTTAATTTTCATTAATGACTGCAGTGTTAATACTTTTAATTATAGGCCTATATTTCACTGTATAAATTAACAGACCTGTTTAAAAAATCTAATAGGAGAAAGCTAATAGCCTGACCTTAATTATCCTCACAGCGCGTTATGCGTTTATGTGCTATGAAATTATTGCGGGGTAAATTTAATAATAAAAGTAACCTAATAATAATAGGTCTAACAATAAGAAGAATGTCAAAGGCCTACATTAATTGAAAAATGCTAAATCCTCTTAATATTGCCAATTTTTTATGCTTTTGACAATATCTCTGGCTTTAGTCGACACATGAATAGTGTGGAAATAATGTCGGCACTTTATCTGTTGTAAAAAATAAAACAAATGGTTTGAATTTACCATGTTTTCCTGCCAGTTGGAATTGAGAGTGACTGACACTTGATGGTCAGAAAAAAATGACTAAATAGATAGTGTATAAAAACAAATAAATAAAATAAAACAATGAAAACAAATCCACTTTCTCTATTTTCTCTGGCATATGAGAAAAAACTACTTTCTCTATTTTCTCTGGCATATGAGAAGTTTGATACCACAGGAAAAATGCCAAGCTTCTTCTGTAGGCTATATAAAAACACAAGGTGGCTGAATCTGCATGCTTTTTCATGTTCATGTTCAAACTTAAACTGTACATGTTACATTTGTATTAAGAGATCATTAACCAAAGTCTCCACGCCAGCATATTTCTGTACTGCTCAGCAGAGTTTTTGCTGATATGGTCCTTCGCAGCATATATTGCATTTATAATGAAACTATAAGTAAACTCATTATTTAATCACATTTAACATATGAATATAAAAAAATTGTGGGGAAGTCGTGGCCTAATGGTTAGAGAGTGCTGTTTCTATCTGATTCTGGTCTAACAACATTCAGTGAAGGTAAAAGTTCAAGGCAGAATGTGAATAAATTACATAAAACAGCAGCTGACTGTAAAATGTTAAATGAGAGAAATAGATACAGATGGAGTAAAATCTATTAATTTTAATTTAACCATTTACATCATAATCATGACATTGTGAGGTCAACCAGCTTCACACAATCACAGTCCAGTGTGTTTACGTCATAGACACAAAGTGTCACAAAAACAGTTTTTATGTATGTATTTATTGTTTTTTGTTTGAATGGAACATTTTTATCTAAATCCCACATTAAAAGCTTTTGCATCATTTACAAATATGTTTTCAGTGTAGGCTAAGTAAATACAAACATAATTTCCAGTTTGCCTTTTTTAGTTGTAAATGACAAAAGTGTACACCAAGTTTAGTTTGTGATGTAAAACTGCACTCTGGTGGTGCATCTTCAGTTATTACAGTAGAAACAACCTCCTTCATTTACACATATTGCAGTCTTTTGCCGCGTTTCCACCGAAATTACCCGGAACATTTGTACCAGGAACTTTTTTTCCCAGGAACTTTTTCCCCCCCAGACCTGTTGCTTTCTGCTTTCCACCGCGGTGTAAAGTACCGGGAAGATTAGGCAAATAGACTGGTGACGTAGGTCTGCGCGCGTTTCTCAATACAAAGTACCGCTGATTTAAAAAAAAAAAAAAAAAGTACGCTTATTTTGGACGTGCATCATCGGTAGTTAGTTCTGACTTTGTGCATTCGACTGGAGAGTGTGATGTCCACGACGACGCGAATCCTGTAATTTTCCTCTCTGTATATTTACAATAAAACGAAATAGGATATCAAATACCACTGCCTCCTTTGGTTTTCATTTAAGCATAATAACAGCTGCAGAAATGCACTTAGTTCAGGGATATGTGTATATGCAGCCATTACAATGAAACGAAATATTATATAGACTTGCCTTTTTATTTTCATTTTAACATATTAGATAAATTGAATACAGACCAAAGAAAACCTGTTAGATTTACCCCGCAGCTGAATTATATTTTATGTTTTAACCACTAAAGAGACATCAGAGCCAGTGGCACACATCAGAAGGTCTAGCCGAAGTGAGGCTGCTTCTCTGTGGATACATGATCACTGAGCTCCCGCTGATCGAGTGGAGCTCACCTTCTACGAGATCGGCGAAACACATTTTTAAATAGGCGCTGTCTTTATAAATAAACAACAGACTTGAGTTTTAAACAACTACATTCTCGCCTGAAATACTTTTAAAATTACATTTCATGACACAATAACAGTAATATTTTTAAAATGTTGATCCGAATAAATGGTGGTTGAACTCAACCAATGCTGCGAACTCAACCAATCAGCATGTTTAACGCCAAAGTCCCGCCCCCGAAAGTTCCGGAACTTTGAAAAAGTACCACCTCGCCAGCAGGGACTTTCTGAGGGGCATTTTTTCACCCGGAACTTTATTTAGTTCCTGGTTCCTGCGGTGGAAACACACCGAGTACCAGGCCAAAGTACCTAGTTCCTGCGGTGGAAACGCGGCATTTATTTCATTCACTGGTAACATTTCTGAGTCAGAATGCTGAATTCTGATTCACAGCCATGTATCTGTGAAATTTATGTGGGTCAGAAATATGACTTTCCCTGTCTCTTATTTAAGTATACGAACGGAACATGGCTCTTGTGAAAAGAACAGTAAGTGCTGAGGCCAAAGGTCATGGGCTGGAACTGATGAAGAAGTTTGTGTGCAGTCAGTGCTGGAGAGACGGGCTGGTCAGTGAACCGGACTGAGTGCTGAAGTACAGTTCACACAAACAAACAGACCTATCTCTCTGTCTTTCTCTCTTCATCTGGACCAAAGACAGGAGGGTTTTATTGTTCAAGTCTTACCAGAGGAAGAAATGGGTCACAGTGCGACCTCTTCCCTTTGCCAAATCCTTTCCTCAACAATACAACATGAGTAAAAACAACAAATGTACTCTCTTTGAAGAGTAGATGAGATGAGGGCTGACATGCTGGGTTTCCACCAAACATCAACCCAGATTAATCAATGCATATCATTGCTTGTGTCACTTTTATATAACAGACCAGATTCAGGTATGGTTTCTGGGTGCACAACAGATTTTGGAAAACAGCACTGAATGAACCAAACTCTGATGTCAGTCGAACGTAATTGTACATCAAAAGTGCAACTGATGCAGTGAAAAACACAATCACTGCTTAGCAGTCAGATGCCCGTGTGCACAAAGGCACAGGTCCATATCTGCAGATGAAACTTTTTTTCTAGAAGCATATTTTTTTTATTTAAACGAGCACCTCATGACTACACCACGTGGTGTAATATGTACGGGAAGCTGCAAAAGACAGGTGCAAGTGGAATGTACAAAACATTGTGACATTATTTTTTAAGGAGATATAATGGGCAATATATTGGGTAACCAAATATTATTGAGGTGCCTACACTCTGGGTTTCCATCACCCTTGCCTACTTGGTTTTAATGCGCATTTTAAAGTGTCGCATCAGAATCGAGTGATAGAAACGCAGAATTTCAAATAAAAATGCCTTAATTCTCAAAAAAAAAATAAAAAAAATAAATTCACTCACTTGAGGTGGTTTTTGACTTGTGCGAAAAAGGATTAATGTGATTAATGGGAGATGGAAATGCATTTTGCAAATAAATTCCTCCAAGCACATCAAAAAAGTAATGTGACTTTGCGCTATGGGACGGTAAATCCTGTCTAACCAGCGGACCGATATTGTTCCACAGCATCTGAAATGTTGTTATGGTCATTCGGAAATGTCCAAGCAAAGTCTGTCATCAAAGTATTTCTGTATAATTGCCTCCTAGAAATGTTCTCTTTGACCTGATGGATGGAAACGATGCTTGTTTCAAATGTTTTGTGCGATATTTCAATTTTGCACATAAGTTAAATTTGCTACTTTGGATGGAAACCCGTGACCCGAGCTCCATTCCTGTATCAAGGACTTTTGCCCGATCCCACGCCTCTCTCTCCAACCAATACTTTCCTTTTGTCTCTCTACTATCCTATCTCAATAAAAAGGCATAAAAAAACATAAAAGTATAAACAAGTGATAATGTGAATAACACTCCTAAAATCTGACCACAGTATTCTGTGCATCACTGTTCTGATGAAGTGTCAGTGAATTTAGAGTCTCAGTAAAGTGTATCAGAAACACTTTTGTGGTCTACGAAGAATCAGGGATGAGACAAGAATCTCATTCTCTATTTAATCCATTGGATATATTTATCTAAACTCTTAATAGCATCCTGTTTTGTGTATGTTCTCCATTCATATGGAATCTCACCCTCACACTCAAATGTTTTACTGTAGTATTTTTCCAGATCTTTCTGGAATCTGCACACAAACCACTTCCAGTAGGGCAGCACTGAGTGGCCAGGGTTGATGTGCCAGATGGCGTATTTAGACACTTCAATTTGTATTTTGCTCCATGGAATCCTTTCACTTGGTGTATAAATATCCTGATCACTTGCCACTGAATGTGTGCAAATATCAGCACAGAGATTTGGTGTAAAACGATAACATGTGCCATTGATTCCTCTCACTCTGTGGAAAGCAACACTGTGATCTCCATCATGGTTTTCTATGGTGTTGGTGCAGGTGGCTCTACAGAAAGGACACTGAACCCAACAGCACCGACAGAAGTGATCAATCAGAAGCTCATCCGGCTTGTACTTCACACTCAGTTTTTCATCAAATGCCTTGATGGTGAATTCTCTGCTGATGTCAGTTGTTATATAAGGAAACACTTTCTTTATGACACCTTCTAGGAGTTTCACATCAACATCATCATGTTTGACTCCACTGAGATCTTTTTCAGAGAAGATCAGCTCATCTGAAAGCTGCTGTGTGAAACTCTTTAACCACAAACTAACATCTCCACTGTTCACTTTGACATGTTCAGTAGATTGATGAGCTGCTTTTATTATCTTCTTCTGCAGGAGTTTAATGTTCTCCTTCATCTTGTACCAAATACTGACATTGAACTTATCAGTGATGTACCGACTGACTTCATCTCTAATGAAACTCTTGAAGTGATCTCTGGGATTATGAATGTAGTCCATATATTTGTCGAAATCCTCCTCCTCTGCCAGTGTCTTCAGGATGTGTTTCTCCAGTTTCGATCGGTTTCCATTCAGAGATTCACAGTTTGATCTAATTTCATCTGCTAAATCTCTAGCAGTCTTCTTGTAGACACTCTGCTCAATGGGCTCTTTCAGTTTTTGACAGATGATCTCTCCAAAAATGGCAGCTGATGTTGCTCCTTGACAGTATTTCTGGAAAATACTATAGTATTCTTCTCTCTTCCTCTCAATGCATATGACAGGATCATTGGCTTCCCTGAACAGTCTGTGTTGGTCAGTAATCTTCTTATTTGCTTTCATACAGATGGAATAAACCAAATCCACGAAGAATTCATTCTTGAACACATAATTCACTTGTCCTTCCTCATGTTCTGTTACTCTCCTCTTGATGTAACCTATGAGTTGTTGAATAAAGCTGATGTTGTAGCCCATCTTTGAAATGTTAAATGACTGAATCATGGTGTCTGTCTGCAGAACAACATCTGTAATTAATGATGTTATTTGATTTGCATCGTCCATAGATAGACTGTAACCAAACTTCTCTACAGCTGATTTGTAGACATTTGTGATCATTCCTTTAAGTCCACTGACTCTTTTTAACCATACATACTCTAAATAATTTGGCACACAAAAAATATCTCTCCTTTCCTTCTTGTGGTCTACAAGAGCACTTTTATAGACGTTACTGAGGATCTCTCTCATGTCTCTCATTATGTCAATGTCTCTTATTGGAGGAGTGTCTGAGATGATCTTCTTCATCCACTGTTCCCAAAATAAATCAAACTCTTTACTCATTGTTTCTTTGTCATTTGCTTTGTCTTTTAGTTTTAAAACAAGTTCTTTGCTCTTCTCAAAGTGAGTGTTTTCATGATGCGTCCTCTGATCATCAATCGCTTTTATCAGATCTCGCTGTTGAAGAATCTCATTTAATTTTCTCTTTGTTTCTCTCACAATATTTCCTTCAACATCTTTCATTTTGATGTCAAATGTCATTTTCCACTGAATCAGTAAATCTTTATCTTTATCTTTCTCAAATAATTCAGACATGGATCTTTGCACTTCTTCACTTGTCTCCTTCAGTTCTCCTTGAAGATCATTTTCTTCAATCTCATGAATTGCTTCATTTTCTATTTTGTTTTGTAGTTTGTTCTCAGTTTCCATCATGGCTCTACAAAGTCTCCAGGACCACTTGCTGTATTCAGTCTCCAGTTTCCTATAGGCTGAGGCCTTTTGGAATTGATAGCAACATAAATTGTTCAGAAAACATTCAGCAATATCTTGAGACCTTCATTGTCAGGCAAGTATTGGTGGGTTATTATTACCAACAGTAGCTGGTAAAATGTACTAACATAACAAACATGAAAGACTAAAAGTGACATGAACACTCACCTGTAGTGAATCATCAGTTTCAGAACAGATCTTCTTCTTCATTTCTTCTTTCTCTCTTTCATATTCCTCCCTCCACTCCACTTGTCTTATCTTCAGTTCATCTTCATACTGTTCTTCAAGGAGTTTCAGATTCTCTTCGAAAGACTTTTGTAGAGCTTCTGTCATGTTTCTTTCTTCTTTTAGTCTTGTCTCCAAATCCTCTACTTGTTCGTGTTTCTCTCTTTCTATTCTCTTGTTCTCTTTGATCATCCCCTCTATTTCATTCTTGAGTCTCTGAATCTGTTCATCAGACATCTGTTTTTCTTTTTTTCTACATTCCTCATCCTCTTTTTGTCTTTCTTCTTGTTTCTGCCTCTCCCATTCCTCTTTGTCTCTCATATGATCCTCTTTTTCTTTCATTTTTCTTTTATATTGTTCTTCTCTCTCATTAAATTCTTCTTCTCTTCTCTTTTTCTCTTTGTCGTGATTCTGTCTTTCTTCCTCTACAATCATCTTCATTCTCCTTTTTTCTTCTTTATGTTTCTTCATCAGTTCTTCTCTTTCTCTGTTCATTTGATCCACTCTCTCCATCAGGTTCTTCATTTTGTTTTCTTCTTTTGAACTTTCCCCAACTTTGATGCTTTTTCTCAGATCATCTTCCCTTTCTTCTAAACCTTTGAAAGAGGAAATATGTCAGTCTTAAAGATTGATAATAAGCCACTGATCAATGTTTGGGCTTTTGCAAATGTTTAAATTGTATGGTTATTTTTTTTCCCAAAGCTAAAGAAAAAGGTTTCAAGGTGATATAGGTGTTTAATATGGAGCAGGTAAAAGATAAGAATTTTGTACATTTTAATTTTAGATGTGATTATTTAACACACACGCAAGATTAAGAATTTTACTTTAGAACTTTTAGACACCAAATTAAATAATCCACTATCAGCCTCACTGCTCCAGAGAAGTTTAGAGCTGATTCTGCAAAATCCATGGCTTCAGTGCTGCGTTTGATTTGCTTAACCACAAGGTCCTGTTAATCAGTGAGATATCAGTGGGCTATGGTGGACTAACGTATGCAAATAGAAAAAGCACCAGCAAATCAGGTAAACATCTTCATCAATTTGACAACACACATGCTGCAAATGCTCACAACACAAGCAAATAAAGAAATGCACTGCAAATTTGCAAGTGTTTTTTTTATGTGCAGTGCGTTCCTTTTTTTGGTTGTGCGTGTTGTCAAATTGATGAAGTTGTTTTCTTTATTTGCAAGTGTTTTTTTCTATTTGCAGCACGTTGAGCTCTCGCGGCCACTTTAGTGGGCCTTTTTTGGCACAATTACTAAACCTATTTTAATTGCTATGCACTGGCTTCTTGTTAAGTACAGAATTTAAAAATGGTATGTGTAGGAGCCATTTATATATTCACCTTCTCTGGATAGGTTAATATTGCTATTATTATTCTAGCCACTGGGTGGGAGTGTTGCACTATGTGTGACACGTCACTGGGATATCAAAGATTAGCCCCTTCTATTTCAGCCTTCAATTCAGCTCTAAAGACACTTATTTTTAGGCTGAAATAGTCCTGTAACTGTTATGCACACTTTGTGTTTCTTAGGGACTCGTTCTTTAAACTTGCGTAGATATAGGAGTAAATTCAGGGTAATTTGCACATAAAAACAGACCTTCCCGAAAACCCTTCTCTTGATTCACATTTAGGGGGAAGTCGTGGCCTAATGGTTAGAGAGTCGGGCTCCCAATCGAAAGGTTGTGAGTTCGAGTCCCGGGCCGGCAGG